>NW_022147487.1:370705-455058 GCF_002938485.1 Sitophilus oryzae | reverse complement strand
AAAACAAATAAAAAAAAAAAAAAAAAAATGTAAAAAAATTAAATGTTTTTTTTATATTTGTAGATAAAACATATTAAGTATATAGTCCTTTTATACAAACGTAAAGAATTAACACTGCACTTAAGTGCAATGTAAACTGTCTATTAGGTAATTATATTGTTTTCATCATTCCTGATTGCGATAATTAGATTAGAGATTAGATTTTAGTCTTTCAATAATTTAAAAGAAAAATTATGATTTTTTTTATTTTTTTAAAAAATTATTGTTTATGAAATAAATAAAAAAAAATACTTACATTAACCGCGCTAACCCCAATAACCACAATCCACCCCCATCCTCCGTCTGGTGGCACGAGTTTTCTATTTTCCATAAACATGGTGCTAAATTATCTGAAAATAAGAAAAAACAAAATTATAAAGGCCCAGATTTACTAAATAACCACCCTAAATACTTTTTTTGGTATCAATTTACCGCAAACTCAAAATAAATCAAAGTTATATAAAACCACAGCTTATTCAGTATCAGCTGGTCATCTAAGCCTATTCTCGTATACGTGCCAGCAGTCAGAGCATCAGTAGCGATAGGTTTTTGTTAACAAATGTCCTAGATAACCATCATAAACCATTTTTTTGGTATCAATTTACCACAAAACCAAAAATAAATAAGACAAAAAAAACATTAAACATAAAACCACAGCTTCTTCAGTACCAGCTGGCCATCTACATCTATTCTGGTACACATGCCAGTAGTCAGAGCACCAATATCGATAGTTTTTGTGGCAAAAATGGGCGTCGAATAAGCTGAGACGCTGCTTGAGCGGTTTCAAATTGTAAGCAATATATTTTTTAAATTTCCAAAATAATTCATAATTTCAATTTATTTTAAAAACAGTAAATAAGAAAATAATGCTTCTATAGCCCATAAAATAACTGTACTTATATGAGATACACTCTATATATAGTATAGTAAATTTATTCTCATTAATGAACTGTAATTATATTTTTATAACATATCAAAAAACCGACAGATATAAAATAAAAAATTAAATATGCTTCTGATGTACTTATTGATCGATATCGATCAATAGTAAGTACTTAGTACGATGTTTTTCTATATTATACTGATTTAACCTTCATTTTGTCCTTGCACACATCGAAAAACAAACAAAAGTTAAAATAAATTCAATTATTATTGCACTAATTTATATTGCAGAATTATAATAATAAAAGTAATTGTTTTACTCCATTAGATGTATATTATTTCAGCATTATTTCTAGGATACTTATTATAATGTCTTGTAGTATGGATCATAATGCCATGGGCATTATAATTCATACTACAAAGGCATTATGATCTATTAAGATTCTAGAAACTTTATAATTATAAAATTAATTACTTGTTACTTCATTAGTATTTCTGCATTATTGAGAGGATGACTATTATAATGCCTTGCATTATGCCTTGCCTATTGGCATTATGATCTATTAAGTCCCTAGCAAAATATTTGCCACAAAGCACAGATTACTATGCCCATGAGATATTCACCACACATTTGTATTAAAAATTATCCAAAAAATACGTATTAAAATCTTGTATGTACCACAGACAATAGTATACGAAAATGTCTATCGTGGGACAAATATTATTCATCATGCCAATGTCCTGAAGGCATTTAATCTACCAAAATATATTTCTTTTACTTGTAAAGTTAAAAACCCTAAAAAAATCTATTAAATACTTACATTATTCAAACTAAAAACAGTTAATTGACATTAATTTCTATCACACATCATAATAATCACAAAAAATCACAGTACAAAATGAAGAAAATTTCATCTGGTTTAAATCACAGTCATGTAATAACTGAGATTCTTTTAAGTCGAATGACGCTGGTTTTAGCCTATAAATGGCTAAAAAAAATACAATGTTATTATCTTCGAGGTGTTATCGCTAATTGGTGGGCACTTGACATTATTATCTATATTATTTCTTATTTATCTAGCAAATGTAGCACCTTGTTCAGTAATTATTATAAATTTTTAATTCAAATATATCTTTCTTATCGAACAAGATTTGATTTACCAGAGAAAAAATATTCTGTTTTGTTAAAAATATAAGGATGGATATTGTCTCTGTAAGAAACTCTCGCCAATATATACAAAGAAGCCTAAACAAGCTGTTTACAGGAACATTAGAAGAAATCTTCCGTCAACTGGACTGGGCCAACAAAGGACTAAAAATAGATGGAGAATATGTTAACCATCTCATAAGCCAACATCAACATGTACTGATTTCTTTCGAAAATCGACAACTATGAAACTATGACCCCTTCCCCGACACAAACGGTACATTGTGAGACAGGAAATTGTAGAGAGAAACAAGCCCTATAACATAGGATACAACATTTTAATGAACAGTGCTTTCCATAAAATCAATAAAATGAAAAATATACGAAACAATATATAATGTTCTGATTTCTTTCGAAAATCGACAACTATGAAACTGTGTATGAAACTATGATCCCTTCCCCGACACAAACGGTACATTGTGAGACAGGAAAATGTAGAGGGAAACAAGCCCTATAACATAGGATACAACATTTTAATGAACAGTGCTTTCCATAGAATCAATAAAATGAAAAATATACGAAATAATATACATGTACTGATTTCTTTCGAAAATCGACAACTATGAAACTATGATCCGATTCCTTCCCAGATACAAACGGTACATTGTGAGACAGGAAATTGTAGAGAGAAACAAGCCCTATAATATAGGATACAACATTTTAATGAACAGTGCTTTCCATAAAATCAATAAAATGAAAAATATACGAAACAATATATAATGTTCTGATATCTTTCGAAAATCGACAACTATGAAACTGTGTATGAAACTATGATCCCTTCCCCGACACAAACGGTACATTGTGAGACAGGAAATTGTAGAGAGAAACAAGCCCTGTAACATAGGATACAACATTTTAATGAACAGTGCTTTCCATAAAATCAATAAAATGAAAAATATACGAAACAATATATAATGTTCTGATTTCTTTCGAAAATCGACAACTATGAAACTGTGTATGAAACTATGATCCCTTCCCCGACACAAACGGTACATTGTGAGACAGGAAATTGTAGAGAAAAACAAGCCCTATAACATAGGATACAACATTTTAATAAACAGTGCTTTCCATAAAATCAATAAAATGAAAAAATACGAAATAATATACATGTACTAATTTCTTTCGAAAATCGACAACTATGAAACTATGATCCCTTCCCGGACACAAACGGTACATTGTGAGACAGGAAATTGTAGAGAGAAACAAGCCCTATAACATAGGATACAACATTTTAATGAACAGTGCTTTCCATAAAATCAATAAAATGAAAAAATACGAAATAATATACATGTACTGATTTCTTTCGAAAATCGACAACTATGAAACTATGATCCCATCCCCGACACAAACGGTACATTGTGAGACAGGAAATTGTAGAGAGAAACAAGCCCTATAACATAGGATACAACATTTTAATGAACAGTGCTTTCCATAAAATCAATAAAATGAAAAAATACGAAATAATATACATGTACTGATTTCTTTCGAAAATCGAAAACTATGAAACTATGATTCCCAAAAAACATACATTCTTTCTAATTTTTGAATACTTGCTGTGTCATAATAAACCAAATTTATATATTTTCGGTATCAAATTCCTGCTAAAGCTTTTCATTACCTTCAAACAAACAGAATTCCCTAGCTAGGTATATATTTACTGAAATCAAAGATAAACAAAGTTGGAAACAGTATAAACTTCATTAGGAGAGGTAAAGCAAATAGGTATGTAGGCACTGTGGCGCACTCTGTAACAGAATTGATTTTTTTTATCCTCTAAATGTATTTAAACAATAAAATTACTAACTGTTAGTTAAACATATTCAGACACGAAATATTTTTTTAAAACATATTATCCTTAGCTAATCAGTAATCAACATATGTCATAATAATAACTTTTATAAAAGATTTCACAGTATAACACTTTGGTATAACTATACATTTTTGCATTTTAATTTGTTTAAACATAAATTAGTTACTATTTAACAAACAGATCTCGAAAAATATGTATTTTGCCATGCACGTTTTCCTCAAACTAACAACAAACTGATATAAAAGACATCAATAAGTTATAAATCAATATTTAATTGACTATATATCGGTTCCAGGCGATATTTGCTATAGATATTATAAGAGTACTTCAATGAAAACAGTGAAAAATATCAGATAACCATAAAGTAGTACCATGGGAGATATATATGACAAAAAACTGTGAAAAAAATATCTAAAAAAAAGTAAAACCACCAAGAACAAACACCATATAACATAAAGCTTAGCATAAATTAAAAAAAAATATTTCATGTACAGATATTTTAAGCTTTGTAATGTTACCACTTTAGTTAGTAGAGGATATCCAAAGTGACTTCGGGATTATTATAGAGTATACAGGGTGCTTCAAAAAAATGTGGGGAATATAACATTAGTTTTTTTTAAATGCAAGACCCTATTTTTAATTTTATTTTTAGATTCTGCGTAAAATTCCATAACTTTTTTATATATAACGTTATATACCTAAAATTAATAGCTTTTATAATATTTAAATTTGTTTAAACATATGTTAGATTGCGGTGGACAAGTTTGGACAACTAATATTTCGTAGGAGAATTTTATAGGGATATAGAAAAAGACCTATGTAAAGATATTTGAGTTAGATGCCACAGGGTGTTCAAAATATATTTATGAATTTCAACTACTTAAAATTAAGAAATTTCAAATTTTTTAAACGGTACACCGTATTGTCATCTTTTATAGAATAGAAATACACCAAGAAATTCACGACAGCGATTTAGTTTATTTGAGTAAAAGTGAATTAATCTTAACTAATACCAGCAATTGTAACTAATTATTAAGCTACTTGTTAAAGTAAGTAATAAATAGTTTTGCTTTGTCATGACAACTATGATTTTATAGGTTAATAATTGTATTAAAAATATAGGTAAAAATAGAAAAAATGGGAATATATCGCAAACTATTAAAAATAGGTATATGACATACTTAATAAAAGTTGAAGAGTTTTGTAAAATCTATCAAAAAAAATTATAATATACAGGGTTGTTCACCATATACGACACGGAGTATTGTGGCTAAACGGTAATATTTTTACAAATTGTAAGTTTTGAGTTTGTTGAAGGACTATTAGAGCTACAATTTAAAAATATTTTACAAGATACAGAGTGTCCCAAATAATTAAAAAATATCAAAGTTGTATCTTTTTAAATGGAACACCCTGTATATTATTACATTTTTAGTGTCTACGATTAAAATAAAGGTAAATTTGATTAAGGTTTATTATACTTAAACCTTACCGTTTTTGAAATATTTTCATTTTGTGAAATTGCAGTAAACATTTTAAAGCTTCATTTCTCCAAGGGTATCAATGTTTTTAATACTAAATATTTAATGAAGTTTATTTATTGATCAGTTATTGTGTTGCAATAATAAAAATAATACTACCTTATACAGAGTGTCTAAAAATTTATTTTAAATAATTATTAGCTTCAAACGGCAATAGCGTGTTTAATTTAAATGGAACACCCTATATATTTTGCGTGAATCAGATGCACAATGTAATTGTCTATCAAATTGTATTATACCATTTTTTACCTATCTCTTCAAGTTTTCGTAGAAAATGCATTTTCTTATAATTTAGACCTCATTTATCACTATACCCATGGAATATTGACATTTTAGATTATTTTTAAGATGCAACAAATTTTCCAAGAGACCAGATACTAATATTGTCGATATAGCAAAACGCTTATTTCATAAAAAAAAAAAAAAAAACTGTTTAAATATTTTTGTTAAAAGGACCAAATTAATATGATCCCAGTATTCAGACTACATTAATTGACTGTTTATGTTTATTAATAATAATTGCTCCAAATACTAAAAACTGAATTTTGTGTGTTTATTAGACAGTGTGGTAAAAAGTAACGCCTTATAAATTTTCTGTTTTTTGACGAATGCTGATTTATAAAAACAGAGACATTTATTTTCATAATTTATTATTATATTGATTTCTGAGCCAAATACACATTTATTTAGAATATTTTATTAATTAAAACAATTTAAAAGTATGTAATTAGTTAATAATTTTTTCGGAAATAATGGTGGTATATTTAATTGTATACTCTTTTATAAAGATTTAAATAGTTTTTTTGGTATACCAATAGGCTTGCAATATTTACCACTTGTACATTTTCTGCACATATGTTGCTTAAAAAAAATCTGAAATGTCAATATTCCATGGGTATAGTGATAAATGAGGTCTAAATTAAAAGAAAATGCATTTTCTACGAAAAGTTGCAGAGATAGGTAAAAATGGTATAATAAAATTTGATAGACAATTAAATTGTGCATATGATTCACGTAAAATATACAGGGTGTTCCATTTAACTTAAACACGTTATTGCCGTTTAAAGCTAGTAATTATTTAATATAAATTTTTAGACACTCTGTATAAGGTATTAAAATTTTTATTATTGCAACACAATATCTGATCAATAAATAATCTTCAGTAAATATTTAGTATTAAAAACTTTGATACCCTTGGAGAAATGAAACATTAAAATTTTTACTGCAATTTCTTAAAATTGAAAATATTGCAAAACGGTAAAGTTTAAGTGTGATAAACCTTAATCAAATTTACCTTTATTTCAATCGTAGAAACTAAAAATAGAATAATATACAGGGTGTTCCATTTAAAAAAGTACAACTATGATATTTTTTACTTATTTGGGACACTCTGTATCTTGTAAAATTATTTTTAAATTGTACCTCTAATAGTCCTTCATCGAACCCAAAACTTACAATTTGTAAAAATCTCATCGTTTAGCTACAATACTCCGTGTCGTATGTGGTGAACAACCCTGTATAGGGTGTATTATAATTTGAATCCTCAGATATTCTTAACACTAAATCAAATATTCCCCTCAAAAAAACTTTTTACTAACCTAACCTCCCTCGTATTAATGAAGGACTTACGAAGCTAAATATAATCTCTAATCGATTAATCTTACCCTTATTAGATATATGTATAAATACAGGTTAAATTTTCAAATTAGCTATATACTGGTATTTTAATTTTAAATCAAATGACAACGAATGCTTTGTTGTTTTTTTTTAATTAAAAATGCTTAAAAATAGAAAGGCAGAAGAGATTTTCAAATAGTGTGTTTAATCGGGTTAAATAGAATAAATATTCTGGCGTACGACGTACGTTTTAAAACCAGGTTACTATCGTGAGAATCGATATAAGTTCCTCCCTCAGATACTTAACTACTGGTTAGTTAAATTTAACCTAATTTGATTTTATAGTTATTTCTGGAAAAGAAAAGTAAACCCTCAATCCTTAATATAAGTTAGGGTTTGGTAATATTTAATACGAAATTAAGCGAATAAAAATCATTTTTAATTGTTTCCTTTTCAAATTCTGTATCACCGAAAAAAAAGGCGTCAGGGTTGGCTGGGAAATGAAGATCGTTCTAAATTTATATGTAAATTCGAATGGCGAATCAAGCTAGCATGGCACCGTTTTTTTACCAAAGAATACAAACCAAATCTGTGATTTCGTTATTTATCGACCACGCGGTACATCATATACAGGGTCAGTCTTAAATAAGTGCAAATATTTTTGAAAATTTGGAATTTTTGGAAAAATATTGATTTTTTTAATTAAAAAACATAATTTCTTGGTAATATGGCAACTTAGGTAGTAAATTAAATTTACAAGAAAAAAAAAACAGAAAAGATCCAGTGGTTCACAAAATTTCAGCAAAAAAAAGTTTTTTTTTGGAAATTTTCAAAGTAAAATAACTCCGTTATTTTGGACTTATTTGAAAAACGGTAAAGAGAAAATATGTTTCTTTTATCGAGTTCTACCAGGTCTCAAAATATTTGCACTTATTTAACACTCACCCTGTATAGCAGAATTATAAAAAAATTATATAAAAATGTTGGTAGTCGCCGGAAATTCCAAAAATAATTGTGCCTAGTTGCCAATTCGTTCAACAGTTATAGTGGTCATGAAAATAATTAAACATACAATACAGGGTGTTCCTTAATGACATGCTAATATTAAAGTAGGTGATTCTTGGACCTGTTCTAGGAAAAAAACTTCATATTAATATATGTATGTCCTTAACTTTTTGGATCCAGGGTGATAAAATTTTCTATTTTTTTTTTCGAAATATCTCTGATGGTATATTTGATACACGCCTTTCATGCATCAAAATGCTTATTTTGATATACAAAAAAATTGTTTCATTTTCTTAATTTCCTTCCAGCCGATGCAGAAATGATTTCCACACAACAGTCACCGAAAAGAACTTAGTCACAGAAATAAACTGACTTTATTTTGTCAAGCAAAAAATATGCGTCTGACGAAAAAAATCAGGAGACAAAAAATGTTTAGAAATAAATGAAAATTTTGAAAATAATTTGCAGGGACCTGGTGATTTTGCAACTGCTAGTTTTCTACGTGTAAAATATGAACTAAATGAACTAAATGAACTAAATGAACTAAATGAACTAAATGAACTAAATGAACTAAATGAACTAAATGAACTAAATGAACTAAATGAACTAAATGAACTAAATGAACTAAATGAACTAAATGAACTAAATGAACTAAATGAACTAAATGAACTAAATGAACTAAATGAACTAAATGAACTAAATGAACTAAATGAACTAAATGAACTAAATGAACTAAATGAACTAAATGAACTAAATGAACTAAATGAACTAAATGAACTAAATGAACTAAATGAACTAAATGAACTAAATGAACTAAATGAACTAAATGAACTAAATGAACTAAATGAACTAAATGAACTAAATGAACTAAATGAACTAAATGAACTAAATGAACTAAATGAACTAAATGAACTAAATAAACTAAATGAACTAATTGAACCAAATGAACTAAATGAACTAAATGAACTATATGAACTATATGAACTAAATGAACTAAATAAACTAATTGAACTAATTGAATTAACTGGACTAATTGAACTAAATAAAAAACAACTAAATAAAAAATAAAATAAAATGAACTTTCTTTTTAAACTCATTTTAAGAGAAGTCAGTGGTGTACTACTTTTTTCTCCAAAAATATTCAATGTAAAACCCGTATAGATGGCACTGGTTGAAATAAATAAAATTCTTTGTACGCCAAAATAGGTGTTTTAATGCATAGAAGACGTGTATCAGGTTTCATAAAGATATCTGTAATAAAATCAGAGTTATTCTGAAAAAAAGTTACCACGCTGTATCTCAGAAATTAAGATGTTTAGGACATACATTCATATGACATAAGTCCAAGAATCACGCCCTTAAAAAATATTAGCATGTCATTAAGGAACACCCTGTAATATGTGATTCTTATAACCATTTTATGCAAAATAACATTTCAATATCAACTGATTGACAGCATCAGGAGACATTGCTCACTACAAAAACTCTTCCTATTTGTTAACCTTAGGGCAACAACCTCCTTATTTATTCACACATCTGGATCTGGATAGGAATATCCAACTAACTTATTCTAAATTAAGCACCTATCTAAATATGTACGCATCTCACAATGAGAGTAGAGAAAATACAACTATAATCACCATGAAACACATTAAAGATAGACAATAAACCAAAGAAAGACATCATAATTAATTTAAAAAAAAAATAAAGATAATTAACTCAATATAATCAAAGGAAAAACTTGAAAATAGTTATATTTATTTAATTTAAAGGCATGAAAAAGATTCTTATAACCATATGCAACAAGATTTCAATATCAACTCAATGACAGTAGAAAGACATATTGCCCCAGAAAAAAAAACTTCCTATTTATCAACCTTACAGGCAAACGACCTCATTATTCATCCAGACATCTGGATAAAAGCATCCAACCAAACTAACTCTAAATTAAGAACCTAAATACGTACGCATCTCACAGTGAGAGCACTGAACACTTCTTTTCGACGATACAACTACTATCACTCTTCTTCGTCCACTGTTTGCCAGAGCTGCCCGTTCCAGGAGGTGGAAAGACGACCGATCCAGAGCAAGCGAGACAAAGATCGATCGTTGAGGCTGGTCATATGATGGATCACGCGCATTGCACGTGCAGGGTGAGGGTGAGGCGGTGAGGAGAGGTAAAGGGAGTGGAGGCACAGCTGACGAGTGGAAATTTCCGCGTGGGGTGGTCTGGATAGGGAAGAGGAACAAGGAAATGTGACAACTGGGTGGAGAAAGAAAAAGTGTGTGAGGTAATGGTAACAGGTTTTCGAGAACAGGAAGATTGTACTCAGGAAATACTTAAAGACACAAAAATAATAGTTAAAGTGTAAATAAGGGTGCGTCTCAAAAGTGGCTCAACCCCTATAACTCTTTTATTTTTTCAGATAAAATATTGGGATTTGGTATGTTAGTATCTATACTAATATATAAAATCCTTAAGTGACTGACTCACTGATTAATCACGATCCTGCTCAAACCACTCAACGTAAGAAGCTCAATTTTGGCATACAGGTTGATTCTAGGGTGTAGAGGTTCGATAAGAAGGGATTTTTCGAAATTCCAGTTCTACGCTCATCAAATATTACAATATTTTTTATTCAAAAAACGGTCAAGTTTCCGAAAAAACGCTTAAACGAAATGATTTTTATCTTTCATATTTAGTAACTGCCAAAATATAATAATATCGCCATATTGTTTTTTCTCATGCTGACATAAATGTGAGAAAATTTTATCCAGTTTGTATGTTAATGGAAAATCTTGCTTTGCTTTATCATCACCATCACAAATGATTAGTTCGACGCGAACGAAGTCGCGGGTACACGCTAGTATAACATAAATTAAGATCGATCGACGTATTCAATTATTGGTTTTGGTCATACTCCCTGTTCAATTACTACTACTTTAAATTTGTGCCACCCTCGGTATTTTTTTACTTTACCATCTGAAAAAATAAAAAAGTTATAGGAGTGAGCCACTTTTGAGATGCACCCGGTATTAAAAAACATTATTTAACGTTGGCCTATACCTATTTCTACTTTACATCAATCAAATAATTCCAAAAATCTGTACAAGTTACTGCCAGTCTCAATAATCATAACGAACTGTCTCTGACATCAAATTTATATGACCATTTATAAAGCATTGCATGACTTGACGTAATAAGCTTACTTCACTATTACATTTATTACACAACCCAGGAAAATATATAGTCTTTAATTATACATAACTGCATTTTAAAATTAAGAACATTTTTTTGTAAAAAAATATTTCAAATAACTGGTTGCTTGTTTATTTAGATTATTTTAATTATATTATGATCTAGAAGTTTTTTAAATAAAAATAAAAGTCAATGACACGGAACAATTAATAAAAGATACGCTGACTGAACAGCTGAAAACAATTATTATTGTTTAAATTATGTCAGATGGAATATGTAATTCAAGGACACTTTCATTCCAGTAGCGCCTGTGTCAGTAGACAGTATTTTTTCTAAAATTCCTTCTTTAAAATAATAATCCATACTAAAATTACTGATTTTTTTAGAGCGTTACAGAAGCCTAGAGAAATAAGTAAACCAAGAGAAATTTTAAGGTGTCGCCCTGAAGAAACTGTATATTATTATCAAACTTATTACATGTAACGTATTACAAATTTGCAGTACAGAAAGTAACTTAAATTCTTTAAGTTAACAAAACGGCTATTAATATTTCACAAAGGAAATGAGATATGAACGCCACTGAACTTTTAGAACAGATTGAAAATAGATGATCTTATCTCTATAAACCAAAGCATAATCTTATTTGCAATATTTAAATTAGTTTATTAGCTATACATATATGTACTTAAAAAAATTGAAGATTATCTACGAAGATTATGCTGTCTGTATAATTTTTTGGTATTTGCACAATTTTTAGAGCACTCATAATCACGTGATTATATTGTCTTATATTATTTTATTTGCAATTGGTAATTGGTATATATATGGTATAACGTGGATAATTATAAGAAAACTGTAGGTCGCACAACGATAAATGGAACGAAATATGCTGGGAATAACCAAGAAAGACCGTAAAGGAATAGAATGGATACGACAAAAGTCCCAGGTAATAGATATCATCCACAGAATCAAATCCCTCATGTCCCGGGACACCTAGCAAGAAGGACAGACAACAGATCTTCTTCTTTCCATGCCGTCTTCTCATAGAAAGTTGGCGACCACTTTTCTAAATTCTTCTCTGTCTTTTGCAACATGGAACAATTCTCCAACGCCAAGATTTGTCCACTCTCTAATGTTTCGGAGCCAGGATTTTTTCTTTCTGCCGATACCCTTCCTCCCCTCAATTCTGCCCTGCATAATATTTTGTAACAGTAGATATTGTCACTGCGTAATATGTGTCCCACGTAAGATGTTTTTCTTATCTTAATGATTGTGAGAAGTTTTCGTTTTCGGCCTATGCGTCTCAACACTTCGTCGTTGCTTATTCTATCAGTCCAAGGTATCTTCAGAATGCGCCTATAGAGCCACATCTCAAATGCTTCGAGCTTTTTAATCATTTGAGTCTTCAGCGTCCAAGTTTCTACTCCGTACATTAACACCGACCACACATAACACTCCACGAATCTCAACCTGATGACAAGGTTTAAATTTCTGTTTGTGAGCAATGTGGAATATTTCATAAATGCATTTCGAGCCATTTCAATTCTGATCTTAATTTCCTGATCAGGGTCCATTTCAGAATTTATGGTAGAGCCGAGATATTTGTATTTTTGGACCTGCTCTATTCGGTTCCCATTTACTGTCAGAATAGGGTTAATATTTGGGTTTTTGCTTATGACCATCATTTTAGTTTTCTGCGTGTTTATAGCAAGTCCCACTTCTTCACACTCTCGACTGACTCCTTCCAACAGGGTTTGAAGATCTTCTGCACTCTCCGCCATTATGGCAGTATCATCGGCGAATCTTAGGTTGTTAATCAATGTCCCTCCAATGTTTACTCCCTCAGGTCTCTCGTAAAGTGCTTTTTGAAATACAAACTGAGAGTATAGATTGAACAGTTGTGGTGATAGAACGCAGCCCTGGCGAACTCCTTTTTGAATCTCGACTTCATCAGTCTCGATGTCCCCAACTCGAACCACTGCCGTTTGATTGTAGTAGATATTTTTTATTAATTGTATATCACTTGGGTCCAATTTGATGCTCTTTAAGTTCTCTATAAGTTTGTCGTGTTGGACTTTATCAAAGGCCTTTTGAAAATCAATGAAACAGACATACACATCTTTATTGTATTCTCTACATTTCTGTAGCATTACTGTGATGGCAAATAAAGCCTCTCTAGTTCCCAGACCTTCTCTAAAGCCAAACTGCGTCTCATCCAGTTGTTCCTCGCATTTTCGATATATTCTCTGTTGGATTATCCTCAAGAGTACCTTCAGAGTATGACTCATCAAACTGATTAGCCGATACTCATCACAGGACTTGGGGTTGTTCTTTTTAGGCAGAGGGATGAAGACCGATTTAAGCCAGTCTTTTGGGATTTCTCCTGTTTCGTAAATTTTATTGAGCATTATTGTGAGTTGAGTTAAGTTTCTATCGTCTAAGGCCTTCAAGAATTCTATTGGTATATTATCAGGTCCGGTCGCTTTTCTGCTCTTTGATGTTTTTATAGCATACTCCACTTCTGATTTTAAAATACATAGCTGTTCCGCCTGGTTGCTCTCATCTCTGACGTCATCTCGTCTTGCTGCAAATAGATGTTCAATGTATTCCTTCCAAGTTTGTCTTTTGCCTTCTTCTGTTAACTGTATATCTCCCTGTGCGTTTCTTGTGATCATCGGTATTCTTTTTTTTTATTTCCAGTTAATTCCTTTAACTTTTTATGTAGATTAAAATAATCATGTTTATTGTTCAGTTGTTCCATTTCACGGCAATTCTCCTCCATCCATGTCTCTTTGGCTTTTCTTATGCGGTGTTCTATTTGTCTTTTTGATTGTTTATATTTTTGCGGGTCAGTGTTTTTGTATTTACGCTTTTCCTCTATAAGGTTTATGATTTCCTGTGTCATCCAGGGGTTTTTCGTATTATGTTCTCTTCTGCCTACAACTTGGTCCGCGGCAGTCAACATTGTAGATTTGATTTGGTCCCAGGCCATGTCGATATTTGTCGCTGATGCTTCCAAAAACTCACTTGCTATTGAGTCGTTAAACTCCTTCTGATACTGCTGTTGTTTGAGCTTTTCTGTGTTTATTATCTTCGGTTTTATTATCCTTTGCAGCTTCCTTAGTCTCACTTTTACGTTGGCTACAAGCAATTCGTGGTCAGTGTCCGCATCTGCACCTGGGTAGGTTTTAGCACTCTCAATGCTATTCCTAAACCGTCTGTTGACACAAATGAAATCAATTTGATTCCTTATGATCTTCTCTTTGCTACTTCTTGGTGATGTCCAAGTATAGAGTCGTCGAGGTGGTAGCTCATAAAAAGTATTCGCAATAACTAAATCTTTCTCCTGACAAAACTCTATGAGTCGTTCCCCTCTCTCATTCCTATCTCCCAGTCCGAAGCCACCAACAGTATTCTCGATCCTTCCCTTGGAGACAACAGATGGACCACAAAAATTACAGCATGGTACTCACGATGAATTAGACAACAACAATAACTACAATAACATGCTTAACAATAAGCAACAATGAGAGTATCTAAATATGAGAGAAGGGTACATCATAATTAGAAATGATTGAATAAGCTGAGACTGATGATGATAATGATTATAAAGTGAATATAGATTGTCTCTCCACAGTACTCCCTCAAAACTAGTAATTATTTGGGGTTAATGTAAGACATATTTTAAAAGAATATAAAATTTTACATACGACAAGCATATATTAAACTAGCGTGTACCAGCGACTTCGTTCGGGTCGAATTAATCATTTGTAATGGTGATGATAAAGCAAAGCAAGAATTTCCATTAACATACAAACTGGATAAAATTTTCTCACATTTATGTCACCATGAGAAAAAACAATATGGCCATATTATTATATAAATTGGTAATATTTGAGGGGTAGTTTCATCTCGTTGGAATTTGACTTTCGAAAAATCCGTTTGCCAAAAATAAGCTTTTTACGTCAAGCAGTTTAAGCAGAATCGTGGTTAAGAAATTACCCAACTTTTTAGAACATCCTGTATGATTTTTTAAAAAATTTCAAAATATGTATAAAACCAAATAAATTATGCTTGTCCAAGCGTTTTCCCGAAAGACTAACCGTTTTTTAAATAACTAATATTGTAATATTTGAGGGGCGTTTTCACCCTCTTGGAATTTGAGATTCGAGAAACCCCTCCTTATCGAACCTCTACACCCCACAGTCAATCCGTTTGCCAAAAATCAGCTTTAAACGTCGAGCAGTTTAAGCAGAATCGTGATTACTCAATGGTCATATTTTATGAAACACCCTGTATAAATTTATAAAAAATCTTAAAATATGCAAAACAACAAAATAAAATATACGTGTTTAAGAGTTTTTCCGAAAACCTCACCTATTTTTAAATAAAAAATATTTTAATATATGAAGGATAGTTTCACCCCCTTAGAATTCCAGTTTCGAAAAATCCCTTCTTATCGCACCTCTACACCCTAAAGTCAATCTGTTTTCCAAAAATCAGCTTTTTTACGTCAAGCGCTTTAAGCAGGATCGTGCTTAATCAATGACCAGATTTTTCGAAACACTCTGTATACATTTCTAAAAAATCTTAAAATGTGTAAAAAAACAAAATAAAATATACGTGTTAAAGCGTTTTTTTCGGGAACTTGACCTTTTTTTAATTAAAAAATATTGTAATATTTGAGGGGTGGTTTCACCCTCTTGGAACTGTAATTTCGAAAAATCCCTTCTTATCGAACCTCTACACCCTAGAATCAACCTGTATGCTAAAATTGAGCTTCTTACGTTGAGTGGTTTGAGCAGGATCGTGATTAATCAGTATGTCAGTCACTTAAGGATTTTAAATACCGTATGATCGAAAAAAATCGGCGTCCAGTTGGCTGGGAAAAGACGATCGATAACATTTCCCATATAAATTTACATATAAAATGACAGCGATCTTCATTTCATAGCCATCGCTGACGCCGTTTTTATTCGATCATACGGTATTAGTATAGAATAGATATAAATAATTCTTTGATTTTTTATTTATAAATTATTTTTATTGTTGATTTATTTATTAAAATAATAGCATTTATCGATTTAGGGGTTATCTATAACAATATACAGATGCTACCGATTTCGTTTATGCCATATTTGTAATAAAAATAAGTTTCTTTAATTTCTCTTTAACTAACTTTCGATTTTTGGTCTTTTACTTTTACCATTTTTGTTCTTTAATCAATTTATTTTATACACGACTTTCAATTTTATAAAATTGAATACAAACGATACGATATAATCTTTCTAAGCTAACAAACTAGCTTATTCGCAACAAAATAGCTGTATAGACAGCCTACTAGAACACGATAGTAAACAAGTGGTGGGCGTACGAAAAGAACGCAAAGCTTTGCGAATGCAAATCTGAAGAAACCGATTTGCATTTGGTTGAAACCTTCGTAGACTTGACTTGCGTCAGATAGAAAATAGAGTATATTATTTTTATTTTATTTTTTTTTACTTTTGGTTTCCTTGGACTTCTATATTATATATTTTTAGGGATGATTTTTCTATAGAATATATGACAATGTTTGGACAAGCCAAGTGTTCTTTTTCATTCGAACATATATAGATTTCTTTCCATATATTAAAAATAATAGTATTTTTTTTAATCACGATCTCATTTAAAAATGTCGTTTTTTCCTAGAAAGAACCGTTATTATCATCAAAATTGGGAGCACTAACTTTTACAAAATATTTTCAGGAACTTAATATACAGGGTGGTTTGAATTGTCATCGGAAAACTTCGGCAAACAGATTCTACAGATAAAAATAAGTAAAAAGTTCGTATCGGTGATACAGGGTGTGGAAGTTTCAAAAAACAAGTAGGTGGCGGCCCCCTACAAATAGGAATTCTCATATTCTCATGAAAAAAAATAAAGATAAAAATAATAAAAATATATAAAGATTTCACTAGAGATTTCAATAAAAAAAGTTATAGGTAATATTTAAATAAATCACTTAAGAGAAGGTTTAGTTTTACAACAATATTAAATACCTACTTATAATTTTAATTACTCTATAACAATAAAATTATAGTTTATAAAATGAATTATAGGAAAATTCCAAATAGCAAATAGGCAATAAATATGTTTATCGGTATTTGATAGACATACAAAATAAATAAACATCAGGAATTGTCAATATTGTTATCGGTGATCGTTATTGGCAAATAAAGGTAGAATAATAAATAATGCGTTTATAACACGCAGGTAAGTCAGATATATACAGGGTGTTCGTTAAAAGTAATAATTTTATTCTTAAAATATTTTGCTAAAAATTCAATTTTTTGATTCAAACTTTCGGTTTAAAATAATTAGAACACGCTGTATATTATAAATTAAACTGTTTTCTTATTTAAAATTACATGTCATTGACTCTTACATAAAAAAAATATCCTTATGTTATAAAACTGCTTCTTTATTGCAAGAATAATCAAACTTCATAATATCAATGTATTAAATTAGGCTAGTCGAAAGAGTTTATGGGCAAATTAGAAAAAAAATCATTTCTTTGAGATTAAAAAGCACTTTACATAAATAATAAATATAATAGCATACAATCGAAAAAAAAACGACGTCAAAGACGGCTGGAAAATATGACAATCGATGATAATTTTGGCGAGGTCAAGCCCTAGACAAAGTCTACAGAATAAACGTTTAATCTTTATATAATTAGTGTTAATTTTTGTTAAGTTTTATGCCAATCTTTAGTACATGACGTCGAGAGATTGACCTCCTTAAAATTATCATCGTTTTTCATTTTCCAGCCTTGTTTGACACCGTTTTTTTCGATCATACAATATTTTTATATAATTCATTTGTACCTTTTCAGGATTTTCAGTACCTACTTCATTGATTTTTTAAAATCTGAAAACCAGAGGACAATACATAGGTATATTATTTTTTTTAATGAAAAGTACCGTACTTCACTATGTGAAATAACAAAGAAAATATCGACATTTTTGTACACATATGTTTCACAAAGAGTGCAAAAGTTTTTGACAAGGTTTTTCCTGCACAAAAAAGACATAAACTCATAATTATATGTAAACATTTTTTTAAACCTCATTAAGTACCAAACAAAGACAAGAATAAAAAATAAATTTAAAAACAATTTAATTGAAAAATATATATTCAAAAAGCATATCAAAATAAAATTTAAGGTAGGTGCTTATTTACACAAACCAAGAGAAAAAAAATGGTACTTACCAATGGTAGGATTTCTTAAAAAAATATCACAGTAACTCAACAGCAACAATATTCCTAATTAATTAAATAAATTAATTAAATTCGCGACTACATGGAAATGCAAAATTTATTCAGTACCTGGTAAGTACTATAAAAACAACAAACAGATGATCTTACGAGACAGAAAAAGACTAGCGGATAATGGATTTGCATCAGCCATGTTCGACTGATCTTGAATTGGTACTGAAATTTGTGCGATAGTATCACGGTAATCGACAACAATGGTACAGCGTTTTTTTAAAGGAATTTCACCTGTTTCTGACTTCGATTTCGTTGAATCGAACAACTTTTTGATTGAATTGACAACACTGCCAAGTACTAGTAGTTTTTTTTTCGTCTAGGGAGTAAAAAATATTGTTTATGTTCGATCAAACCTATAGACAATTACGAAATTTTGTCACTGTTAAAAATTGTAAACAATACACATTGTTCTAGCAATAAAAAAGTAACATTTTACTCCCACTCTTTTTAGTTAATACATTATTGTTTGTAGTTTAAACAATATATAATCAACTGATATTTGTCCAGAACATAAACAAAGAAACAATATTCTATGATTTAATGTAGTTTTTGTTCATAATAAAGTAATAAAAAAATATTTTTAAAATTGGTATTATGGCGGATGCGCTGGAAAACAGCTTACTTACAGAGCTGTACTAAGGAACATGCCCTTACAGTTTTTCTCACTTATAAGAAATAAAAATCTTGTCTTTACCTTAAAGTTCCTAGAGAACCTTAGATAACTAAAAG
Source organism: Sitophilus oryzae (assembly GCF_002938485.1). NCBI lineage: Eukaryota > Metazoa > Arthropoda > Insecta > Coleoptera > Curculionidae > Sitophilus > Sitophilus oryzae. Next base: position 435,717 of record NW_022147487.1, on the reverse strand, counting down.
CTAAAAAAAATCCGTTCTTTTTTTAAATTTTAAAATTAAAAAAAAATTTCGCGAAAAAAAACATCCTAATCGTGTTTTGGGAGTCAAAATCTAATATCCCTAAAAATATTTGCACTTATTTAAGACATACCCTGTATAATTAATAAATAAATAGCTAAAATACCAAACAACTAAAAAAAAACAGCATCAGAGTTCGCTTGGAAATGACAACTGATGACAATTACCTTATTAATCCATCGGTAAATACCGAAAAAAAAAACGGCGTCAGCGATGGCAATGAAATGAGGCTCTCTGCTATGCTCTCTGTCATTTTATATATAAAATTATAAAGGGAATGTTATCGATTATCATTTTCAAGCTAACTGGACGCCGTTTTTCTCAATCATACGGTATTTTAATACTTGTTTTTTTAAATGCTCTTATAGCAATAAACTGTATGGTATAATTTTATTTGGTAATTATTGGGAAAACTGGAAATCGTCAGATTTTTACCAAAATTGGTATACACCCTATTTTGAGGTCGTAGATTACGAATCTGAACTTTTTTCTTGGCGGTCTCTTACCGTTTTTCAGAAAATCGGAAAATTATTTCAACATCGAATTTTTCTTAATTTCTCATATTTTTAAGGTTTTCTAGCATATATTTTGTTAGGTATTCAATAAACAATGATGTTATTGTTATTTTCTGTTACTTTATTAATAAATTCTATGCATAATAGAGGAAAATTTGCTAAAATAAATTTGTAAACAATCTGAAAATGTTGGGTTATGTGTTTTTGGCATTTAAAGCAACGTTGCCAATGCTAAACCTAAATTTAGCATATTTTTTTTTGCTCATTCTGGGATTACGAAAGGCGGTCGCCAGGAGAACGGCTCCTTCCCATAATTGCTATTTTACCAACGAGATCTGACTATTTATAACCACGAAGTTGCACGAAAGAATGATTGCATTGGTTACAACTTCCATGCAGAGGGTGTTAATCTCTTGTTGTTATATTATATCAAAAAAAGATTAACCCCCTCCGCATAGAAGTTGAAACCAATGCAATCAAAACTCCGCGTAACTTTGTGGATATAGGTATAGGTATATTTAATATGTCGATCTCATAATAGGTAATTTATTTAAAATTCCCGCCGCCAGCCGGTGCGTACGAGAATCCTGCGATTTTCGTTCCCAGCTCATCGTTCGGCTTCTCAGTGCCGTGTCGATGCACCGCCGGTGCAAACGAAAATCGCAATGCTGTGATTTTCGTTCGCAGCTCTTCGTTCGCGTGCCCACTGCGATTGCAAATCGCAATTGGTGTAATATTGGTTACCTAAAAATCCAAAATCGGCAGATATATGTTCCAATCGCAAGTCGCAGTTTGTTATGGAAAGGAATCACAGGTTGCGATTGCGAATTTACAATCGCTGCGATTAAATCGCAGTTTGCGATTTTCTGCTCATCTCTAGGAACAATATACTGGGTGTTCCGTTTAAAATAAGAGAGTAACATGCTTTTAAAGGTGACCAATGTTCAATATGAACTGAAGAAACTGCATATTATTATCAAATTTATTACATATAACGTATTACAAATTTACAGTACAGAAAGTAACTTAAATTCTTTAAGTTAACAAAACGGCTATTAATATTTCACAAAGGAAATGAGATATGAACGCCACTGAACTTGGAATAGATTAAAAATAGATGATCTTATCTCTATAAACCAAAGCATAATCTTAGCATAATCAGAGCATAATCTTATTTGCAATATTTAAATTAGTTTATTAGCTGTATATGTATTTAAAAAAATTGAAGATTATCTACGAAGATCATGCTATCTGTATAATTTTTTGGTATTTGCACAATTTTTAGAGCACTCATAATCACGTGATTATATTGTCTCTGATTTAATTTCTCGTCTGAAGAAAATTATTAAGATTTATTTTATTTGCAACTGGTATATGGTATAACGTGGATAATTATAAGAAAACTGCAGGTTGCACAACGCTAAATGGAACGAAATATGCTGGGAATAACCAAGAAAGATCGTAACCCATATAACACACAATATCCGCAGGATATCCATAGAATGTCGGAATGTCCCACTACAAGATCATCCTATAAAGATATCTATAAGATATCCTCTAGACATCCTGAAATCCTGTAGATGTCTCAGAATAGAATATGGATATCTCTCTCTGTCGTATATCTAATATACATCCAGCTGAGATATCCAAACATGCTCATGATACTAAAATATCCTAACAATATGGTCTAGATATTTAGTACTACTTTTTATATTACACAAAATGCAATAAACCATACAGATAGATATATATTACGTCAAGGCAACTTGGTATCTTCTGGATAATCTGGATATTTAGGAGCTTGGCCACTCTCAGTAATATAGAGAATTTAAAACGCCCACGCAAAAAATTTCCCACAATCCATCTCGACAGTTGTTTGTTTTTGCATCGTGTATTATTCAGTTCTTTGATTTAGTGAAATTCCAGGTGAATTCGGTTGTTTGTCGATGTTGAATGGGCTTAAAAATGACTGAAACTAACAAAACTAGTTGAGTTTGACTTAGTTTTTTCTTATACTCATAGTTCTAGCCTTTTTCTAGCAGAAATTCTATCCTAACCTCAACTAATGTCGAAAAACGACGAACGACTCAGGGTCTCACAATGAAAAATTTGTGACCAAAAGAGATTTGAAAAACCAAACCAAACCAAATTATAGGTGAAAATTTGTTGAAAAGCGCTTGTTCTTTATCCCTGAACCTATTTTTGTTTTGATCTATTCGAACAGAAATCCTATTTTTGTGTTTAAATTGTGTGTAAAGGGTAATATAATCTGGTATAATACCATACGATCGAAAAAAACGGCGTCAGAGGTGGCTTGGAAATGAAAATTGCTGTTATTTTGTATGTAAATTATATGGGAATCGATCGTAATTTTCAAGCCAACTGAACGCCGTTTTTTTTTTCGATGGTACAGTAAAAATTGACAGCTCTTAACTCATATAAATAAACTTCTAAATTTTGACGGAAAATTCATTGCCATAATATATGTAGGTATATTTTAGAGCTGTTAATAAAAATATCCAATGAATAACGTCAAAATGTGGTTAAATAAAATTAAATTGCGAACGTTTTTACTATAAACTAAGGATCAAGTAAGTATTGTCAAATAACAGTCCTCATATAATGTCCTAAAAATATTCTATAATGCTCCCAACATCATCCTTGTATTATCCTATAAATATCCCAAATAATCGTAAAAGGCTTGCCTAGGGATGTCTTGAAGATGACTTTTTTTGTCCCATCTGGATATCCCATAAATCTCCTCTGGTTTTTGGATATCCCTAAGATATTTACTATATCCTTGGTGGATATCCTCAAGATATTTATAGGATTGTGTTGTGTTATATGGGGAAATGAGATACGAACGCCACTGAACTTTTAGAATAGATGATCTTATCTCTATAAACCAAAGCATAATCTTATTTGCAATATTTAAATTAGTTTATTAGCTATACATATATATATACTTAAAAAAATTGAAGATTATCTACAAAGATTATGCTGTCTGTATAATTTTTTGGTATTTGCACAATTTTTAGAGCACTCATAATCACGTGATTATATTGTCTTATATTATTTTATTTGCAATTGGTAATTGGTATATATGATATAACGTGGATAATTATAAGAAAACTGTAGGTCGCACAACGATAAATGGAACGAAATATGCTGGGAATAACCAAGAGAGACCGTAAAGGAATAGAATGGATACGACAAAAGTCCCAGGTAATAGATATCATCCACAGAATCAAATCCCTCAAGTCCCGGGACACCTAGCAAGAAAGACAGACAACAGATGGACCACAAAAATTACAGCATGGTACTCACGATGATTTAGACAACAACAATAACTATAATAATAACATGCTTAACAATAAGCAACAATGAGAGTATCTAAATATGAGAGAAGGGTACATCATAATTAGAAATGATTGAATAGGCTGAGACTGATGATGATAATGATTATAAAGTGAATATAGATTGTCTCTCCACAGTACTCCCTCAAAACTAGTAATATTTGGGGTTAATGTAAGACATATTCTAAAAGAATATAAAATTTTACATACGACAAGCATATATTAAACTAGCGTGTACCAGCGACTTCGTTCGCGTCGAATTAATCATTTGTAATGGTGAAGCAAAGCAAGAATTTCCATTAACATACAACCTGGATAAAATTTTCTCACATTTATGTCACCATGAGAAAAAACAATATGGCGATATTATTATATAACTTGGTAATATTTGAGGGGTAGTTTCATCTCGTTGGAATTTGACTTTCGAAAAATCCGTTTGCCAAAAATAAGCTTTTTACGTCAAGCAGTTTAAGCAGAATCGTGGTTAAGAAATTATCCAACTTTTTGGAACACCCTGTATGATTTTTTAAAAGATTTCAAAATATGTATAAAACCAAATAAATTACGCTTGTCCAAGCGTTTTCCCGAAAGACTAACCGTTTTTTAAATAACAAATATTGTAATATTTGAGGGGCGTTTTCACCCTCTTGGAATTTGAGATTCGAGAAACCCCTCCTTATCGAACCTCTACACCCCACAGTCAATCCGTTTGCCAAAAATCAGCTTTAAACGTCAAGCAGTTTAAGCAGAATCGTGATTACTCAATGGTCATATTTTATGAAACACCCTGTATAAATTTATAAAAGATCTTAAAATATGTAAAAAAACAAAATAAAATACACGTGTTAAAGTGTTTTTTCGGGAACTTGACCGTTTTTTAAATAAAAAATATTGTAATATTTGAGGGGTGGTTTCACCCTCTTGGAACTGTAATTTCGAAAAATCCCTTCTTATCGAACCTCTACACCCTAGAATCAACCTGTATGCGAAAATTGAGCTTCTTACGTTGAGTGGTTTGAGCGGGATCGTGATTAATCAGTATGTCAGTCACTTAAGGATTTTAAATATTAATTAGTATAGAATAGATATAAATAATTCTTTGATTTTTTATTTATAAATTATTTTTATTGTTGATTTATTTATTAAAATAATAGCATTTATCGATTTAGGGGTTATCTATAACAATCTACAGATGCTACCGATTTCGTTTATGCCATATTTGTAATAAAAATAAGTTTCTTTAATTTCTCTTTAACTAACTTTCGATTTTTGGTCTTTTACTTTTGCCATTTTTGTTCTTTAATCAATTTATTTTATACACGACTTTCAATTTTATAAAATAGAATACAAACGATACGATATAATCTTTCTAAGCTAACAAACTAGCTTATTCGCAACAAAATAGCTGTATAGACAGCCTACTAGAACACGATAGTAAACAAGTGGTGGGCGTACGAAAAGAACGCAAAGCTTTGAAGAAACCGATTTGCATTTGGTTGAAACCTTCGTAGACTTGACTTGCGTCAGATAGAAAATAGAGTATATTATTTTTATTTTATTTTTTTTTACTTTTGGTTTCCTTGGACTTCTATATTATATATTTTTAGGGAAGATTTTTCTATAGAATATATATTATGACAATATTTGGACAAGCCAAGTGTCTTTTTCATTCGAACATATATATTTCTTTCCATATATTAAAAATAATAGTATATTGTTTTATTATGAGTAAAAATGACACTTTTTGTGTCAAGGCTGTATATACGTTTGACATTACACGAGGAAAAAAAAGTAATTTTACCCCGAATAGAAAATGCTATTTTTTTTCAAACGCCACAAATAATTTTCTAAACAATTTCAAAGGTTCCAAATAATGGAACTATGAGTGGATTATGATGGAGAAACTATGGTTACGCTCGTTGAATTTGACACCCTATGTCAGTTTAAAAATATATTTTCGTGACGTTTGAAAAAAAAAGTGCCCTCTTTTGTGACGTTTGAAAAAAAAGGATATTATTAATAAATGGATAGTATATCAGAATATTCTCGAACATGATGAAAAGACTTTTTTTAAAAAGACATTTCAAACTTGAAAATAAAAAAGATACCAGTAGATTCTTTTGTCAAAGTAATTAATTTTAGTTCCTTTTTGCATGGCTGGCCTTTTCATTTTACTGATATACCGAAAAATGCTGTTACTGACGCTTTCTATGCTTCGAGCTGTTTTGTAGAACAGAAAGAACCACAGAAATTTTAGCGGTATTATTTTTTTTTAATCACGATCTCATTTAAAAATGTCGTTTTTTCCTAGAAAGAACCGTTATTATCATCAAAATTGGGAGCACTAACTTTTACAAAATATTTTCAGGAACTTAATATACAGGGTGGTTTGAATTGTCATCGGAAAACTTCGGCAACAGATTCTACAGATAAAAATAAGTAAAAAAGTTCGTATCGGTGATACAGGGTGTGGAAGTTTCAAAAAACAAGTAGGTGGCTCTCATATTCTCATGAAAAAAAATGAAGATAAAAATAATAAAAATATATAAAGATTTCACTAGAGATTTTAATAAAAAAAGTTATAATATTTAAATAAATCACTTAAGAGAAGGTTTAGTTTTACAACAACATTAAATACCTACTTATAATTTTAATTACTCTATAACAATAAAATTATAGTTTATAAAATGAATTATAGGAAAATTCCAAATAGCAAATAGACAATAAATATGTTTATCGGTATTTGATAGACATACAAAATAAATAAACATCAGGAATTGTCAATACCGTTATCGGTGATCGTTATTGGCAAATAAAGGTAGAATAATAAATAATGCGTTTATAATACACAGGTAAGTCAGATATATACAGGGTGTTCGTTAAAAGTAATAATTTTATTCATAAAATATTTTGCTAAAAATTCAATTTTTTGATTCAAACTTTCGGTTTAAAATAATTAGAACACGCTGTATATTATAAATTAAACTGTTTTGTTATTTAAAATTACATGTCATTGACTCTTACATAAAAAAAATATCCTTATGTTATAAAACTGCTTCTTAATTGCAAGAATAATCAAACTTCATCAATGTATTAAATTAGGCTAGTCGAAAGAGTTTATGGGCAAATTAGAAAAAAAATCATTTCTTTGAAATTAAAAAGCACTTTACATAAATAATAAATATAATAGCATACAATCGAAAAAAAAAACGACGTCAAAGACGGCTGGAAAATATGACAATCGATGATAATTTTGGCGAGGTCAAGCCCTAGACAAAGTCTACAGAATAAACGTTTAATCTTTATATAATTAGTGTTAATTTTTGTCAAGTTTTATGCCAATCTTTAGTACATGACGTCGAGAGATTGACCTCCTTAAAATTATCATCGTTTTTCATTTTCCAGCCTTGTTTGACACCGTTTTTTTCGATCATACAATATTTTTATATAATTCATTTGTACCTTTTCAGGATTTTCAGTACCTACTTCATTGATTTTTTAAAATCTGAAAACCAGAGGACAATACATAGGTATATTATTTTTTTAATGAAAAGTACCGTACTTCACTAAACTCATAATTATATGTAAACATTTTTTTAAACCTCATTAAGTACCAAACAAAGACAAGAATAAAAAATAAATTTAAAAACAATTTAATTGAAAAATATATATTCAAAAAGCATATCAAAATAAAATTTAAGGTAGGTGCTTGTTACACAAACCAAGAGAAAAAAATGGTACTACCAATGGTAGGATTTCTTAAAAAAATATCACAGTAACTCAACAGCAACAATATTCCTAATTAATTAAATAAATTAATTAAATTCGCGACTACATGGAAATGCAAAATTTATTCAGTACCTGGTAAGTACTATAAAAACAACAAACAGATGATCTTACGAGACAGAAAAAGACTAGCGGGTAATGGATTTGCATCAGCCATATTCGACTGATCTTGAATTGGTACTGAAATTTGTGCGATAGTATCACGGTAATCGACAACAATGGTACAGCGTTTTTTTAAAGGAATTTCGCCTGTTTCTGACTTCGATTTCGTTGAATCGAACAACTTTTTGATTGAATTGACAACACTGCCAAGTACTAGTAGTTTTTTTTTCGTCTAGGGAGTAAAAAATATTGTTTATTTTCGATCAAACCTATAGACAATTACGAAATTTTGTCACTGTTAAAAATTGTAAACAATACACATTGTTCTAGCAATAAAAAAGTAACATTTTACTCCCACTCTTTTTAGTTAATACATTATTGTTTGTAGTTTAAACAATATATAATCAACTGATATTTGTCCAGAACATAAACAAAGAAACAATATTCTATGATTTAATGTAGTTTTTGTTCATAATAAAGTAATAAAAAAATATTTTTAAAATTGGTATTATGGCGGATGCGCTGGAAAACAGCTTACTTACAGAGCTGTACTAAGGAATATGCCCTTAGAGTTTTTCTCACTTATAAGAAATAAAAATCTTGTCTGTTACCTTAAAGTTTCTAGAGAACCTTAAATAACTAAAAGCTAAAAAATATCCGTTCTTTTTTTAAATTTTAAAATTAAAAAAAAATTTCGCGAAAAAAAACATCATAATCGTGTTTTGAGAGTCAAAATCTACTATCCCTAAAAATATTTGCACTTATTTAAGACATACCCTGTATAATTAATAAATAAATAGCTAAAATACCAAAGAACTAAAAAAAAACAGCATCAGAGTTCGCTTGGAAATGACAACTGATGACAATTACCTTATTAATCCATCGGTAAATACCGAAAAAAAAACGGCGTCAGCGATGGCAATGAAATGAGGCTCTCTGCTATGCTCTCTGTCATTTTATATATAAAATTATAAAGGAAATGTTATCGATTATCATTTTCAAGCTAACTGGACGCCGTTTTTCTCAATCATACGGTATTTTAATACTTGTTTTTTTAAATGCTCTTATAGCAATAAACTGTATGGTATAATTTTATTTGGTAATTATTGGGAAAACTGGAAATCGTTAGATTTTCACAAAAATTGGTATACACCCTATTTTGAGGTCGTGGATTACGAATCTGAAGTTTTTTCTTGGCGGTCTCTTACCGTTTTTCAGAAAAATGGAAAATTATTTCAACATTGAATTTTTCTTAATTTCTCATATTTTTAAGATGTTCTAACACATATTTTGTTAGGTATTCAATAAACAATGATGTTATTGCTATTTTCTGTTACTTTTTTAACCAATTCTATGCATAATAGAGGAAAATTTGCTAAAATAAATATGTAAACAATCTGAAAATGTTGGGTTATGTGTTTCTGGCATTTAAAGCAACGTTGCCAATGCTAAACCTAAATTTAGCATGTTTTTTTGCTCATTCTGGGATTACGAAAGGCGGTCGCCAGGAGAACGGCTCCTTCCCATAATTGCTATTTTACCAACGAGATCTGACTATTTATAACCACGAAGTTGCACGAAAGAATGATTGCATTGGTTACAACTTCCATGCAGAGGGTGTTAATCTTTTGTTGTTATATTATATCAAAAAAAGATTAACCCCCTCCGCATAGAAGTTGAAACCAATGCAATCAAAACTCCGCGTAACTTTGTGGATATAGGTATAGGTATATTTAATATGTCGATCTCATAATAGGTAATTTATTTAAAATTCCTAATCACCCGAAAAAATAGAAGATATGGCAACGTTGTAAATTTTCAAACTTCTAGATTAGGTCTAGAATTTATTTGTCTCTCTCATTACATAGGAGAGAGAAAGAAGGATTTATCAAATGTCAAACTTCCATCTGGTCTTAATTTTCTTTGTTATTTTGTTAAGAAAAGTGTTTTTCAGTAAAATTTTGGATATTTTTCTATCCCCAATCAAGTGTGGCTTTAGGTAAACTATAATATAATGAAAATATAGTGAAATTATTGCTTTATAGGGCCGAAATAAAGAAAAATTCAATGTTGAAATAATTTTCCGTTTTTCTGAAAAACGGTAAGAGACCGCCAAGAAAAAAGTTCAGATACGTAATATACGACTTCAAAATAGTGTGTATATCAATTTTGGTGAAAATCTGACAATTTTCAGTTTTCCCAATAATTACTTTCATTTTTTACCTTTTTTTAATTAAATCTAACATTACATTAATTTAAAAAAAAATATTTGAAATAATTAGTAAAAAAGTTAAATAAATAAATATATTTTAATACCATCCTGTACAATACCTTTGAAAGAATACCTGGTTACCTACACACTAAGGGGCCATATAAAGACATAAACAAAAACAAAATCATCTAAAATTTTTAGGTTATAATCCTGGATTCGAAAGATTTTCAATTTATTTTGTCCCATTTTGTCAACTCATTACGCAATTTCGTTCTATTTACCTATATACAGTAGTTGTTTGTAGATTTCCTATAATTATTTACATCAGCTGTCATTTATTGTCTGATTTCATGAGCAAACAAAAATCGTTTGGATTTATTTTGTATTTGTTTTTTAGAATCAAGATCACAAGCACTCTTTGATGTAGATTATTTAATGATTAAGTTAATTATTAAATGTTTTAGACTGTTCTTGATTGTTTAAAAGAAATGGTAAGTACTTATTTGTTGTAGTGACCAAGAATATAATCTTTTTTATCTTCAGAGCATTGCCCCGTATCGGTATCTGAGACTTTATCATTAAATCGTACAGTTTTTGTCTTTATTCTTTAATAAGTAATTCCACTAATTGAATGTACTTTTAACGCGAAAAAAGTATTCTGTCTGCTATAAACTGATGTAAGATAATGTTTCGTTAGATAAAAGATTATAACAATGTCTATTTAACAATTTACTTAAGTTTAGTTGGGGTTTATGAATGCATTGTCTTAATAAATGTTATATTTTCGAACAATGGTGATAAAATAGATGATTTCTAATGTTGGGATTTTATTTTCAATTGTAGAAAAGTTTTTGTATTGATGTGAGTGTATCATGGATAAGTCTGGAGAAAAGAAATCCGAAACCTACTATCCGGATGGTGGATATGGTTGGATTATTGTTTGTGCCATCATTTTAATCAATGTGAGTATATAAAAGCGTTCAATATTTTTAATCAGAGAGAGAGAGAATAAAATTGAATTTTAAATAGTACTAAATATATCTGATTTCATTTATTTTTACTGTTTCTTTTCTGGTTTATTTTAGGTAAGCTTACTGACTTTAGTGCCATGTTTTGGAATCATTTTTAGAGACGAATTTAAAGAATGGGGTATTACAGCAGCACAAACATCATTTTTACTACATTTACAAAGTTCACTATACTGTTGTTTTGGTGAGTCTATCTAGTATAAGTGTATTAAATTAAAAAAAAATAGTTAAATATATTTTTTTCTCCATTTTTATGAAGACTATTATTGATGGATCATGATTTTTTTAGGATTTTTTACAAGTCCGTTTTTGAAAATGTATGGAATGAGGAAAGTGGCATTTTTTGGGGCGTTTTTGATGTCTTTGGGTATATTTTTGACCAGTTTTGGTACATCATATTTTTTTTTGATCTTTTCCGTTTCAGTTTTAACAGGTGAGTATTTTTTTTTGATATTATTAACCCAATACTCAATTTCTGGCATTCAGCAATATCATAAATTAATATTTAGTGTTTCTAAACTTAGGTATTAATAAATAATTATATAAATTTCATCCCCATGTTACCTTTTAAAGGGTTGAAAGTTTATAGTGCTTTATTTTGATCCTTTAGCATAAATAATATTTTTTAAATATTTAAATTTGTTGTTTTATTTGTCTCTTGTCTCTGTTTTTTTTTTGGTAGGTATGGGACAAGGCACTCTGATGCCAGCCACATATTTAGCAACGTATACGTACTTTAAGAAAAGACTCACAGTAGCTACGAGTTTGTCAGTAACAGGGGCTAGTATGGCGCCTATTTTTATGCCAAAAATCTGTGATATACTCCTGACGAAATTCGGTAGAAGATTTACAGTGTTATTCCTATTTTTTGTCTCTTTATTGTCATTGATTGGATGTTTTTTACTCAAACCTGTCAAGCAAAAATCATCTGAAGAGAATGAAAATGATATTAAATTAAACAGTGAGGTTAGAATACATCAAAATTATTTTTAAAGAGAGAATTTTTGTAGTTTTTTTTTGTATTTTTTTAGGTGGAGGTTAAGGAAGAATTATTAAAGACTATTGAGAATGGTGTTTATGAGAAAACAACCATTGAAAAACCGATGAATGTTTGGAAGAAATTGCTACATACTTTCGATCTTCATTTGCTTCAAGACGTGCCATTTGTATTAATAGTTTTGGGACTAGGTAAGTTAAAAAATATAAATATATTATTATATTATATTGACTAGGTTTTAATAACTTGTAGTTCTATAAAAATTAGAATTTTTTATGAGTATTAAGGATTGACGAATTGTATTATCAGATGCTTGAAATGCACGGGATTGTCTAAATTTATACTTTTATCCCATTCTTTGACTAAATATTGTCCTATTTGTAAAAATAAATCAAGATTGTAGGCATCAATTCGTTTGAAATTATAATAAGAAATAAATTGAAACCTGGCAACATGGCATTTTAAATAAAATTTTGAGGACCGCCGTCAATTTTAGCGCCTTTTCGGTAATTATGCTCTGTTGCCAAATTGCCTAGACGTATCAATACCCGCGAAATTATACAATTTCAAACTTTTTTTCCATCTTTCTGACTAAGCTTGCGTTGTATACAGGGTGTTCCTTAATGACATGCTAATATTTAAGGAGGTGATTTTTGGATCTATTCTAAGAAAAAACTTTATATGAATATATGTCCTAAACATCTTAACTTTTTAGATACAGGGAGGTAAAATATTCTATATTTTTTTTCAAAATACCTCTGATGGTGTATCGTGTGTCTTCCATAGATCAAAATGCTTATTTTTTTAAGGAAAAACTATGCTTCGGACAAAAATTAAGAGATTTTTTTATAAATGAATGGAGATTTTGAAAAAAAAAATATTTTAAGAGAATTCAGTGGTGTACCCCTTTTTTCTCCAAAATATTCAATGTAAAACCCGTAAGGACGGCACTGGTTGAAATAAATAAAATTCTTTGTACACCAAAAAAGGTATTTTGATGCGTAGAAGACGGGTATCAAGTTTCATAAAGATATCTAATAAAATCAGAGTTATTATGAATTGTATAGGAAAAAAGTTAAAGGCAGTACGCAATAATTCAGTTGAAATTACAATGACATGAAACATTTGGATATAAGACGTTTAATTTTAATAAAATGTTTGAGAATCGCCGACAAAGGCGGCATCATTTTATATTTTCCCTGTTGCCAGTTTGTTTAGAAGTACTCAAATGCTTGAAATTGTTTGATTTAATTGAAACTTTTATTTCCCTTTTTTTGACTTAATATTTCTTTGTATATAAAAAGAATCAATAGAGTAGACAATAATTTGGCTAAAGACAGCTTAATGACATAGAAATTAGAAAAACCATGAAAAATTACCATTATTTTATCTTAGTATTTATGAATAAAATGTTTAAAACCACCGATAATTTTCTTATCATTGTTCCCTGTTGTCAAATCGTCCCACAATTCAGCTAGTAATTGAAAAAAAAGTTTTTTTGTGCCACTTTTCTTTACTTTGTTGAAAAATTACAGAGAAAAAAATATTTCTTTGTTTTTAGGTGTATCTTTTGCATCAGAATTGAACATAATCCTGATGCTACAGTTCATCCTGCAGGAACTGTCACAATTTGAACGCAGTGAAGCAGCTGTAGCTATATCAGTTATGAGCATAACTGATATATTGGGTCGATTGGTAGTACCTATGGTGGCTCATATGTTCAATGCACCACCTAAGCTTATGTATGGAGGCGCATTAGTTGTTGCAAGCATAGGTAGAACAGGTAAGGGTAAAAAATATACTGTATGATAAAAAAAACGACGTCATTTACTAAAAATTGTCAAAAATTATAGAAAGATCACTACTACCCCATTTAAAATTAATTACACCTTCTTAAATGATGTCTAGAGATTGACCTCGTCATAATTATCATCGATTGCCATTTCCCAGCCTTCTTTGACGTCGTTTTTTTTTCATTGTATGGTACTAATAGTATTGCGCTGTAAAAAATATGTATTTAAAGAAAACTAACTGCAGATAGTTATAAAAATATTTGTTTTTTAGTTTTAGCTGGTTGGAGTAAAGAAGTGATCTTAGTGTTCATTTCAATAGGCCTTATAGGACTGACCAAAGGGTGCAGGGCAGTATTTCAGTCAGTAATAATCCCGAAATTCGTGGCTCTGGAAAAAATTCCGGGCGCAAATGGGATAAATATGCTATTTACTGGTGGCATTTCCTTAGTTATAGGACCTATAATAGGTAAGCATAGATAAAGTTTTAAGTGGCTGAATAAAAATGATTTATTTTTTTTTCGAAGGTTACTATGACACCGTTTTTTTTCGACCATACAGTATTTTAATGGCACATGTTTTTTGATGAACTTCTTTTTTATTATACAGGGTATTCACAAAATGAACGGTCAAATTTCAGAAGATAATTCCTCATCAAAAAAAATTGGAAAAAAGTTCCTATAAACATGGCTCCGTTGCCTAGTTTTAAGTATACAGGGTGTTAAAATTTTCAGGTGTTGAGAAATCACCACTTTAAATTTGGCTTGGAAAATTGGATTGATATTTCAAAGGCTACTATGACACCGTTTTTTTATCGTATAGTATTTTAATGGCACATTTTTTTTGATGAATTTTTTTCTTATTATACAGGATATTCTCAAAATGCACGGTCAAATTTCAAGAAGAATTTGGAACAAAGTTCCTATATACATCGCTCCAAAAATGCCTAGTTTTAAAGATACAGGGTATTAAACTTTTTAGGTGTTAATAACGATTTTTGATAAGAAATCGCCCCTTGAGATTTGGCTTGGAAAATTTTATGGATTAATATTTCAAAGGCTACTATGATGCCGTTTTTTTTTCGACCATACAGTATTTTAATGGCACATGTTTTTTGATGAATTTCTTTTTTTAGTATACAGTGTATTCACAAAATGAACGGTCAAATTTCAGAAGGTAATTCCTCATCAAAAAAAATTGGAAAAAAGTTCCTATAAACATGGCTCCGTTGCCTAGTTTTAAGTATACAGGGTGTTAACATTTTTAGATGTTGAGAAATCACCACTTTAAATTTGTCTTGGAAAATTGGATTGATATTTCAAAGGCTACTATGATGCCGTTTTTTTATCGTATAGTATTTTAATGGCACATTTTTTTTGATGAATTTTTTTCTTATTATACAGGATATTCTCAAAATGCACGGTCAAATTTCAGGAAGAATTTGGAACAAAGTTCCTATAAACATCGCTCCAAAAATGCCTAGTTTTAAAGATACAGGGTATTAAACTTTTTAGGTGTTAACAACGATTTTTGATAAGAAATCGCCCCTTGAGATTGGCTTGGAAAATTTTATGGATTGATATTTCAAAGGCTGCTATGATGCCGTTTTTTTTTCGGCCATACAGTTTCTTAATGGCACATGTTTTCTGGTATTTTTTTTATTATACAGGGTATTCACAAAATGCACGGTTAAATTTAACCCTGATCAAAAAAAGTTGGTAAAAAGTTCCTATAAACATTGCTCCGTTGTCTAGTTTTAAGTATACAGGGTGTTAAAATTTTCAGGTGTTGAGAAATCACCACTTTAAATTTGGCTTGGAAAATTGGATTGATATTTCAAAGGCTACTATGACACCGTTTTTTTATCGTATAGTATTTTAGTGGCACATTTTTTTTGATGATTTTTTTTTATTATACAGGATATTCTCAAAATGCACGGTCAAATTTCAGGAAGAATTTGGAACAAAGTTCCTATATACATGACTCCAAAAATGTCTAGTTTTAAAGATACAGGGTGTTATAAGATTTTTAGGTGTTAATGAATGATTGCTCCTTGAAATTTGACCTGGAAAATGTTATGGATTGATATTTCAAAGGCTACTATGACACCATTTTTTTTCTCGATCATTCAGGATTTTAATGACACATAATTTTTGATGATTTTCCTGTTTATTATATTATATTTAGCGTGATTTTATTTTTTTGTGTTGTAGGTGTGATTCACGATAAGACGGGTTCGTATTTTTATGCATTACATGCATCTACAGTGTTGTCACTTTTATGCGTGACGCTCTGGATTGTGGAGTTGATTTACGAAAAAAGACGATATAGGAGTGCCAAAGTATGACGTTGATTATGTCAATAGGAATGTTTAGTTTAATTTATTTTATGTAAAAGATATTATAAGATATAATTATAAATAATTTTGTTTATATTGAGTGATATAAAAATAAGTACCAGTGAGTTTTTTATACATTTATTGAAATAAAAATGTATCGATGTTTGTGTTTTTCTTGTACCATCGATGATAATTTTGACGAGGTCAAGCCCTATTATAGACGTCATATACTTGGTTGTAATTTATTTTTGTATTGAGTCAAAAATTATTTTTAAATGGTGTAATTTAAAGTTAGAGAAAAAATAATTTTTGGAAAATACACGAAATGATCGAAAAACAAACGGCGTCAGCGATGGCTATGAAATGAAGATCGCTATGGGGAATGTTATTGATAGTCATTTCCAAGCTAACTGGACGCCGTTTTTTTTCTCGATCATATGGTATTTGTATGTCACGAAACGTAATATCGTTTTTAATATTTCTATAATTAGTAATGGTGATTTGAAAAATGATGTCTATAGAGATTGACCTCGACAAAATTATCATCAATTACCATTCTCCAGCCGTCTTTGATGACGTTTTTTTTTCGTTCATATGGTATAAATATCTAAAAAAAAGCGATATTCTTAAATATTTATTAAAAAAAATAAAAATTAGATTAAAATAAACAATATACAAGATATTTTCAAAGTTAATTTTATAGCTCTATCTAGTTTTCATTGTCTAAAATGCTTTTGAGACTTTTCTGTTAGTAATTTTTCATAAGAAGTTTAGGCAATTGCTTCATAGATGGCACTAAATACTTTATATCTTTACACTTATCTTTACACTTTATATCTTTGGCTTGTTAAGCAACTTTTATCTTACTTCTACGCGCCACTGTCTACCCAGATAACAGTATCAAAGGAAGGAAATGGTATATTATACAGGGTAAGTAGATATCTATTATTTATAACACCGGAAATAACCCGCAATGTCTAGGTATACAATTTAAAAGGTGAAGAATGAAATCTCGAGTGGTGTTAAAATATTTGTAGGCCTTATTGAGGAAGATGTAAAAAGTATTATTATCATTATTTCTTCAGATTTTATGATGTGTCTCACAAGGACCAGGGTTGTAAAGTTAAAGGTGTTATTGTTCATGTTTCTGGTACCTTTTTTGTTACCTTGAAGTGGTATCTAAAATTTACTATTTTCGAAATATGAACGAAAAATATATACTCGCACCTTTATAGGCTGTCGTTATTTTTGAAAAAATTGAGTACGTCATAGTTACTGATATAGAAAACTGAGTTTATAATTCACGAACAGAAAATTTCGTGTGATACTTATTTGCTATACGGTAGCTCCGCTTATTTCTATAATTTTTTAAATCTGAAACAAACAGGACCAATATTTGTATCGTTGAAAAAAATATTAATAAAATTCCAAAGAAATCGAAACTGCCCTTGTCGTATACAGAATTTTATATTCTATCAGAATATATCTTGGTACGATATCAAATGTTTATAGTTTTGAGGGAGAATGAGGGAGAGACAGCGGTTGTTCCGTTTAATCTGTCTTAAAGATAAAAAAACAGTATGAGTTTCAACACCCTTGAAAAAAATATTAATAAAAGTCCAAGAGAATCGAAACTGCCCTTGTCGTATAGAGAATTTTATATTCTATCAGAATATGTCTTGATGCGACCTCAAATATTAATAGTTTTGAGGGAGAGACAGCGGTTGTCCTGCTTATTTTGTCTTAAAGATGAAAAAACAATATGAGTTTTAACACCCTCGAAAAAAATATTAATTAAATTCCAAAGAAATCGAAACTGTACTTGGCGTATGTAGAATTTTATATTCTATCAGAATATGTCTTGGCACGACCTCAAATATTAATAGTTTTGAGGGTGAGACAGCGGTTGTCCCGCTTAATCTGCCTTAAAGATGAAAAGGCAGTATGAGTTTTAACACCCTTGAAAAAAATATTAATAAAAGTCCAAGAGAATCGAAACTGCCCTTGTCGTATAGAGAATTTTATATTCTATCAGAATATGTCTTGATACGACCTCAAATATTAATAGTTTTAAGGGAGAGTGAGGGAGAGACAGCGGTTGTCCTGCTTATTTTGTCTTAAAGATTGAAAAACAATATGAGTTTTAACACCCTCGAAAAAAATATTAATTAAATTCCAAAAAAATCGAAACGATACTTGTCGTATGTAGAATTTTAGAATATGTCTTGGTACGACCTCAAATATTAATAGTTTTGAGGGAGAATGAGGGAGAGACAGGTTGTCCTTGCTTATTTTGTCTTAAAGATGAAAAAACAGTATGAGTTTTAACACCCTTGAAAAAAATATTAATAAAAGTCCAAGAGAATCGAAACTGCCCTTGTCGTATAGAGAATTTTATATTCTATCAGAATATGTCTTGATACGACCTCAAATATTAATAGTTTTAAGGGAGAGTGAGGGAGAGACAGCGGTTGTCCTGCTTATTTTGTCTTAAAGATAGAAAAACAATTTGAGTTTTAACACCCTCGAAAAAAATATTAAGTAAATTCCAAAGAAATCGAAACGATACTTGTCGTATGTAGAATTTTATATTCTATTAGAATATGTCTTGGTACGACCTCAAATATTAATAGTTTTGAGGGAGAATGAGGGAGAGACAGCGGTTGTCCTGCTTATTTTGTCTTAAAGATGAAAAAACAATATGAGTTTTAACACCCTCGAAAACAATATTAATTAAATTCCAAAGAAATCGAAACGATACTTGTTGTATGTAGAATTTTATATTCTATTAGAATATGTCTTGGTACGACCCCAAATATTAATAGTTTTGAGGGAGAGACAGCGGTTGTCCTGCTTATTTTGTCTTAAAGATGAAAAAACAGTATGAGTTTTAACACCCTTGAAAAAAAAATATTAAAAAGTCCAAGAGAATCGAAACTGCCCTTGTCGTATAGAGAATTTTATATTCTATAAGAATATGTCTTTGATACGACCTCAAATATTAATAGTTTTATGAGGAGAGTGAGGGAGAGACAGCGGTGGTTGTCCTGCTGGATTTTGTCTTTAAAGATTAAAAACAATATGAGTTTTAACACTCTCGAAAAAAATATTAATTAAATTCTAAAGAAATCGAAACGATACTTGTCGTATGTAGAATTTTATATTCTATTAGAATATGTCTTGGTACGACCTCAAATATTAATAGTTTTGAGGGAGAATGAGGGAGAGACAGCGGTTGTCCTGCTTATTTTGTCTTAAAGATGAAAAAACGGTATGAGTTTTAACACCCTTGGAAAAAATATTAATAAAAGTCCAAGAGAATCGAAACTGCCCTTTTCGTATAGAGAATTTTATATTCTATCAGACCATGTCTTGGTACGACCTTAAATATTTATAGTTTTGAGGGAGAGTGAGGGAGAGACAGCGGTTGTCCTGCTTATTTTGTCTTAAAGATTGAAAAACAATATGAGTTTTAACACCCTCGAAAAAAATATTAATTAAATTCCAAGAGAATCGAAACTGCCCTTGTCGTATAGAGAATTTTATATTCTATCAGAATATGTCTTGATACGACCTCAAATATTAATAGTTTTAAGGGAGAGTGAGGGAGAGACAGCGGTTGTCCTGCTTATTTTGTCTTAAAGATGAAAAAACGGTATGAGTTTTAACACCCTTGGAAAAAATATTAATAAAAGTCCAAGAGAATCGAAACTGCCCTTTTCGTATAGATAATTTTATATTCTATCAGACCATGTCTTGGTACGACCTTAAATATTTATAGTTTTGAGGGAGAGTGAGTGCCCTTGTCGTATAGAGAATTTTATATTCTATAAGAATATGTCTTGATACGACCTCAAATATTAATAGTTTTAAGGGAGAGTGAGGGAGAGACAGCGGTTGTCCTGCTGATTTTGTCTTAAAGATTAAAAAACAATATGAGTTTTAACACTCTCGAAAAAAATATTAATTAAATTCTAAAGAAATCGAAACGATACTTGTCGTATGTAGAATTTTATATTCTATTAGAATATGTCTTGGTACGACCTCAAATATTAATAGTTTTGAGGGAGAATGAGGGAGAGACAGCGGTTGTCCTGCTTATTTTGTCTTAAAGATGAAAAAACGGTATGAGTTTTAACACCCTTGGAAAAATATTAATAAAGTCCAAGAGAATCGAAACTGCCCCTTTCGTATAGAGAATTTTATATTCTATCAGACCATGTCTTGGGTACGACCTTAAATATTTATAGTTTTGAGGGAGAGTGAGGGAGACAGCGGTTGTCCTGCTTATTTTGTCTTTAAAAGATTGAAAAACAATATGAGTTTTAACACCCCTCGAAAAAAATATTAATTAAATTCCAAGAGAATCGAAACTGCCCTTGTCGTATAGAGAATTTTATATTCTATCAGAATATGTCTTGATACGACCTCAAATATTAATAGTTTTAAGGGAGAGTGAGGGAGAGACAGCGGTTGTCCTGCTTATTTTGTCTTAAAGATGAAAAAACGGTATGAGTTTTAACACCCTTGGAAAAAATATTAATAAAAGTCCAAGAGAATCGAAACTGCCCTTTTCGTATAGATAATTTTATATTCTATCAGACCATGTCTTGGTACGACCTTAAATATTTATAGTTTTGAGGGAGAGTGAGGGAGAGACAGCGGTTGTCCTGCTTATTTTGTCTTAAAGATTGAAAAACAATATGAGTTTTAACACCCTCGAAAAAAATATTAATTAAATTCCAAAGAAATCGAAACGATACTTGTCGTATGTAGAATTTTAGAATATGTCTTGGTACGACCTCAAATATTAATAGTTTTGAGGGAGAATGAGGGAGAGACAGCGGTTGTCCTGCTTATTTTGTCTTAAAGATGAAAAAACAGTATGAGTTTTAACACCCTTGAAAAAAATATTAATAAAAGTCCAAGAGAATCGAAACTGCCCTTGTCGTATAGAGAATTTTATATTCTATCAGAATATGTCTTGATACGACCTCAAATATTAATAGTTTTAAGGGAGAGTGAGGAAGAGACAGCGGTTGTCCTGCTTATTTTGTCTAATATTAATAAAAATCTAAGAGAATCGAAACTGCCCTTGTCGTATAGAGAATTTTATATTCTATCAGAATTGAAGAAGTCTTAATACGACCTCAAATATTAATAGTTTTGAGGGAGAGTGAGGGAGAGACAGCGGTTGTCCTGCTTATTTTGTCTTAAAGATTAAAAAACAATATGAGTTTTAACACCCTCGAAAAAAATATTAATTAAATTCCAAAGAAATCGAAACTGTACTTGCCGTATGTAGAATTTTATATTCTATCAGAATATGAAGTTGGTACGACCTCAAATATTAATAGTTTTGAGGGAGAATGAGGGAGAGACAGCGGTTGTCCTGCTTATTTTGTCTTAAAGATGAAAAAACAGTATGAGTTTTAACAACCCTTGAAAAAATATTAATAAAAAGTCCAAGAGAATCGAAACTGCCCTTGTCGTATAGAGAATTTTATATTCTATCAGAATATGTCTTGATACGACCTCAAATATTAATAGTTTTAATGGAGAGTGAGGGAGAGACAGCGGTTGTCCTGCTTATTTTGTCTTAAAGATAGAAAAACAATATGAGTTTTAACACCCTCGAAAACAATATTAATTAAATTCCAAAGAAATCGAAACGATACTTGTTGTATGTAGAATTTTATATTCTATTAGAATATGTCTTGGTAATGACCCCAAATAATAATAGTTTTGAGGGAGAGACAGCGGTTGTCCTGCTTATTTTGTCTTAAAGATGAAAAAACAGTCTGAGTTTTAACACCCTTGAAAAAAATATTAATAAAAGTCCAAGAGAATCGAAACTGCCCTTGTCGTATAGAGAATTTTATATTCTATCAGAATATGTCTAATATGTCTTGGTACGACCTCAAATATTAATAGTTTTGAGGGAGAGACAGCGGTTGTCCTGCTTATTTTGTCTTAAAGATGAAAAAACAGTATGAGTTTTAACACCCTTAAAAAAAATATTAATAAAAGTCCAAGAGAATCGAAACTACCCTTGTCGTATAGAGAATTTTATATTCTATCAGAATATGTCTTGGTACGACCTCAAATATTAATAGTTTTGAGGGAGAGACAGCGGTTGTCCTGCTTATTTTGTCTTAAAGATGAAAAAACAGTATCAGTTTTAACACCCTTGAAAAAAATATTAATAAAAGTCCAAGAGAATCGAAACTGCCCTTGTCGTATAGAGAATTTTATATTCTATCAGAATATGTCTTGATACGATCTCAAATATTAATAGTTTTAAGGGAGAGTGAGGGAGAGACAGCGGTTGTCCTGCTTATTTTGTCTAATATTAATAAAAATCTAAGAGAATCGAAACTGCCCTTGTCGTATAGAGAATTTTATATTCTATCAGAATATGTCTTGATACGACCTCAAATATTAATAGTTTTAAGGGAGAGTGAGGAAGAGACAGCGGTTGTCCTGCTTATTTTGTCTAATATTAATAAAAATCTAAGAGAATCGAAACTGCCCTTGTCGTATAGAGAATTTTATATTCTATCAGAATTGAAGAAGTCTTAATACGACCTCAAATATTAATAGTTTTGAGGGAGAGTGAGGGAGAGACAGCGGTTGTCCTGCTTATTTTGTCTTAAAGATTAAAAACAATATGAGTTTTAACACCCTCGAAAAAAATATTAATTAAATTCCAAAGAAATCGAAACTGTACTTGCCGTATGTAGAATTTATATTCTATCAGAATATAAAGAAAGTCTTGGTACGACCTCAAATATTAATAGTTTTGAGGGAGAATGAGGGAGAGACAGCGGTTGTCCTGCTTATTTTGTCTTAAAGATGAAAAAACAGTATGAGTTTTAACACCCTTGAAAATATTAATAAAAAAGTCCAGAGAGAATCGAAACTGCCCTTGTCGTATAGAGAATTTTATATTCTATCAGAATATGTCTTGATACGACCTCAAATATTACGAAGTTTTAATGGAGAGTGAGGGAGAGACAGCGGTTGTCCTGCTTATTTTGTCTTAAAGATAGAAAAACAATATGAGTTTTAACACCCTCGAAAACAATATTAATTAAATTCCAAAGAAATCGAAACGATACTTGTTGTATGTAGAATTTTATATTCTATTAGAATATGTCTTGGTACGACCCCAAATAATAATAGTTTTGAGGGAGAGACAGCGGTTGTCCTGCTTATTTTGTCTTAAAGATGAAAAAACAGTCTGAGTTTTAACACCCTTGAAAAAAATATTAATAAAAGTCCAAGAGAATCGAAACTGCCCTTGTCGTATAGAGAATTTTATATTCTATCAGAATATGTCTAATATGTCTTGGGTACGACCTCCTCAAATATTAATAGTTTTGAGGAGAGAGACAGCGGTTGTCCTGCTTATTTTGTCTTAAAGATGAAAAAACAGTATGAGTTTTAACACCTTAAAAAAAAAATATTAATAAAAGTCCAAGAGAATCGAAACTACCCTTGTCGTATAGAGAATTTTATATTCTATCAGAATATGTCTTGGTACGACCTCAAATATTAATAGTTTTGAGGGAGACAGCAAGTTGTCCTTGCTTATTTTGTCTTAAAGATGAAAAAACAGTATCAGTTTTAACACCCTTGAAAAAATATTAAATAAAAGTCCAAAGAAGGGTAGAAACTGCCCTTGTCGTATAGAGAATTTTATATTCTATCAGAATATGTCTTGATACGATCTCAAATATTAATAGTTTTAAGGGAGAGTGAGGGAGAGACAGCGGTTGTCCTGCTTATTTTGTCTAATATTAATAAAAATCTAAGAGAATCGAAACTGCCCTTGTCGTATAGAGAATTTTATATTCTATCAGAATTGAAGAAGTCTTAATACGACCTCAAATATTAATAGTTTTGAGGGAGAGTGAGGGAGAGACAGCGGTTGTCCTGCTTATTTTGTCTTAAAGATTAAAAAACAATATGAGTTTTAACACCCTCGAAAAAAATATTAATTAAATTCCAAAGAAATCGAAACTGTACTTGCCGTATGTAGAATTTTATATTCTATCAGAATATGTCTTGGTACGACCTCAAATATTAATAGTTTGAGGGAGAATGAGGGAGAGACAGCGGTTGTCCTGCTTATTTTGTCTTAAAGATGAAAAAACAGTATGAGTTCTAACACCCTTGAAAAAAATATTAATAAAAGTCCAAGAGATTCGAGAATCGAAACTGCCCTTGTCGTATAGAGAATTTTATATTCTATCAGAATATGTCTTGATACGACCTCAAATATTAATAGTTTTAATGGAGAGTGAGGGAGAGACAGCGGTTGTCCTGCTTATTTTGTCTTAAAGATAGAAAAACAATATGAGTTTTAACACCCTCGAAAACAATATTAATTAAATTCCAAAGAAATCGAAACGATACTTGTTGTATGTAGAATTTTATATTCTATTAGAATATGTCTTGGTACGACCCCAAATATTAATAGTTTTGAGGGAGAATGAGGGAGAAACAGCGGTTGTCCTGCTTATTTTGTCTTAAAGATGAAAAAACAGTATGAGTTTTAACACCCTTGAAAAAAATATTAATAAAAGTCCAAGAGAATCGAAACTGCCCTTGTCGTATAGAGAATTTTATATTCTATCAGAATATGTCTAATATGTCTTGGTACGACCTCAAATATTAATAGTTTTGAGGGAGAGACAGCGGTTGTCCTGCTTATTTTGTCTTAAAGATGAAAAACAGTATGAGTTTTAACACCCTTGAAAAAATATTAATAAAAGTCCAAGAGAATCGAAACTGCCCTTGTCGTATAGAGAATTTTATATTCTATCAGAATATGTCTTTGGTACGACCTCAAATATTAATAGTTTTGAGGGAGAGACAGCGGTTGTCCTGCTTATTTTGTCTTAAAGATGAAAAACAGTATGAGTTTTAACACCCTTGAAAAAATATTAATAAAAGTTCAAGAGAATCGAAACTGCCCTTGTCGTATAGAGAATTTTATATTCTATCAGAATATGTCTTGATACGACCTCAAATATTAATAGTTTTAAGGGAGAGTGAGGGAGAGACAGCGGTTGTCCTGCTTATTTTGTCTAATATTAATAAAAATCTAAGAGAATCGAAACTGCCCTTGTCGTATAGAGAATTTTATATTCTATCAGAATTGAAGAAGTCTTGGTACGACCTTAAATATTTATAGTTTTGAGGGAGAGTGAGGGAGAGGCAGCGGTTGTCCTGCTTATTTTGTCTTAAAGATTGAAAAACAATATGAGTTTTAACACCCTCGAAAAAAATATTAATTAAATTCCAAAGAAATCGAAACTGTACTTGCCGTATGTAGAATTTTATATTCTATCAGAATATGTCTTGGTACGACCTCAAATATTAATAGTTTTGAGGGAGAATGAGGGAGAGACAGCGGTTGTCCTGCTTATTTTGTCTTAAAGATGAAAAAAACAGTATGAGTTTTAACACCCTTGAAAAAAATATTAATTAAATTCCAAAGAAATCGAAGCGATACTTGTCGTATGTAGAATTTTATATTCTATTAGAATGTGTCTTGGTACGACCTCAAATATTAATAGTTTTGAGGGAGAATGAGGGAGAGACAGCGGTTGTCCTGATTATTTTGTCTTAAAGATGAGAAAACAGTATGAGTTTTAACACCCTTGAAAAAAATATTAATAAAAGTCCAAGAGAATCGAAACTGCCCTTGTCGTATAGAGAATTTTATATTCTATCAGACCATGTCTTGATACGGCCTCAAATATTTATAGTTTTGAAGGAGAGTGAGGGAGAGACAGCGGTTGTCCTGCTTATTTTGTCTTAAAGATTGAAAAACTATATGAGTTTTAACACTCTCGAAAAAAATATTAATTAAATTCCAAAGAAATCGAAACGATACTTGTCGTATGTAGAATTTTATATTCTATTAGAATATGTCTTGGTACGACCTCAAATATTAATAGTTTTGAGGGAGAGTGAGGGAGAGACAGCGGTTGTCCTGCTTATTTTGTCTTAAAGATGAAAAAACAATATAAGTTTTAACACCCTCGAAAAAAATATTAATTAAATTCCAAAGAAATCGAAACTGCCCTTGTCGTATAGAGAATTTTATATTCTATCAGACCATGTCTTGGTACGACCTCAAATATTAATAGTTTTGAGGGAGAGTGAGGGAGAGACAGCGGTTGTCCTGCTTATTTTGTCTTAAAGATTAAAAAACAATATGGGTTTTAACACCCTCAAAAAAAATATTAATTAAATTCCAAAGAAATCGAAACTGTACTTGCCGTATGTAGAATTTTATATTCTATATATTCTATCAGAATATGTCTTGGTACGACCTCAAATATTAATAGTATTGAGAGAGAGTGACGGAGAGACAGCGGTTGTCCTGCTTATTTTGTCTTAAAGATGAAAAAACAATATAAGTTTTAACACCCTTGAAAAAAATATTAATTAAATTCCCAAGAAATCGAAACGATAGTTGTCGTATGTAGAGTTTTATATTCTATCTGAATATGTCTTGGTACGACCTCAAATTATAATAGTTTTGAGGGAAAGTATGGGAGAGACAGCAGTTGTCCCGCTTAATTTGTCTTAAAGATGAAAAAACAGTACGAGTTTTAATACCATTGAAAAAAATATTAATAAAATTCCAAGAGAATCGAAACTACCCTTGTCGTAAGAGATCGCCTAAGAGTCGCGCTCTCTGTATCGATATCGATTCCTGCAACACACCGTCCGCATGGTTTCTCCTGCTGCCGATGGCGAATCGATCTCCAACCTGCTACAGAAAGACGCGACCCAACCACACCATCGTCCACCTGTCGTTCGAGTTTCAGTTTTATCCTTCAAACGGGTAATATCCACCTGGTTTGACGTGCCACGACCGAGAAGAGAATGTGGTACGTCGTCCGTAGGTACCACCACGCAGAACCGACACCAGCAGATTCCGCAAGCAGCAGAACCACTACTACTGCTAGCTAGCAGTCGACGTCGCGAGATTATATCCTACCAGTTGTTGTTATTGTTATTAAAGTCGTCTTTAAGTCTACAAAACGCGCATTAAAATAGTGTTTAAAGTAATAAAAAGTGAAACGGCCGCGTGTGGGTGTCAATTTCCTTAGTTTACCCGATCTTTAGTACGCTGCAACCGAAAAAACGGTTCTTTTTAGTGTTCTCGCTACCGCAGTGTCGTAAACGCTCGAAAACATTCCGTACTCGCATGTTGAATTAGTGCTATAGTGTCAACACAGTAGTGTTTTACTTGATTTGTGTTTGTTCGTACCAAGTAACAGACATGTAGTCTGCAAAAACTAACATTTATTCAGCGACAGCCACAAGGAGAAACCAGATATTTTTGGAATTCGAATTTAATTTTACTAAAAGGTAATTATCATCAGAAGCTTCATTATAATGTATAATTATCTTCCGTCTCACTCGGTTTTGTACCTGTAAGTTGAGATAAAATACGGGCAAGATCAAGTTTTATATAACTTAAGTTGAATCTTGTTTTCTGTATATCTGTTACATTAAAAACATACAGAAAGTGTTTGTTTCTTATTGAGGTTATGTAGTATTTATCCATTCTCCATCTTTGTTTTTGATGTAGACTGCATGGAACACGTAGAAATTGAATCCAGAAATGTTTTTTCCTTTGTTTTTGATGCTATCCCCTTATACTTGTTCTCTATAACTTACAAGATAAACCATGTTCAAACTATATAGGTACTGTATCACTTGATACTGTTGAATTGAAATATGAGCTAGAGCAAGTTTCATCTTGTTTTCTGTACCTCTGTAGCATTAAAAACATACAGAAAGTGTTTGTTTCTTATTGAGGTTATGTAGTATTTATAATTGTTCTTTTATTGGCCCTGATTGGCTGCACTGAAACCATATTAAACAAAAACACTAGAAAATATATCTAGTGTTCTACAGCAGAATATTTTATTTCGGAATTTGTTAAAGAGGGGTGTTTTTGCTTTTGCTAAATCCACTCTTACTCATGAGAGAATGAGCATTGTGGTCAATAGATTTCACACTCTTGTCGTGGCAACAGCATGACCGAGTTTCCTTACGTTCACCCATCCATCCTCTCGGATCCTCTAAATTCGCTTAACTCGATCGGTGATCTATCGGGAACCAATGTTTCAACGTATTTATAGTTTCTGTAGTTTTCTCGGATATAAGTTATATAAAGACAAAAGACATCATAGAGAAATATTAATCAACACTCAAGTCTACAACATGTAATCATCTACTTCAGTATTTATCTCCAAAGTGAGCATTTAGTTGAAACAATAATAAATTATTTTTTTCCATGGCAACTGTTAAAATTGCCTTATATCTATCAAAAGTAGTAGATAAAATAGTACTTTAACCGCAAGAGGAGATTAAATAATACTTTAACAGCGAAGATACGTTGTAACGTTTTCTTGACACAATGCAAACGGCAGCTTTTCGTCTTTGCGAGCAGTCGTAGGTTCGTTTTTTTTATTTTCTTTATTAGGTGTTATAATTAATCAATAAAACAATAATTATTGGGCGCCAGGACATTCACTTAGAAATAATAGATCTCTTTACCCCAAATTAAATTTATTTATAATTAAAAAAATATTAAACAAGGACAGTAATTGATGTGGATGAAGGAATAAGTAGTCAACATTTAAATGTATGATAAAAAACTACTATCACTTGTTTTGTTGATTAAAAATCATTGACATATTAATATTAAATTACGCAAAATAAAATTAAATGAGTACCCAAACTAACGCAGTTCATGAACCTTGTTGTATGCGCACATAATTCCGTAAATCACTCAAAAGTTAATTAAATAAATATGTCACACAAGTGACACCATCACAAAATACTTGACAAGATATTAAAATATATAAAAATTTGTATATTTAAAATTAAGAAAGCTATATTTTAATAATGAAATCCAAAAATGATATCCAATAATTACATAATTAATTAGGTAATTCGTCAACAGTACGTAAATAGATTTGAAATGATTTAACAAAAAAAAATGAAATCTGGCCTGATTATCCGGTGCAATTCCAGGCTTTGGCTCATCCTTCGGGATGGTGTGTGGACGCTAGGTGTGGGAGCTCATCCCCAATCTACCACAGCCTCGAACAGCCCCTTGCAATACCACCAGCCATGTGGAAATCAAACATGGATCATAGATACAGGCTCTCGTACCCTCACGATGCTGAGGGTTTACTCAAAAATTAAACTTATGACAGGACAACCAAAACCACGTTTAGAAAATCACCAAAATACCCATGAAATCTTAAAATTGATTCCTTCCCCAAATGCCAGGAACCATTAGGACTACATTTCAAAGGTTAATAGAATTAAAAAGTTTAAACTTTCTCGGATGACTTCAGATAAGTATGTCGATGTTTAAGCCACGAAATCTGAATCAAAAATGGTGACTTCCGATAGTCAAGAAGATGCTCTAGTTCTGCGCAGACAAGGGCAAGTACGATCAACAGAGTATCCGAAATTAGTCACAACTAATTCGGTAGGCTGTATGTTGGGTTGCCAATAGTATCGTTTTATTAAAACGTTACAACTTCTCGCACGTTTTTTAATTGTTTCCATTTTTGAAAAAAACTGTATTCCTTTTCATAAGTTATTCGGAATTTAAATGGAAGTAGTTTGGATATGGCGTCTGTCGCCTCAGCCTGAATATCTGTTGGCAATTTACTTATTTCGTTTTGAGCCATTTCTAGCTCAAGTTCAATCAGCAATCGACACGAAAGAGAATTAAAAAATATTGACTCAAAACTGACAACTAAAGAGACAGCTTTATTTATTTGTCAAATTACATAGAAACCAACGCCAACCCAGCACAATATTTTTTACTCGTAATAAATTTCTTGAAATAATAATTTCTGAATATTTTTTAAAACGTAACTGGCTATGGAAAAAAATATTGTTTATACACGACGATAAAATTGCATTATCGTCTCCCGAAATCGTGGATTAATCATTTCGGTATAAAAAATAACTATTTGTACAAATAATTTGGTGATTTTATCCAATGACTGTTATCTTTACATAATATCCATAGTTAAATGGATTGTAATGTTTTCGGTCATTTTAACATACGAGCTACTTAGTCTTAATTGCATGGTATTTAGTGGTATTTATCCAATATTAACAACCGATTTTAACTAAGAAGGTTTTTAACGTTCCACTTTCTTTTCCAGCATAAACAATTTAAGAGAAATATTTAGATAATTATATCGCTAGGTAATTAAATGTGCTTTTTACAAGCGCTGCCACTGTTAATATTTGGAATGTTATTTTGACAAAAATAAATTCTTCTTAAGGCCAACTGGCAGTAAGCGCAATTAAAAAATAAAGTAGTGTACGGGCTAAGTAACTGACGTCTATGGCTTGACCTCCGCCAAAATTATCATCGATTGTCATTTCTCAGCCGTCTTTGACGCCTTTTTTTATCGTATGGTATCACTAAAAAATAAAAAAAATATGATATTTAAAAGGTGTTATGATAGGGTAAAAATAATATGTTCAGACACAATTTAAAGTTCCCAGAAATAATAATTTTGTGTGCCTGGGTGAAATTCCTTTTTGATCTTTTATAATTAGTGTTAATTTTTGAATGAAGTTCTCTGAGATTCAATCGTGTCTAGAGATTGCCCTCGACAAAATTACCATCGATTGTCATTCCCAGCCGTCTTTGACGCCGTTTTTTTTTTGATCAGACGGTATTACAGAAATATAGACATTACTAAAGTATGCTTCTTAAAAAATAAGTGCTAAATCTGACCCACTTTTTCACAACATTCCAATGCCACTATTACACGCTCTTAGCCATCTAAACTAACTTCTTCTTCAATCTCGATATAAAAGAGTGAAAGAGATAGAGACACTGTATAAAATAAAAATTAAGTACTTTAAGAGGTTTTTATTGCTTTACGCGTTTGTAGAATGGTGTAATAACCAGATGGAATTCCCTAAAATCTTTCTCGGCCTGTGTACGGTCTGGTAAGTGAAAGCTATTAACGGTATCTTAATTTTTATATGTAAATTTTAGTTCTTTAGGCATCGTGTTGTTTATAGCAGTTTTGAGGTGGTGTCTTGAAATTTTCTCTAGATATGACCCAAGTGGCAAAAAGAAATTCTAAAAGGATTGAATTGTTTTATAACAGTCGAATAGCGTTGTCTTAAGGACTACTTGATTTTATTAAGCGTTTGATTTCGACCATTCTGTTTTTCAATTAAAGTTGTCATATTAAACTATTTTATAGTGATTTTTACAACGTATTCTATAACGCATTAAACGATAATTTCTTTTAGTATGATATAATACTTAATAAGACAATACTATATGATAACAAACATATTATTTTATTAGACTCTTATACCCACCATGTAAGAGTTCTATAATATTCATATAACTAGTAGTCACAAGATCATATAATAGTAACTTAAACTTGTCTTATTAAAGTTGTATTACGTTGTATGATAGAACGTTTTATTGCATTAAACTACGGTGCTGTATACAACACAGTTATATAGCCTTATATGATAAAATTGTGATTAACAAAATAAATTCACTGTAATATCTGCATTATAAAACTGGTAATGTATAATATAACCTCATTTTAATTTAAGTGGTATACCTAGTTATTTATTTTGTTATTGTTGTTGTTGCAAAAGTAATATCTACGTACGAGTATAATCAATCACAGCTATTATGAATTCTGGACAAAGTTGGAAAAAACTTAACAAACGCAGTGGTAGTTATAAAGAGCATGTAAGAAAAAACTCCTCGAAATTACGGCAATAATCCCGAGAATTACCTGGATTCCCAAAAGCCAAAATCTCTCGGGTTGTCTGGCTTCTTCAAAGCATTGTTGCTACGTTGGTGTAAAAGTTTTACTGTAGTAATGTTTGTATTGTTTTATTGTTGTTTTTCTAAGTCCTTAGGTTGCCGCTCACTCGTCGGGCACGCATGAAATGCATTGCGTGCATGAATCCATGAAAATCTGATCATGTTTGTTAGTTTAAATACTAATCAAATGAGATTTGGCAACATCTATTTGTCACAAATCTCAATATGTCCAAAATAGTTTTATAGTGCCTGGAAATTCTGCGTAATGATGGATATTTATCCTATACCGTTTTATTTTACAACAAAGACTTATTTAAGGGATTCATTTATAATAAAATGGTTGCATTATAATTCGCCATGTTTAAGGCAGAATTTTTGTATGGTCTATGGCCGCCATTATATGAAGCAAAATTAAAAACATCAAAATACATTGTAAAATGTTATTTTTGGGAACTATTTTGTGATAAGATTGCCACATACAGTAATAAAGTGTTTAATTAAATTAAAAACAAGAATTTTTGAAAATTTTATTTTATTATATTGTTTAAATTTATATGTAAACCTTAATCGAAATTAAAGCGCTTTAATTTTTTGCCAAATACATGCCTATAATCTACCAGTAAAATTTTCGGCGCAACAAAAATTGTCCCTACTTTTCAAACCCTATTAATGATTTTTTATATTACATATTTGTTGTACCTTCTGGCTCTACCCGCCATCTTCATTGTCGAGTAAAGTCTCCTTTTTAACAATCCACATCCTCTAGATTCATTTTACGACACGCTTAAAATATAATTTGCTCTTGTACCTCGCTAAATGATTAAATGTTTTTATTGTTCTGTTTCTTAGATGTGACCACGTAATACACAATAAAACAAGTTTTATAATAGTTATATAACGCTATGTAAATAGTTGCATAAGAGTTGTATACCCTTTTTATAGAACTCCTATACTACTAAACGGTTGTATAAAAATGGGCCTTCTTTGGTTGTAAAGCTATCATATTACGGTCATATAGCACGTTATATGAATTGAGGTATCCTATAAAAATTATCACATAGCTGTTTATACAACCTTTATAAAATAAAATTTGCTACTTGGGAAGCTAAAAATAAGATAGAAACAGTTAGTTTATTTTAAAATCGACGATATACCCGAATATCATGATATCAGATGTATTAATATCTAATAATTAAGATTTTAATAATAGTGAACAAGAAACGAAGAAACCAAGTCATGGTAGTATTTCAGTGCCCCTAACTCCCTTAATATGCATTTTCTGCCCTACACTCATAGGAACTTTTTTTACTATTTTTAGGAGTACTATCACCCCCCGATTTTACACCATTTTTTTTACACCATTTCAATGACACCCTGTATATTCAACTTTAACATACATGAAAATTTTAAGGCGTATTATTCAGCACAATTTTTTCTGCGATTTATAAATTTGCAGTTAAAAAAAGAAAAATAAGAAAAACCAATATTTACTGATTTTTCGATACGGAGAAGTGCACTCTTATTATGCACCTCCCACATGCGAACAGTAAAAAACTAATTTTTGAAGCAATAAACTTTTCAAATTGGAATTGAGACGGAGTATAAATGTTTAAACGGCTTTGAGAGCAATATTTCGGCAATATTTCGTAGAAAACTCATTAAAGGAAGTCGACAAATTGGGTACAGATACAACAACAAGAATATACAGAATGGTTCGGAAAGTAGATCAGGCTGATTTAAGCATATTTCTGTAGCCTGGTTAAATAAAAGAAGGCTGTTATCAAAATTTATTTTTAAATTCCGTATAAAACTAGTACATATAAGGTCCGAACAACAATGATAGTTGGTTATCTTGATTTTGCTTGCTTCGTTGACAGTAAATTTAAGAAGTATATGAATTAAGTTTTGAATATTCATCGTCCGTTATCACTAGCATCAAAACAAACTAAAAATTAAATAATAGGATTATTTTTTTAAAAATAAGTCAAAATTAGTGGTTAGGTGAAAAGTGGTATAATATAATTTGATAGACAATTAAATTGTGCATCTGATTCTCCTAAAATATACAGGGCATTCCATTTAAATTAAACAAGTTATTGCCGTTTAAAGCTAGAAATTATTTAAAATAAATTTTTAGACACTGTGTATAAGGTAGTATTATTTTTATTATTGCAACACAATTACTGATCAATATATAGACTTCAGTAAATATTTAGTATTAAAAACTGTGATACCCTTGGAGAAATGAAGCCTTAAATTTTTTACTGCAATTTCACAAAATTGAAAATATTTCAAAAACGGTTAGGTTTAAGTGCAATAAACCTTAATAAAATTTACCTTTGTTTTAATCTTAGAAACTAAAAATGTAATAATATATAGGGTGTTTGGTTTGGTTTGGTTTTAAAAAAATACAACATTGATATTTTTTATTTATTGGGGACACTTTTTATCTTGTAGAAATATTTTTAAATTGTAGCTCTAATAGTCCTTCAACGAACCCAAAACTTACAATTTGCAAAAATCCAATCGTTTAGCTACAATACTCCGTGTCGTATGTGGTGAACAGCTCTGTATATATTATTTAAAGAAATCGAGATAAAAACACAAGAAAAATTAACGAATTCACTACTGTCTACACTTCAAGCATTAAGACCGCAAACACATACCAATTAATGCATCAGGATGAGTCACCAAATTGTTACTCCTTGTTGATAAATAAGACTGAAAAAGAATACTTAGCCCCTATCTCATCTGATTTTCTTCGAACGCCTTGTCTTTCTGTGAACTGCGCTTTAGTCACTGTTTGACATGCTCATCAGTTTCGATTAAAATTCAGTAGTAATAATTAAGCAACTTATTTTTTATTTGTCTCGCTGGTAGGCGTATTCGTTATTTAGATAAAAGTATTTTTAGAATAAGTTTCTAAATGAATGTTAATTTTACATGCAGTCTTGCATTCCTTAGATTAAATATCTAGTTAAACTTAGATATTGGATTTCATTCTTCTTGACTCACTTTGCAAATCTACATGGTATCTGATCTATTAGTAAAAATATTATGGAAGGAGTAAAATACAAAGATGTAGCACACTTTATTCACAAGAAAATAAATTTCATCCAATCTTTCTCTAAGTAAGATTATACAGGGTGTTTAAAAAACATGGGCCATCTCTCGTGGGGAGATATATATATATATATATATATATATATATATATATATATATATATATATATATATATATATATATATATATATATATAGTTAACACTATATATATATATATATATATATATATATACATCTATTTGTATTTTACTCCTTCCATAATATTTTTGATACTAATAGATCAGATACCATGTAGATTTGCAAAGTGAGTCAAGAAGAATGAAATCCAATATTATCTAAGTTTAACTAGATATTTAATAAATCTAGGGAATGCAAGACTGCATGTAAAATTAACATTCATTTAGAACTTATTCTAAAAATACTTTTATCTAAATAACGAATACGCCTACCAGCGAAACAAATAAAAAATAAGTTGCTTAATTATTACTACTGAATTTTAATCGAAACTGATGAGCAAGTCAAACAGTGACTAAAGCGCAGTTCACAGAAAGACAAGGCGTTCGAAGAAAATCAGATGAGATAGGGGCTAAGTATTCTTTTTCAGTCTTATTTATCAACAAGGAGTAACAATTTGGTGACTCATCCTGATCATTAATTGGTATGTGTTTGCGGTCTTATGCTTGAAGTGTAGACAGTAGTGAATTCGTTAATTTTTCTTGTGTTTTTATCTCTCGATTTCTTTAAATAATATATACAGAGCTGTTCACTCACATGCCGACACGGAGTATGTTGAAGCAAAAACGATTGGATTTTTGCAAATTGTAAGTTTTGGGTTCGTTGAAGGGACTATTAGAGCTACAATTTAAAAATATTTCTACAAGATAAAAGTGTCCCCAATAAATAAAAAATATCAATGTTGTATTTTTTAAAACCAAACCAAACCAAACACCCTATATATTATTACATTTTTAGTTTCTAAGATTAAAACAAAGGTAAATTTTATTAGGTTTATTGCATTTTAAACCCAACTGTTTTTGAAATATTTTCAATTTTGTGAAATTGCAGTAAAAATTTAAGGCTTCATTTCTCCAAGGGTATCACAGTTTTTAATACTAAATATTTACTGAAGTCTATATATTGATCAGTAATTGTAATAAAAGTCAGTAATAAATATATATATATATATATATATATATATATATATATATATATATATATATATATATATATATATATATATATATATATATCTCCTCTCTATATATACAGGGTGTCCCAGAAATGAGTGCAGATATTTTAAGGGGTGATAGATCTGGTCAAAATAAACATATTATTAATATAATATATTATATTATAATATATAATTTTCTCTTTACCATTTTTAAAATAAACTGAAAATAACCGAGTTATTTAACTTTGAAAATTTAAAAAAATAATCGCAACATTTTGAGAACTGCCGGCAGATATTGCCAACTACATCCAATTACCCGGATCAAGCCCGAATTTCAGTTAATTCGACGCACTGTGTTGCCATAGGGACAAGAAAGTGTATGTTAAAAGTAAGTCATAAAATCACAACACCTGACGAGTTTGCAGAGATTCATTACATTTTTAAGATTGTGATATTATTACATAAAATAAATTAAAAGTTAAATGTTTAATAATGTGTTAAAAAATGTGTTAAAAAAGTTAAATTAAAAAACTTACCCAACATTAAAAAAGATACTTATGACAGATTGTAACTGTGACAATTCTCTTTTTCGATATACACTTAACTAAAATACACTTCACTGTGCTGCTTTACTTGTACATGCTGTAGTTATTATAATAACTACTAAAATAACAGTGTCCCCATTTTTAACACATTATTTTCATATAGGCCTCATCACAATTTGAATCACTGATTTACAAAACTCCTTGAAAAGCACACATTACTTTGAATACCTTTCTGAATGAATAAATGTTGAGAATTATTGTCTCTCACCGCCACTTTACGAACTACTTTCAATCTAAGGAAATACATGTTTCACTCAACAATTTTAAATACATATTTTGTTTTTTCGCTATTTTTTCTATGTATTTCAACAATTCCATCGACAGCCCAATCGTCGCGTCGGCCACCGGCCAAGAGAGCGGCGCATCACTGGTAACTGCTCCTTTGTCGCGCCGCCGTGTCGAGCTTGCGTCATGCGAGGTTGCCGTAGTTTCAACAATTTCAAATTCAAGACACTCGAAGCAATCAAATTCTTATTAAATTTTAAAAATAAAACAGAACACATGAAAGGAAACAAACAAAACACAAATGAATTGGTTACTGATAGGGTCACAAAAAAGAAATTTCTAAAATGTTTATCGTAATTCAGAATTCAATACATCGAAAACAGTCCGACTAATAATCAATTCATTTTTGTTTTGTTTATTTCCTTTCATGTTTCTCTGTTTTATTTTTAAAATTTAATACGAATTTGATTGCTTCGAATGTCTTGAATTTGAAATTGTTGTAACTACGGCAACGTTGCTTACATCGTCGTCTGACGCAAGCCTGCCACGACGGCGCGGCTCAAAGGACCAGTTCACACGTGGCACTCTTGGCCAACGCGCGACGGTCGGGCTGTCAAAATACATCGAAAAAATAGCGAAAAAACAAAATACGTATTTAAAATTGTTGAGTGAAACATGTCTTAAATTGAAAGTAGTTCGTAAAGTGGCGATAAGAGACGGTATTCAAAGTAATGTGCGCTTTTCAAGGTGTTTTGTAAATCAGTGGTTCAAATAAAACAGAGAAACATGAAAGAAAACAAATATTGAATTCTAAATTACGATAAACATTTTAGGAATTTCTTTTTTGTGACCTGGTTGTGAACAATATGATGAATCATTTTCGTAAACGTCATAAACGTAATGTTTTAGTTAATTTTCGGTGGTTTTTGTTAAGTTTTCATTGAAAGGGTAAGTACTAAACATAATTAATGTGTTTTTTTTTCTATAATAATTATTAATAATGAGCACTGATGAAAATTTAACATTCTTAATTTTTGAGTAGAAATTTTTCTATGAATTTATAAATGTAGAACTATGTAGAATGTGGATAACATAGGAGGTTACAACACTGCAAGGTTTAGATACACCGTAGAGAAATCTCAGGTGAATAAACAAGTGGCTCTAAAAAGTTTTTTCAAATTTCCCGGAAAATGTCAAGAAAAATTTTAAATTTTCAACATTTTTTTTTCGCAAAAAAAACCTCATAGGCGTGTTTCTGGGGTTGAACTATACTCCAGTTAAAATATTTGCACTTATTTCTAGGACACCCCTGTATAAGTTTGTTCAGAACGTTCTACGACGTTTTCCGACACCCCTAACTTCCACTCTTCTCTATTTAGCCAGAGATCATCAGGTATTTCTCTATTTTCTAGTTCTTTATCCACACCCTCCCTCCAGCTTCGTCGCGGCCTTCCTCTTTTATTTCTGCCTCGAGGTGTCCACAGTAAAATTTGTTTTGGTATTCTGTGGTCGGGCATTCGTTGCACATGACCAAACCATATGAGTTGTTTTGTTCTTATGTCGTCCACAATTGTATGTTCTGCTCCCATAATCTCTCTTACTCTGTTGTTGGTTATTTGTTCTCTTTTCGATTTTCCAGCAGATCTCCTCCAGTAATCCATTTCGGTCGCTAATAGCATGTTCTCTGTTCTGCTTTTCAACTGCCATACTTCGCTTCCGTAAATTATTATGCTTTTCACTACCGTATTATATATGTTCTTCTTATTAGCTTTAGAGATTCTTTGATCCCACAGTACACCATTCAACATAAGATATTGCCGTTCTGCCTTGCATTATTCGATCTTTTATACCCTCGTCGAGTTTTCCATCGTTAGTTATTTTTAATCCGAGATATTTATATTTGTCACAGTTTTTTATCACGCTTCCATCCTCTAAGACTATGTTCTCTTGTGGCCACCCTACAGTCATACATTCAGTTTTGGTGGTATTTACCTCCAACCCCCATTTCTTATACTCCTCTATCAGCTTCCTTGCCATATATTCAAGGTCGTCGTGATCTTGTGCTAGGACTATCTGGTCGTCCGCAAAAAATAGGGTGTACAGAGTGTCCTCGTTTATTAGGGGGATTCCCATTCCTCTACACTTAAGCATCCATTTTTTTAGTGCCTGTTGCAGGTATATTTTGAATAGTATAGGAGATAGGCAACATCTCTGCTTGAGGCCTTTTGTAATATTTTATGCTGACAATGAGTTTCGTATTTTCATTCTAGCTGTGGTGTTCTGGTATAAGTGGTATAAGTGGTATATATGTGGTGTTCTTATTTATTTATATTTTTATGTTAGTTTTATTAATTGTGATTAATAAAATTGCGTTTATCTCATCAAGGAGGCCGAATTCGACAAAATATCAAGATCTACCTTTTAATTGGCATTAAACGGTCTACACGATTTTGATGTCAAAAGAAAAAAGTAGTGTTGGGAAAATTCGAATTAAATAATACGACTAATTCGATAGTAAATTAAAACTAACTAATTCGAATTATCTTTTTCGATATAATCGAGATAAAAATTAGTAGTATTTTATATTAGAGAACAACTGCATACGGTCGAGTCGGCCGCTCCTGGCACGTATACGTAGACGTAAAAATATAAGAAATGCGCATGCGTACGTAAACGTTTACGTATTTGTAGGCCGATTCGACCGTATGCCGTTGTTCTCTATTATATCTGTGGTTAACCGAATTACAAATGAACATAAAACATAACCTCTTATGGACGAATACGAATATTAGTAATTAGTATAGTACTATTAGTAGTATTCTTTCGTTCTGAACGAACTGAAAATTTTCACTTAAACTGATTTATAAACGGAATCGACAAAGAAAGTAACGATCCGATATAGAAAAATCCAGAAATCATTGTTATTTCCTATACCACGTAGGAATAAATCAGTTTAAGTGAAAATTTTCATTTCGTTCAGAACGAAAGAATACTACTATTATTTGGTTCATTTCCATCTCACCCAAATTTCACCGAATACCTGCCGAACACTAAAATTAGTTTTTTTCTTTTCTCTAAATAATTATTGATTGCAACTGATAAAATAAAAAGAAATATGGGTATACCGAAATATGAACGGCACGTAAACAAGGACATACTTATATCGTTTTAGAAGAAGCTTTTATTTTAGATATGAGCTTTTCAATAGGAATTGAAACAATCATAAACTCGGCACTTTTAAATTTTAAACTTTAAATTATGGTTTAATTTATTAAACGGCTTCGGCACAGTTAATAGAATACATTGAATAAAGAATATTTTTTTTTATTTTTTATTCGGTGATAGAATATAGGTATGGCAATGGTTCAGAATTTGTTTAAAATAGCCCCTAGACGAGCACTAGCTGGGACGAATTTATTTTTAGGTTAAATTTATAATACTACTAAATAATTCGAATTATTAATTCGATTGTGAAATATGAATTATTATTAATTATTCGATGGTGAAAATAATTCGATTATTCCCATCACTAGAAAAAAGTCAGTGGCGCACATGTTTTTTTTTTAAATATTCCAGTGATAATACACCTGAATATAAGAAACACAGAACAGAATAATAATAAATAATTTAAGCGAAGAGGCAGTCTGGCTTAACTTATTCTAAACGCGCTCGTACTCGTGGAGTGAAATATAGACTGTGGCGTCATCTAGCGTTAACTTTCCCATTCTCCGGCTGGGATTCTCTCACTCGCCTCGCACATATTCGTGCCCGCTTAATATAATCGGGCGTATGCGCTTCCTATGCACGATAAATCTTAGTGAAAAAGAGAGATAAGAAGAGACTGGCTGAGGAATTCCATTTGAATCTTAGAGAAATCAGTAAACCTAGATGGGATTAAAAAACTTATTTGTTGATTAAATTGTATCTAGATTGTATGGGAGGGGAGAAGGTAATTACCACGAGTTTATAGATCTATTATGTCCCCCTTTCGTGAGTTATAACACATTATTCAGTCTCAGGGCTTTGGCAAAGCCAGTATCTGAGACGGTTTTAGGGAGAGGTTAGTTCTTCATCTCCGATATCGGTCGTACCAAAGTTTATGTTACGAAAGCTTGTCGTCTTGGCGCACATATTGATGTGCCGTTCTGGTGTTTCCCCATTTTTCAATTACAGAATCATTCTACTATAAAGAGTTTTCTATTTGAACAAGCCCTTAGCGACAAAGTTAACAAAATTACCATGTACAAGCGTGTGCAGTGGCTTGTGGGTGATTTTTGATAGCTGGTCTATCCATCGGGAGGGCGAGCGGCCTCTTGGTCTTCTTTCCGGAACCTTGCCCTGTATAATGAGTTTTTCCATACAGTCAGTATCCCTCCTCATAACGTGACCGAAATATTTAAGTATACGTGACTGTATAGAAGTTGAGAGGCGTTCTGTGATGTTCAGTTCTTGGATTATGGATTCATTGGTTCGCTGGGCAGTCCAGGGAATTCTGAGCAATTCTGAACAGTACATCTCAGTTGCGTCAATTTTTTTCATTTCTGACTGTCTCATCGTCCAGGACTCGGAGCCATACATTAATATAGGAAATATATATATATATATATATATAATATATATATATATATATATATATATATATATATATATATATATATATATATATATGCTGCTATATATATATATATATATATATATATATATATATATATATATATATATATATATATATATATATATATATATATATATATATATATATATATATATATATATATATATATATATATATATATTGGGCTTACAACCTCAAAACGACCAATGCTCACTACATCAGGTTTGTTGTTGTTTTGCCTGTCGATAATCATAATTTTTGTTTTAGAGGGATTAATTTCAAGTCCAAGTTTCTCGCTTTCGTCTTCAACCAATTGTAGAAGCTGCAGTAACTCTTCTTCGTTTCCTGCTAGAAGGACCGTATCGTCTGCAAATCTGAGGTTGGTAATTTTGTGACCATTAATTGTTGTCCCCCCTTGCCAATGTTCCAATGCCCGTCTCATGATATATTCAGTATATATATTGAATAACTGACGAGATAGTATGCACCCCTGCCTAACACCACAGGTAGGCTGGAAGTCTTCCGAAGTAACGCCATTGATGGTAATTCTACTTTTGGTATTTACATAGAGATTCTGGATCAATGAAATCAAATGAAGAGGCACGCCCATTTCTTTAAGAACCATCCATAGTTTTGACCATTTGACTTTGTCAAAGCTTTCGATAGTCTATGAAAGAAATATAGAGCGGATTGTTAAATTCTCGGGCCTTTTCGATAATCTGACGGATATTCAAAATTTGTTCACGTGTTCCTCGACCTCTTGTGAATCCTGCTTGCTCTGGAAGGATTTGTGGTTGAATATACGGTTCTGTAGGAACCATAGCTGTTATTATTAAATTTCTCAGCAAAAAGCAACATATCGCAAATTTGTTTTTATCAGTAATCTGCAATCTCAGATTATTGGAGGCTATTTATTTATCAGGTGCAGCTGGTAATGTCTTAAAATCCATGTTTTTTAATTAGCAATCTGCTCGAAATGTGCTAATCACTGGAAAACAACCAACTACACACGATTACTGATTGATCATGTAACGTTTTTAGTTCGTTACATGTCTTTGATTATGATATATGATGTCTGGGCACAACCCTGTTATTGTTTGGCACAACCCTGTTATTGTTTGACACAACCCTGGTATCGCTCTGTGGGAGCACGCACTGTCAACATCGCTTCTGTCAATTCTCTGTGATCTAACTTCACTTTTGGTTGGACCGTTTGGCCTCTTAGACGCCATTAGTCCCAGTGTTGAGAAATGGTGGTCATTTAAATCTGGCTGTATTATCTGAATCAGCTGCCATTTCGAAGCTACAGGTAAAGCTGAGTTATTTTCCTTTTAGATTCGATATTATTAGTGAATATTTTTAGGGTAGGGTTACGGATGTCCCAACTTGTATTTGTATTTGGCTGGCACGTTGGCTTCCCTTTGCTTTTGTCCTCCAGATGTCATTTGGAAGAAAGGACAGATTGTTTATTATTTATTGAGCCCTCGGAAGTATTTCGAGGTAGGTTCATTTTGTTTATTAGACGGTGTTTGATTTTAAACAAGAGTTTCGTGTTCTTAGGGTCTTACGGACGGACATTGTCTTACAGACAAGTGTCCAAGGTATGGACTATTTTTCAAGGTCCTAGTAGTGTTCTCTTGTGCCACTATCTTATGGACGGATGTCCCATGGACAAGTGTCCCCAGTAGGATTGATTTGTCTTACACATAGAGTGCCCCAGCGTGGATGTGCCTTGAGCCCCGTGCTGCTTCACTCCCATTTCTAAGCCTAGTCAGTAGCTACGGCTGTAAGGATTCATGGTGTCCTCAATCTGGCCCCTTTTGTTGTTTTGGCCAACAGGATCGCCGACAGACAGTACAGAGATGCTAGACCACCTCACGCTGCTACTGTTTGAAGCAAGGTTACATAAAAGAACAGCTAAGTGTATATTTAAGTTCTAGTTTTACATTTAACAGCTAAAACATTTTCAGTCTTAAACAATAACGTACCTACATCTTAAGTAATATCGTACAGACTATGTTCAGTGGTTAGATTGTTAAGAACATTCATGTCAATATAATCTTTAAAATATAATTTAGATCTTAGGTTTCATTGCATTACGTCTTTTAATGGTATTACTTTTATAGATATTATTGCACTATTTTAATAGATGGATAATCAAACATAGATTCTAGAATCTACAGGTTGTAACATCTTCGATTTAGCATCATATGGAATATATCAAATTAATTAAAGTAATGCTACATTTTATATTTTCTCTTAAACTTTACATGTCCTGTATTTTATCGTAGTTGTTTTCATTGATATTTAGTACGACTCTTACCACCACTTTCTTTGACATATAATCACTATATATTTACTAGAACTCTACAATGTCATGTATCAGCAAAGAACGTCATGAATAAATATAGTCATTAGTTTTAAGTATTATACAACTGTGTTTTCTTTCTCTGTACATGCCTGGCGCCCAATATCCATATATCTTTTGTTAATTATTACTGATTAATTTTCTCTCTAGTGAAATATCTTATCCCACGACTGCTCTCCGATGAAAAGCTGCCGTTCGCAGTGGTAGTGGTTTAAAAAACGCTTCAATCATAAAAATATACGAATTACAGATATAGATTAAATTAATCCGATTTAGAAACTTGCGAAGAAAGAAACAATATTTTGAACGCATCGTAAATCGCCGACGTATTATTAGTCTAATACGTCGGTACTTTACGCGACTAATACGTCGGCAAATTCCGAATATGCTGCCGAAAAACCGGCATCAAAAAACCATAATCCCGGAATGTAAGGATTGAAAGCACTAGCCTCTACCTTTACGTATTTCTGTGGCATTCGAATGCACAAGCCGCGGTGCCCGCGAGTCTGTCCGCCGCATCGAATTATACGCAACAGGTGCGTTTCAAGACCTCTCCCCCCGCCGCACTCCTCCTCACCCCTCGCCCTCCACGATTTCTGCTCCTGCTTGTTCTCACTGGAAACTGGTCGCGTCCGTCCGCCGCGCCGTTCATTCCCATGTGTTCGGCAACGGTTCATAAAATAAGACTCCTCTTCTTCTTTTCTTCTTCTTTCTGCCCTGTGTTGCTTCTTTCGCCACAGCTCGGTCGCATTGTTTAATATTAATACGGCCTGCAGAGACGCATTGACGGAATTTGTCGACAAATTATTTTCTGTTGAAAAAGAAATTTTAAGTTCAAGTGTTTTTCCGCCATATAATATATGTATAATATAA
Source organism: Sitophilus oryzae (assembly GCF_002938485.1). NCBI lineage: Eukaryota > Metazoa > Arthropoda > Insecta > Coleoptera > Curculionidae > Sitophilus > Sitophilus oryzae. The sequence continues at coordinate 390,730 of NW_022147487.1, read as the reverse complement.
ATTATTGTCAAAAAATTTTACTAATTTGTAGACAAAGTAAAGTAAACAAACAAAAGAGAATCCAAAACAAGTATACAAATTATTACATTTTCAGTCTTATTGTTTAAAATAAACATTTATAAATGTTTACAATGTCAAAGATTCGCATAGTCCGTTTCGTAGCCAGTTGTCGTCGTAAAGAATATCCGAGGCGTGTTTAGGGTTCTTTGAGCAATTAAAATGGCGCAACTACTATGCAGAATTACTGACAGAAAACCGACCAGAATTCCAAGCAGTAGAAGATGAGAACAACCTTGCAGGCACTTTAATGATAAGCGAAAGAAAAGTACATCAAAGTCTCAAAAGAATGAAAAATGGACGGTCACCAGGTCCTGGTAATATTGTAGCCGAATTGTTAAAGTGTGGAACCCAAAGACTGCGCTGGCGTCTGGCAGAGCTATTTAACCAGTGCTGCCTGCAAAGTAAACTACCCCGAGAATGGCGAGTGGCTCACATAGTGTCCATCTTTAAAAGGGAAATCGTAACGACCCCACTTGTTATAGAGGCCTAGAGCATTAACAGTTCGGTCAGCAGACTTTTTGGAAAGGTGCTACAGGGTAGGCTCAGGGACAGTATTGGTGACAAATCTCGGAAGACCAAAGCGGATTCACACCGGGGAAATCTTTCACAGATAACCTTTTTGTCCTGCAGCAGGTGATGGAAAAAAAGATAGCAGTAGATCAAGAAGTCCATCTAGCATTTATTGATTTGGAGAAAGCGTACGACTCTATTCCCCGCAGCAAGATATGGGAAGTATTGAATATCTTAGAAGTAGATAGACCTTTGCTTAAGATAATAAAATAGCTATATAAAGAAAATGAATCGTACGTTAAGATAGGACACAGGCTATCTAATCCAATTAACACCACAAAAGGGTTGCGACAAGGATGCAGCTTATCTCCTCTGATCTTCAACGCTTACGTCGAATTAGCCCTTAGGGAATGGAAGACGAAATATCAAGGTATGGGAATACCCATTGGGGACAACACACTATTTACCCTGAGCTTTGCAGACGATCAGGTCGTGATTGCGCAGGACTCATACGATCTAGAGTTCATGACTAAGAGGCTTTATCAAGTATACAACAAATGGGGACTTCAGGTTAGTCTAAAGAAGACCGAATACTTAGCTGTCAATTCCAACACTTGTTTTGAAGTCTTCATTAATGATAACGTCCAGATTCAACAAGTAGACAAATTTAAATACCTGGGTGCTACTATCAACAACGAGGGTTTGGACAAAGAAGAAATACAAAACCCGAATTCAGAAGAGCAAACAAGTTATTGGATGTCTTAACAGCCTCTGGTGGGACTGAAACTTATCTGCAACAACTAAAAAGAGACTTGGAAGAACATTGGTGGAGTCAGGTTCTTTGCTATGGTTCAGAGCCAGGACTCTGAGTGCAGACGCGAAGCGCAAAATCCAAGTTGTTGAAATGGACTACCTTAGAAGAAGTGCAGGTATATCTAGGATGGAAAAAAAGACAAAACATCGAGGTCAGGCGTATCATGAATGCATCGGAGGAGACAGTACTGGATCGAATCGAAAATCCAGCTTAAAATGGTTTGACATGTTCTGCGTATGCCGGAGAACAGGTGGCCAAAAAGAGTTTTTCAATGGGCTCCCAGGGCAGAAGAAAGAGAGGTAGACCTAGAAAATCCTGAACGGAACGGTTATGGAAGCAATGGCAGCTCGTAACCTAGAAGCTGATGACGCTCTAAATCGAGATGTGGCGTAGGGTAACGGAAGGCAGCAATAGGCTGTAGTTGGAAAATGAGTATTAAATACTTAAAACCAAATCCGCTTTATATATATATACAATGTCAAAGAACAAAAAAAAAAACAAAAATAAGATTCAAAAATATTTACTATATTTCTAGTGAATATAGTAATAGCAAATATTAGACCAGTATTTACAAGATCAAATTCGATCATCAAAATATAAGTCATTTGCGGGGTAGAAGGCCTTGTCTACTAAATAAGATTTCAATGCTTTGCGAAATGAAGAAAATGATGGCAGGTAATTGTGCATTTTTCTCGTGTTGTATAATATTGAACTTTTAACTAACTCTGAGCGTAAGGTAGGTAGATAAAGATCTTGCTCCGCGTTCTTGAGTGGATAAGTTTGAAATGGCTTTTCTTGAGAAGCTGATACATACTTACGTATTAGGCAAACGGATTCAAATATAAATAAGGAAGGAAGAGTTGGTAAAACTGGCCGAAAAAGTCCTGGCAATGAGTTCTGCTGTTTAGTCCCAGTGAATATCGAGCAGCTCTCTTCTGGAGCTTGAAAATGCGATCAAATTGAGTCGCACGACACGTACCATCCCAGAATGGAAGGACATATATCTGAGGTGCGACTCAAAATATGCATAATAAACAGTTCTAGCCACTGACAAGTCAAGTTCCTTAGAAACAGATCTTAATGTAAAACAGGCAGAGCTTAATTTTTTCAACAAAGCGTCGATATGCATGATCCATTTCAGAGAATTGTCTACAACAAGCCCTAAGACACACTAAATCACCACCATACACCAAAACACTTTTTTTTACACTGGACGCGCGTTTCGCTAACCCTGATTTACAAAAATTCTATTTTTTAACGCAAAGCAAAATTAAATACCAATTCATCACACAATACACCAAAATACTATAATTTTTAAACACTCGACGCGCTTTTCCCTAACCATGGTAGTATCATCAGTAGATGGCTAAGACTGTCTTAATTTAGTCTAACATGGTTAGCGAAACGCGCTTCCAGTGTAAAAGTAAAAGTGTTTTGGTGCATTGTGGTGCTTTAGTGTTTTATTTTGCTTTTTATTGTCTTTATTTATTTAACTTGCACAACGATTCGGTAAGAAGTAGGTATCACTGACCCGAGGGGTGTCTCACTATTGGAATTACATGTACATTTTCTTGGCAGTCGCTGGCAGTCATTGGCAGTCTTATGGCAGTCATCGGCAGTCTTATGGCAGTCGTCTATAATAATTACATGGCAGTCATAGGCAGTCTTCTCATAGTCACTGGCAGTCGCTTAGAAGTGGAAGGATATTTTGGCAGTACGTGTACATTTTTTACCCAAGTGAGACACCCCTCGCACTGACCGTTATCAAGTGTGAAAAAAATTAGTAAAATTAAGATAAATATCCATCTTATCTTTGAAACCCTGTATTATATGTAATAATTGAGATGTCAAAGTCAATAAAGAAAGTTCATTTTCGAAAAAATCGGTGTACTATTTGAAATCACTCTATGCAGAGAGTTTGAGAAACACTGGCAGTTAATTTCCGATTCTGTATATGATATAAAAATAAGTCGTTTCAGACATCAACTACTGTATTGTCAAAGGGATTTTTATATGCTTAGTCCGGCTCTGCCAACCTAGGTTGTGCGAAGATGGGAAATAGAACATGGAAAAAAGCATTTCTATGGCGGTGAAAAAGGTGCTAAATGTGCCGTTGACTTTTCTAGGGAAAAACAACTTCATTATGGGAATTTTCCTTTCAATTTTTTGCAATGGTTTTTTCTTCGTTTCATTCTCTGTGACCAAACTCTTATACGTTTTACCACTCTCTATTCACTGATTATTTCCTGTAGTAAGTTGGCTTGCACGTCATCGAAGACATCAAACTATTACCAAATTAGATTTCTTATAAGTGTAGAGTTTCGATAAGAAGGGATTTTTCGAAATTCCAGTTTCAAGAGGGTGAAACCACCCCTCAAATATTACAATATTTTTTATTTAAAAAACGGCCAAGTTTCCGAAAAAACGCTTAAACACGTATATTTTATTTTGTCTTTTTACATATTTTAAGATTTTTTAAAAATGTATACAGGGTGTTTCGAAAAATCCGGTCATTGATTAATGACGATCCTGCTTAAAGCGTTTGACGTAAAAAGCTGATTTTTGGAAAACGGATTGACTTTAGGGTGTAGAGGTTCGATAAGAAGGGATTTTTCGAAAATCGAATTCTAAGGGGGTGAAACCACCCCTCAAATATTAGAATATTTTTTATTAAAAACCGGTGAGTTTTTTGGAAAAACTCTCTATGTGAACACGTATATTTTATTTTGTTGTTTTACATATTTTAAGATTTTTTAAAAATTTATACAAGGTGTTTCATAAAATATGACCATTGAGTAATCACGATTCTGCTTAAACTGCTTGACGTTTAAAGCTGATTTTTGGCAAACGGATTGACTGTGGGGTGTAGAGGTTCGATAAGGGGTTTCTCGAATCTCAAATTCTAAGAGGGTGAAAACGCCCCTCAAACATTACAATATTTGTTATTTAAAAAACGGTTAGTATTTCGGGAAAACGCTTGGACAAGCATAATTTATTTTGTTTTTTTTACATATTTTAATTTGTTTTAAAAAATCATACAGGGTGTTCCAAAAAGTTGGGTAATTGATTAACCACGATTCTGCTTAAACTGCTTGAGGTAAAAAGCTTATTTTTGGCAAACGGATTTTTCGAAAGTCAAATTCCAACGAGATAAAACTTCCCCTCAAATATTACCAAGTTATATACGTAATAATATCGCCATATTGTTTTTTCTCATGCTGACATAAATGTGAGAAACTTTGATCCAGTTTGTATGTTAATGGAAATGCTTGCTTTGCTTTATCTTTACCATTACAAATGATTAATTCGACGCGAACGAAGTCGCGGGTACACGCTAGTCAATAAATATAGGAACTTACTTAAAAGTTTCTAAACAATATCAACTGATCTCAGACGCACCCTTAAACTCGAATTTGACAAATTATGATGACGTAACGGTGAACGATTGCTGAACAGTCTAAAATTAAAAAACTAGCTGTGACAACCATTGCGACGTGCATTTGTTCAAATATTTTAATGACTTACACACCAACTTATATGTTCATTTTTCTATAGACATGTTTTTTGGATTTTGCCTTTAAAAAAATATAACTTTCTTTCGATCAAGACAAATTAATCCAGAAACTTCAAACAAATGTACTCTTACCGAACATCGTTTATGTTATCCGTTAATGAGGTTTATTTTTCATTATAAACACTCCGGAACATGTGTGCACCGCAAAAACCCAGTTTACTTACTCAAATTTAGTCTTTCTAGGACGCTAGATACTCCAACGTCTATTTCGGGCAACTCAAATAATCAATATTGATCGTTTTCCAGGCGCAAGTGTTTGCCAATGATAGTTTTTGCATGTCAATCGGGATTATGTTTGTTTTCCTTCGTTTTTGTTAGTAAACTTCTCTTTTTTTACTTTAAGAAAATAATCTAGAGCCACTTGTTTTTTAGAAAAGGTCAGTAAGAGGTTATTGTTCATTCAGATTTACAGGGTGTCCCATTTTCGTGTGTTTTATGTGGTTTCTCGTTTATGAGCAGAGCTACAAAGATGCGGTTTTCACATTACTTAGACATATACGCTACATACATATTTGTTGTAGCCCCCTTAGTTCCTGAAATACAGAACGAATTTGAAAATTTTGTATTTTCGACTCTCCCCGTATCTCGGTTATTCTATAACTTATCGAAAAGGTGAAAATTGTCTCCCGTAGAGATTTTTAGGTAGAATCCAGTGGCTTAACTACTTTTTTTTAAATGGGACACCCTGTATATTATTTTTTTATTTTATCTGTTTTATTATAAAGTTTTCTAAAAATATTCTATGCCCTATACTTATTTTCATAAGTAAGGTAATAAATGCATTATTTAACTTTTTAACATAAATCAACCTAGTTTAGATGAGTATTATTATTTTATTTTATTTAAATTTACCAGATAATTTTGCTTGTTTTTTTTTCTTTTTAGTTACCGTAGTACGCAATAAAATTCCCAAAAATCGTTTCCCCGTGTTATTTAAATGGGAAATAGAAAATCACGATGAGACACCTCTTGATATTAATATTAAGAGCTCAAACTTTACTTACTTTGGACGTAAAGAAAAACTAAAAAGAAAAAAAATATTTTTATGTGTACTCCTACCCTGTATACATATCGGCGTGCAAGATAAATCAGCAACACCAAAACAATTCAGAACTTATATTTAGAAAACATATTTTTTTCTGGAAAAAGTTGTTCGACAAAAAACGCAGTTTGTTTCCCAGAAAATAATTTGTGGAAAAGCTATTTTTTTGAAAATATAAACAAGAACCTAATTTACATGATAATATATTTTAACCTCCAGGATAAAATGTAATTATTTATTTTTTCGGGTAGCAAAATCCTCTTGAAATTTTATTTTCACGATAATCTAAAATACAAGATGGAGAGAACCAGGCGGATGAAACTACCATTTGAATTTTGGAAACACGGCGGAGTTTCTGCCAGTAGAGGGACAGATGGCGCTGCATAGAAATTTCATCTAAAGTCCCTAGATATTCATCTAGGGACTTTAATTTCATCATGATTTTATCAAGTCATCCACAGAATATAGTTTAATTAACAATTCGTTTGATTCTCTGTGGAGTAATTGGAGTAGTTGGAGTAGTTGAAAAATATAAATATTTATATAAAATGTTGATAATTTAACAGTGATGTGCTTTGTTACCCTATGAATAAACATTGATATGAAGTTGCTATCGCCACAAACAATTATAATTAAATAATTTAATAAAAATTTAATTTCTAAGTGACCCGGATCAGTAAAATAAACGTCATTCCATATTTGGCAATGTCTGTCATATGTCTGTCAGTTTCTGTGAAGCGGAAGTGAATTGTGATTTGTTTTTATGGGAATATTTTACGGATTTTTGCGAATTTAGAGTATTTTGGACGATAGGATTGTGAAATTTAAAAGCCAAGTAGTTTAATATATAAGATTAATTAATCCCTGTGATAATTTTTATGAAATTTCTCACAATCAAAATTCTTTGCAACAAAATGGCTGTCTCAGAAATTTGGAAGATCATTAATTTTAGTTTTTTATAAGTTTTATTTAAGTGTATTTATATCGAATCAAGAATTTGTATAACATATTAAAAGCTTAATTTTAAAGGTTGTGCAGTAATTTATGTAAGTGTACGCTTAGATAAATATTAAATATACAAATTTGCAAAGACAAACAAGGAATTTTAAAAGATCATTTATTTATTTAAACGAGGTATAATCATTAATCATTAGGTTGAAAATATATATTTGTATTTACTTATTTATATATTTTCTATACCCTTGTATTATTTATAAGCCTTCTATACGTCCCTGTTTTATTTGAAAAAAAAAAATGCTTCGAGTCATCGAGAATAGATTTAATAACAATTTTGTCCCTTTGGCTTTGTGTATTATATAATGTGAATTGTAAGATGTTTCTATTTGAATAGGCCATTAAAGTTGAGATTAAAGTTATACCAAATTATATTCACGGTAACTATATGTCTTTTTTATATAATGAATTATTTATTTATAATTTATAACCTTTTTTTTATAATTACTTATAACTGATTGTATAAATTCTGATAACTTTTATATATACTTGTATAGTGTTGAATGTGTTATATGTAATTTTATTAACAATGTTATAATAAAATAATCAAGTTACAAATTTTTCGTGTTTTATTCTAATTTTCAGGGATAATTTCAACCTAGATTATTAATTTATTTGTATCAAAATACATTATTTTTATTTTGTAAAATGTTTTGTTACAAATAAGTTCATAATCTAGATTGAAATTACCAAATATAAGTAAAAAACTTATGAACTGGCAGTAAAGGCCCATTTAAAAATATGGCGCGAACTTTTAGTTCTGCCAGTAGCCCGCTTGGATCGCGTCGAGCGCGTGTTTCCAGGCTTTAACATAGGAGTTTTCATTTTTTTCAGTTAGTTATTCTATGGAGAGAACGTTTAGTTTAGTTCTTAAAATACAAGAGTTGACACCAGTGCCATATTTTACTCGGTTCACTTACATGCGGTTTTATTAATTCCATATTAAATAGGAAAGCTTTATTTGTCTGTAACTCTTTGTAGAATAAAGCCCCATACATACTCACACTTCGCTACTTCACTTCGTTCCTTCCTCGCGTCCCTTCGTCCAAAAATCATATATTTACTATGGGAAAATGTCGATTTTATGCGACTGTGTGTTCCTTCCCCCTTCGTCAAAACGCTACTTCGTCCGTTTATTTCCTCGAAACGCTCCTTCCAACGTAACTGTCAGTTTTTGGAGGAAGTAGCAAAGGAATTATCACGAACACAAAAAAATATTAAAATATATAAAATATATAAACCGATCTTGGATTTCATTCGCAGTTGATTTCTTGATTTGGCAGTACGTCTGTACAGGGTGGCTCATTTTCATGTGTTTTGCAGGGTTTCTCGTTTATGAGTCGAAATACAAAGATGCGGTTTTCACATTACGCTGTTACTTTTTTATGAAACTAAAGGTGCTACATACAGATATGTCCTAGCTCTCTTACTTCCTAAAATACAGGGCGAATCTGAAATTATTGCATTTTTTGATCCCCTTTGTATCATAACTTATCGAAAAGGTGAAAACGGTCTCCCGTACAGTTTTTCACGTAGAATGCAGTGACGTAACTATTTCTTCGTTGGAATCTGTCTTTTTTTAAATTGACTAAAACTTATATGTTTTTTTAAAACGATATTTTGTATATTATTTTATTTTCCTTGTTACGAGCTTTCTAAAATGCTTATTTTCATAAGCGGAGTAAAAATGCATTATTTAACTTTATTACACAGTCGGCCGGTTTAAATTAGGTAATCAAAACAATCAACTAATTTATTCGACGTAAAATGTTGGTTATTGGCATGTTATTTAAAAGCAGCACAAGTTCAGTTTCCTTGTAGTTTATCAAAATATCACGATGCAAAGCAAACTTATCTGGTAAAATTAAGTTAAATAAAATAAGAGCCGTTTAGCAGTACCTAAATAAATAAATATAGAGTATATTATAATTTTCGAAAGCTCATAACAAGGCAAATAAAATAAAAAATAATATATAGAGTGTTCTGTTTAAAAAAAGAACATAAGTTTGAGTTATTTTTCGAAATAGACAGCTCCCAACGAAGAACCACTTTCGTCACTGCCATTCTACCTGAAAAACGAAACACGGGCGGTGGGTAAGTACTCAATGGGTAGAACAAAACAAAAATCAGAGTCCAGTATATACCTGTACATTTAGATGAACAGTCTAATTTTATAAAGGGTATTTCCAACGACCGCATAGTAAATATCCGATATATCACCAGTAATATCAGGAATACGAGTATATCTACAATATTTCTTATATATATTGTAGATATTATATATTGGTATATTTTATTCCCGGTATTATACCGGGTATTTACTATGCAGTCGTCGGAAACCTTTTATTAAAATTAGATGTTTATCTAAATCTACAGGTATATACATATATACCCAGATTTTATTTATCTACAAATTGGGTACTTACCCACCGCCCATCTCACTGACCCTTTTCACCTTTTCAATAAGTTATAAGATAATCGAGATACAAAGGTTATCGAAAAATACAAAAAAATTTCTACTAATTAAAAATAAAAAGTAAAGAAAGAAAGCAGTCATCTTTTTGAACTGAGAAGGATAAATATGTATTTATCCCAGCCTTCTTAGTCCAAAGTTATTTCTTATCTCTTTTGCAGCATATTTAGTTTCATAATAAGTAGAACAATGATGTGAAAACAGCATCTTTATATATCTCTACTCATAAACTAGAAACCCCATAAAACACAATAAAAATGGGACATCCTGTACATCTAGCAATCGCCAGTCGATATAAAAATAATTCACACACAATAGTCTAAAAATGGAAGAAAAAAAACAATATTGTCTTCTATATTTGAAAAAATGTATGTCCATATTTATGTAATCGTAGCGACAAAATATAAAAAATAGAAATAATGTGCATGATGCCTTTACAAAAATATCTGAAGAAATGGGGATTGACATCATTAACGTTTAATTACTATGTCATATTTCATGGTTTCGATATAAATTACATAATAAACTTTACTCTATTGTTGACTCGCTTTGTACATTCATACTGATATACCTTTGACATGATACCAAAGAATATCTTAATACCCTACCTAAGAAAAATATATTATTAAAATTCAATTTTTATTTTTGACACGACAAAGAATTGCAGTTTTAAGGGTTTTATAAAATAAAAATTATGCGCCTTTAGGATTTTTTAAAAATTAGAGGTTACTAGATATTTCGTATTAAACATATAGCTGCTATATTAAAAATATTTTGTGGTGTGTTGTTGCATAACTGACTAAAGTTCCAAGCATCGAATGGACGAAGGAAGGAAGCGAAGGGACGAAGGAACGCGAGGAAGTAAGGCGAGGAAGGTCCTTTCTGCTGAGTATCCACTCATTTACATTTTCCACCTTGCACGCTCTTCTAATGCTTTCATTTCTCTCCCTGTCCAGAAGCGTCTTTCCAGCTATTCTGCGTAGTACTCTCATTTCGGTGGTTTCTAGTAGTTGTTTAGTTTTCGCTGTATCAGGTCGAGTTTCTGCAGTGTATGTCATTATTGGTCGTACCGTTGCCTTGTAAATTCGCTTTAGTCTCCACCTCAATGCTTTTTATTTCGCCATATTGTATCATTCGGGCATCCTGCTATTCTGGTTGCCTTCGTTGTCCGTTCTCGCACCTCCGCTTCTACATCACCATATCCTGAGATTTCTATGCCTAGATACTTAAACTTCATCTCTTGCTGAATAACATTGCCCTCGACTTCCAGTTTGCATCTTAGTGGTACTTTTGATGTCGTCATGCATTTAGTTTTCTGGGTCGATATTATCATATTAAGTGATTTGGCAGTGCAATTAAATCGATGTAATAAGCGCTGTAGATGGTTCTCATTTTCAGCTACCAATACGGCGTCATCGGCATAGCATAGAATAGTAATTTCCTGATCGCCCATACTGTATCCCTTCAGTAAACGTACATTTCCTATTATTTCGTCCATAATGATGTTGAAAAGAAGAGGGCTCTATTGGTTCGGTCAGGACCCCGTTAATTTTAGCTTGAATGTGGTTCGTTTCATATATGTTTTGTATGGTTTTAACGAGGTTGTGTGGGATTTGCCTATTGTAAAGAAGGTGTACAACGTCTCTTAGTTGCACACGGTCGAATGCTAAATCAATAAAACACATATACGCTGGTTTGTTATATTCGATTGATTTTTCTGTTATCTGTCTTATGACAAAAACCGCGTCTGTGCATGATCTGCCCGATCTGAAACCTTGCTGTTCATCTGCTAAGCATGTTAAGTCGTTTATTTTGCTTGTTATCACTTTTGTCGTAAGTTTTATTGTGGTGTTTAGAAGATTTATGCCTCTATAGTTTGAGGGCAGCTTCTTATCTCCTCTTTTAAACATCAAGATAGTGGTGCTGGTTCGCCGTTCATCGGGTATCCTGTGTTGGTAAAGAATTTTTTGAATCAGAGATGTTAGCTGCTGTATGAGACTTTGGCCGCCATATTTAAGTAATTCGTTTGGGATATCATCTTGCCTTGGCTCTTCCTATTCTTTAGCTTTCGAAGGGATGTAATTATATCGGTTGCCTCAATCTGTACGTTGTCGTTGGTCATTATTTCGGGTGTATTTAGTTCAACCTCTATTTCGTCTGATTTGTATAGTTCTGACAAGTAATCAATCCAATATAAAATATAAAAGTAATCAATCCAATATAAATTATAAAATATAAAATTCCGGATACTTTCTAGACGAACTATAGATATAGGTGCTTGGTATCAGAGATCAAATTAAAGAATCTACTAATTTAGAAAAGTCATTGCCTGGATAGGCATTTAATGATTTGTATTAGGAAAATGTAAAAGACCTATGTGAATCACATATTGTTGAACTCACTGAAGAAGTAAGTACTCAAAGAATTAGAGCATAAGAATGAAACTGAAGAAAGAAATGGAGATGTAGTCCTGGGCAGCACAGGAGTTAGCACTGAAAACTACACAAATGCCGTACCATAGCAGATGATTTCTGAAAATTAAAGAAAGAAGTTTGAAAATTAAACAAGAGGTCTTTGAGGCATTGGCACCGTACATTTATTTATGTGTTTACATTTGTTTTTGTTTTTTCATACATATTTTTATAAATGGAACATGTAATTTTGTACATAATGTTTGCTCACAGTAATGTTTATACTCATAGAAATGTTCTTATTTCTGCGTCGTTTTCAAGTTTTAGAATTAAAGGTAATATGTCAATCTTTAAAGCAGAACAGAATCACTGAAACAGGAGAGAAAAGATTAACGATTTTATGATTGTTTTAATTTCCCCGCGAGTATTTGTCGTGCCTCCGCCTCTGTTAAAATACCTTCCAGCTTCTTTTAACATCGTTCGTAACCTGTTTGGTAAGAATGTTGGTCATATGTCCTCTATTCTACTACGCGTAATGTAACCAACCGATGGCGTATTTTTCCCATTCCAATTTGAAACTTGTATATGCGTGTGTGTGAGTGTGTATTAGTTTTTAGAAAAGATAAACAAACATATCGCCAGCCCTTCAAGAGAAATCAACGAAAAAACAATAAAAGAAAGATTATTGTTTTAGTAAAAGATGATTTTAGATGTTTTAAGTTTAACAAGAGTAATTTTTTCTATAGCAACTGTTAAAATTGCCTGATATCTATCAAAAATAGTAGATAAAATAGTACTTTAACCGCAAGAGTAGATTAAATGATACTTTAACAGCGAGGATAGGTTAAAAACTTTATTATTTCATCTCGCACGTTTTTTAATTGCTTCCGTTTTTGAAATTTTTAAACGGTTTTATTTAGCTCGACCCGTACGGTATTTATTTATTTGTTTGGGTCAAAATTAGAAATTGAAATTTAAGTACCTGACCCCTGAGTTTTTACCCAACGTTTATGAAGCAAACTACCCTTTATTTTGAACAAGGAATCACCCCCTGAAGTTTTTCGCATTTGTTTTGAAACTCCCTGTATATAACTTTCTATAAACAGCCTGATATACCTTTTACTCGTAGCACGATATATTTTGAATTAGAAGGTCAATAACATTCATCAAGTAATTTTTGAAATTATAAGATATTTTTTCTACTTTGTAGTATAGTCTGTTGTGCTTTTAAATCAAATTTAGATAAATTTATAATAATTTTTAACTAGGTTCCAAATATTTACTTTTTTATTATTAACATTTTTAGAAAAATGCATTTCATTGATACTTTTCCAAATTGTAACACCCTTCTAAAGAAATATAAAAAATATGAAAATAGTACTAAAAATAAAAGCGCATTTCTATGGAAATATCATTTAGTCTTCATTTCTAGAAAGATGATTATTATTAATTTTGATTAACGTCATATTTTTTCTGCTGTTTTCAAATGTTAAAGCACAAAATTAACTGACCTCAATGCTATGGAATTGGTGATACTAGTTGGCGTCTGGTTTTTGAAGAATTTATTTTTTTTACATTAAATTAGAGATGGGGGTTAGAACCTTTAGTGTTTACAACAGCAAAATAAAACACTAATCCACCACAATACACCGAAACTTTACTTTTAAACCTGGACTCTTGAGTTTTAATCACCTGCTCATGATGCTAACATGGTTAGCGAAGAACGCGTCGAGTGCTTAAAAGCTCAGTGTTTAGGTGTATTGTGTGGCGAATTAGTGTTTTAGTTTGCTTTGCATTAAAAATTGAGAATTTTTTTAAATTTGTTATTCTCTAAAATCTCTTTAACATAATAAACGAATAGCAAACAAAATTTTCAGTCTAAAAAATTATAAAAAGACAGTTTTAAACAATTTTAATTAATAGCAATTATAAGCAAAGTGCATCAAGTTCATACATCCACGTCTTGACATTTGGCTTTCAACTCATTTACACTTGCTTTATTAAGTGCCACGAATCTTGTCTAGTCAGCTCATTTAAATACCGTTGTTCATCGTGCATGTTGGATTATTTTAATTTGAATTTTCCCAGCCATAGAATGTACTCCTAATACGAAAAGATAGGAATCTGAAGATGAGGAATTTTTATCTTTGAATTTTTTGTAATATTCATTAGATCTAGATGTTTTATTTTTATTGAATTGGGTACTGTTAATTTTAATTAATAATGTAGTATATCTGGAAGTATATGACGGGGTTAATCATATTATACTGAGACGGTTTAATATAACATAATTTAAATAATGTCAATATTCGATATCTGATTGTAATAATCATTTAAAAAATAGTACATCCTTACTGGTCAGCAGCTTGAAAACAAAATAATTTCGAAAAACAGTTCAAATAAACTTTAAGTCGTTTAAAATCACCACACGAAATAAATTGACCATCTAGGGAACAAATAACAAGGGACATTTTCAGTTAAATGTACCCTTAATTTGCCCCGTTTGCTTAATGCACTTCTAATTGGATTATTGCTTTTCTTTGTAGCTAGAACTAATGGTAATGGTGCTTACTTGAATGTATTTCGCTGGAAACTGCCAGCAAATCTGCTAACAATTACTTTTATGCCTCTAATTAAGGTAGTTCCTTTTGCATTTCATGTTTGGTAACGAAAGAGAAGAAAAAAGAAACCTGTCTGGTTTGGTTAATTAAATAACTATACAGGGTGTTTCAAAACAAATGCGAAAAACTTCAGGGGGTGATTCCTTGTTCAAAATAAAGGGTAGTTTGCTTTATAAACGTTGGGTCAAAAGTCAACCATTAGGGCGATATCGCGGTACAAAAATGGCGGAAAAAAAATGTTTTTATTTTTTATCATGAAAGCGAAAAGAGATAGACTAATGAAATTCTATGGAAACATTACTGTTATGAAAACACACTTTCTGGTAATTTTTTCACTTTTTAAAATGAGTGGAAGGGGTTGAAATAAACTACCCCTATCATTCTTGTTAATGAAATTTAAAGAAAAATCTTATCAAACACATGCAAAAAAATTAATTTTGATAGTTTAGTTTATTTAGAAACTTTTTTATCTCTTGTGTTTTTTTGATAAAACTCACCGATTTGAAATTAAAAAATAAAATGTAAAGCATTTGCGGGTTGTTGTTCCTCGCTTATTGGCACTATTGAGGATATTTTGTCCGCAATAATCTTAGTCAGAAGTTTTAGCGAGGTGCTCAGTAATGTTATTCCTCTATAGTTTGCTGGGTCTGTTTTATCTCCCTTTTTTAGCCTCACTAATCTATTCTTATAAACTCTAACTTAAAAATGACCAAAACAGGAATTTAAATCTAAACAATTACCGCTAATAACACCGCATAAACATATTTTATGTCTAATTTTACTACGGAATGCACTATAAAAAGCTGGAATACCAAATACCAATTGATCTATTAACGTAATCATACAAATAATTCCGAAAAATTTCAACCGAACATCTCAAAACAATCTGACCGATATTCCTCGAAACCAAACAGCATCCAAGTATACGAAAACTTTCCAAAAATTTACCAGAGGAATGCCCAACATTCGATAATAGTATTAAACGACTCAATAATTTGTTATTTTATTTTACGTTGTGAATAAATGTTGGTAGTTATTAAAATTGTTATAAAAATATAAAATTCTAATAAAAATAGAAAAGTTATAATAATTATATTTATTAACACAAACATCCGATACGCTACTGAAGCAGGTAAGTCAAATTGACGTATCTAAATTCTTTGACATCTAACCTTTAACAAGTAGTAAAAAAAAGCAAAAATGTAAGAAAAAATATATAATTAGTCAATTTTAAGTGAATTTCATAAATGATCGGTTTACTACACGTACGTTTATTATACCGGCTGTTGCATCGTCGAGCGGAACATACGAAATACCATATAAATTTTAATGGGGTCAATTATTGACTTCCCTAATTATTTTAGAGAATAATTCTCTTTAGGTTAGAAGTTAGGTATTGAAGAGCACTAAAACCCACATTCAGAAGAATAACTTTGGATATTTTTGATTAGCCCGTTTAACGAGTTATCGCCGATTTCTTTTTAAATATTTCTCCTTTCTTATGGCCCTGTATTTACTTATGAGCACCAGTCAGGGTAAAAGATAACTGTCAAATGAAGTTGTCATTTCAGAAATGTATCTATTTAGTGCTTTTTATTATTATTATTATTAAAAACTCATACCTACATCGAAAATATTAGCCATGAATTACACTATCGAAGAAAAAGTATTGATGATTAAATGGTATTATCAAGGAAATAGTTATCAAAAGGTGTCGGACATGTTTGCTGCTCTGTATCCGAATAGACCGATACCTGGAAAATCTACAATCGCAAGGAATATCCAGAGATTTGAGACCAAAGGTAACCTAATAAATAACTGCAGATGTGAAGCAAGGCAGGAACAAAGAGAAGATGCAAGAAATGATACCGACTTGGAAGTTTTATTGTGCGTGGAAGAGAACGATGGAAAGATCGCACAAGGAAGCTTGAGAATGAAATAGGAATAGATCACACTACAGCGTTTCGAATTTTGAAACGACATAAATACTATTCCTTCAAATATGAAAAGCACCAAGAGCTACGAGATGGGGACGAAATACGGCGGCAGGCGTTTTGTTTTGATATGATGGAAAGAGGAAACACGGATGGGGAATTTTTAAAAAACCTATGTTTCACTGACGAATGCACGTTTACCTTAAATAATGAACCCAATGTTCAAAATTATCGATATTGGAACAAAGAAAACCATCACAGGTTTGTCGAAACAAGGACGCAATATCCACAGAGAGTAAATGTTTGGGCAGGGATATTCGGACACAATATTATCGGGCCATTATTTCTTACGCGAATACAGAACAAATAATAAATAACATAAAATAAGCTCAGTAAAGTCTGACAAATCCACAAAATTTCGAATCAAATTCAAATGTGTCAAATGAATCGTCAAACAGAACTGTCAACGATCCCCACCCTAGGGCTCTTTGTCAGTTTGCTATGCATGAATACATGGATAGCATTATACCCCTTCTTAATCTTTTTATCAAAAGATATGACACTATAAAAATCAAAAAATTGCGTAAATCTACAAATAGTCTTTACGGAAATTTATTACAAAACAACCTCTCTGACCAAGATTATTCCTCGAAACCTCATCGCCATTATTCAACGAAAACATTCGAAAACTTTCCCAAAATTAACGGGAGGAATGCCGAAAATGCAGCAATTAAAGACCGAAGGTGTATAAATTTGTTGGTATCGTATGTAGATGTTATCGTAAAACCCCCGTAAAATGAAATAAAGATCGTAATCTCCCCACGGTGGAAAAAATCTTAAAACAAACTGTATATAGACTGATGGAACGGTAGTAAAAAGGGATACACACACCAGATCGTATCTCGAGAAGCCACTGATGCGGTCCTGGCTATACAGGTGAATGCTGGGTTGTCGTTTGTTGTTTTCTTTAAGGATTTTTCAAGAATTTTACAATCAGTTATTAGCCCCTCCCCCTAACACCAAAAGATTTGGTATGTGAATTTGGGCTACGGACTAATCATTGTTGCATTGGCTGTTTGGACTAAAGCTGTTTGGGACTAGTTGCAGTGGAGTTTGGACTAGAATGACCTCCGTTGCTGCTATTGGAAATATTCTAATGACACCTGTGATGCAGATGCATGCCATTCACTGAACTTTGCACAGGTTTGCTCTAGTTTTGTGTACCAAGCAACTGCTTCATAGGTAATCAAGGGTCGTACCCTCATGGTACTACATCCAGCGCAAAATTTTAGTATACTACTGAAGTATACCCTGTAGTATACTACTGCAGTATAACCCTGGTCAGGGCCGGCTCAAGTAAAACTGTCGCCTGAGGCGAGTTAAAATTTTGCCGCCTCTGACGATAATCCAAAAAAAACATTAACTAAAAATAACTTTTTTAATATTACATAATGTTTATTGCAATTTAAACAACAGAAAAGAAATATAAAAAATAACATTAATATAATCTAAAAAAAACATAAAACATAACATAACTTAAAAAAAATCGCATTAATCTTTATTACAAGTAGGAGCATAACCAACATGAGGTACAGGCCAGAGACATCGATTTGTGACGTCACCGCAATAGTCGGGCTTTTGTATTGTGCCATATGGTACTGCATATAGTTTTTGCATAAATAATAATGTTTATTGATAGTTTTGCCAGATATAAATATGAAAAATATTATACACAAAGGTATTAAAAAATAACATTAACTTTTTATCGCGTTAAAGTAATTGAATAGCATTAAAATTTAGATCTAAAACACGAATATTAATATGAAATAAAAAACAGCATAAGATGAACAGAATAAAATCCAGATAATAAAAAGCATGTCCTAAAATTGCGTTAGCGAGTATTTAGCAACTAGTAATAACATACCTTGTGATAAAGTCTCCAAATATTTAAAAATTTGAAAACTACACTTTATCGACAAGTTAAGAAAATGTATTGTATATGATAACGGCAGAATACATACTAAAGTTATTAAAAATAATTGTAAAAATTTGCCTAACATATTTAAAAAATGTGGATATCAGATAGAAATAACTATTAACATTAAGTAATTTGTAGTTCGATGTTCATCAAGTAACCATCTCCATAAATCGTAAATAAAAAGATAAAGATATCATTTTTTTATATAAAATACGGAAATAAAGTACAAATTCATTTAATTTCTTTAAAATATATTGCCATTTCATAATAATAATATATATATTTCATAATAATAATAATACTTTTCAATATTTATTCATCCTGAATTTCCAAATCTTTTTCTTTCATCGGGATGTTTGGGAACATGCACAGTCATATAAGAGGGTTGATTTGGAAAAATTGTAGGCACAGCATCTTCTGTAGGTTTTGAACGTGTCCTAGTTACAGTTAATATTGTTGGGAAAGAGAATGTAGACAGATCCTGAGTACTTATTATAATTGCTGCTACAAGGCACAGGCACAAAACAATGTCGCGGCATTTTTTATTTCACAAAGAAAAAATCAAGAAACGAAAACTGTTTTACCTAAAAATACACGTCACTTACGTTGGTTTAACACTATACACTAACACTAACGCTATTAATTATGTTTTTATGTAAATTCCCCAACTTTTTCCTAGCCCGGACACACAGCCCGCATCGCCGGTGTTACTATAATTTTTACCGAAAGTATGGTTTTTTTCGCGGGTACGATATTATGAATCGGATCTAGATAGTTCACTATTCACTCAGAGTACACTCAAAATTATTTAGTATAATTCTATTAGCATAGAAACGCGTAAAAACACAGATTTGTTGCGAAACTAATGAAAACAATAGGTGTGTTTACGAGTACTAATTCTCGACCACTTCGGTCGAACTGTCAAAACAGTCAGGCCTTGAATATGACGTTAGCCACGGTAGGAGTCATATTGACATCAAAATCAAATTTCTCATGTCATAAAACTCCCAGACACCAATTTTCATCCAAATATTGACGTTGTTTCAGAAATTATTTTGAAAAAGTCGAAATAAAAATGAAACTTCTACACCTTCCCAAGTAACATTTTTCGGAGCCTAAAGTTTTATTAAAAGGTAACGGGTATTTATAAGGGGTTTATAAGGAACCTTAACATTTATAAGAGTGTTTAAAGTCTTATAAGAACACTATTGGTGTTAAAAGTTTTGTAACACCTCGAAAACATACCAAAATACTTGAAGTTTTATAATATTGCATCCAAAATGTTTTCGTTACCTTATTTGTAAAACTTTTGGTATTGGTTACTTAAAGTTTTTTTAAAAGGGTTTTATAGCGTTCTTAAAAACCTTATTATAAAACTTTTACTCTTGGAGTTTTATAGCTTACTTCGTAAAACCCTTATAAATCCTAAGGCACCTAATAAACATTCTACAGCTACTACAAAACCTAAAGATTTCATAAAACTTATAGGCTCAGTAGCAACTCCTTTCATGTGTAGAATAGGGGGCGCCAAATTTTTAAGGTTAGGTTATGTTTTATGTTCCTGTTTTGCTTTTGTAAATCAAAGATGGAAGAA
>NW_022147487.1:273657-370697 GCF_002938485.1 Sitophilus oryzae | reverse complement strand
TGTGTTTGATAAGATTTTTCTTTAAATTTCGTTAACAAGAATGATAGGGGTAGTTTATTTCAACCCCTTCCACTCATTTTAAAAAAGTGAAAAAATTACCAGAAAGTGTGTTTTTATAACAGTAATGCTTCCATAAAATTTCATTAGTCTATCTCTTTTCGTTTTCAAGATAAAAAATAAAAACATTATTTTTCCGCAATCTTTGTACCGCAATATCTCCCTAATGGTTGACTTTTGACCCAACGTTTATGAAGCAAACTACCCTTTATTTTGAACAAGGAATCACCCCCTGAAGTTTTTCGCATTTGTTTTGAAACACGCTGTATATAACTTTCTATAAACAGCCTGATATTCCTTTTACTCGTAGCACGATATATGTTGAATTAGAAGGTCAATAACATTCATCAAGTAATTTTTGAAATTATAAGATATTTTTTCTACTTTGTAGTATAGTCTGTTGTGCTTTTAAATCAAATTTAGATAAATTTATAATAATTCTTAACTAGGTTCCAAATCTTTACTTTTTTATTATTAACATTTTTAGAAAAATGCATTTCATTGATACTTTTTAAAAAGAAAAGAAATATAAAAAAATATGAAAATAGTACTAAAAATGAAAGCGCATTTCTATGGAAATATCATTTAGTCTTCATTATTTCTAGAAAGATGATTATTATTAATTTTGATTAACGTCATATTTTTTCTGCTGTTTTCAAATGTTAAAGCACAAAATTAACTGACCTCAATGCTATGGAATTGGTAATACTAGTGATGGTGATAATTTTTTTTTACGTTAAATTTCAGTTGGGGGTTGGAACCTTTAAAATGTTATGGTGCGTTTAGACTTGAGCACGCACGCACTGATCCTCCGCGAATGCTCAAGTATAAACGGCTGAGCGCGCACGCTCGCTCTAAATCTGTCTGTGCGCGAGCAGGCGCGAACGTGAGCCGTCTGGTGTCGGTTTTTGGCCCGTGCTCAAAGGGATTTTACGTGTGCGCGAACGCGCAGTTTGCTCCGGCAATTTGTTTTGTCTGCGTTCGTACGTGCGTGTGTGATTTTTTTTCGTTTTCTTTATTAAAATTATGGAGTGGATCAATGAATCTTCGTTATTATTAATTGAAGAATATGAAAAGTTGCCTATATTATGGGATGTTAAACATTCTTTGTACTTTGTATTATTAAAAAATAAAAAAACGCATCGCAAGATCTTGTAAATAAAATTAATATTGAATATGTCGATATTAATTGCTGTTCTAAAATTTGTATCTTTTCTTCGTAATTTTCGGTGTTATTAAATTTTGTAAATATTCAAAGTCGGGTCTGGTCATTCTTGTAAAGTTTTTGAACTGATCATAGCCCTCCTCAGACACTAAGTTGTTGCAGTAAATTATATCGATTTCTAAAAATTTGGTTTTGCCACTAGCGACGATGTTTTCGATTTTTCTCCCAAGTAGCATTTTCACGACTTGCGACCACATGTTTACTAAACACAACGTTGGATTAGTTACAAAAAATAGTTAGCTCCCTACCTTGGGTATTAAAATAAATTTAAACGTTTTTATAACGTTGTGCCGACGTTGGACTAGTACTACAACAAAGTAGAAGCTTCTGCGACGTCGAATAAACGTTGTCTTTTTTGCTTAAGTGATCTTTAGGTGATTCGGACAACGTAGTTACAACGTTGGACAATATATAGTTTTCCGACGTCAGTTTCAGGACCTATTCCAACGTTATGCAAACGTCGTTTGTTTTACTAATTCCAACGTTGTTTAGATTTCCTTATTCTTACGTTGGTAGGACGTCGAGTCACTACTTTTTGCAACTGTATTGAACCATAACCTTAAATCTTAAATTTTCACTTCATTGTTCTGTTCAGTCAGACAGTTCAGTGCTGTTTTTGTTTTTATAAAAAAAACTTAATTAAAATGGGACATAAGAAAGGTACATAAAAAACTAAATTTAAATATATATCGACATATATTACCGATAGTTTATCCACTCCCTCGTTTATTTAGATTATAGAGGGCGGCACAAGCTAGATTCTAGGATGACTAAATTAGGCAATCTTGCGACTAGTATACTACCTGTTAAGGCCGAACTGCGACTTTATTAGTCCAGTATGCGACTACTCGAACTACTCCATCTTAATCTCCAAAACAACAAAGTGAAAACCGCCATGTTGTTAAATAAGAAAATATTTCGTTCCTAAAATAGCAATTCCTGCTTTTTGAATCCATTAACTTGAAATATTTGACCCTAAAAAACACGCGGAAACAATTTTTTCGACTGCGAATAAATTATTTTCATTTTACTAAAAAAAAATTCAAGAAAATTTTTAAAACTTCTTTAATTTTAAGGCCCATTAGTATTTTTCAAAGTAGAAACAATACATTTATCAATAAAGTTGTTGGCGTTTAACTTTTTTGCCTTGGGTATCGAGTTACAGAGTCGGTTAAAGCGTTTCACTAATTATGATCTTCAAACATCCTCCACACTTAAATACTTTTCTTTTGTTTTCCTTCACTGCCATCTGACATATGTCTCTAACTAAATCGTAAAAATAATATTTTTACTATAATTATCCCAATTTAATATAAAACGCGACTTAGACGCCATATTAGTTTTGTATTTCTGTGAATTAGGATTTTAAACAACGTTGCAGTTTGTACTAAATTAGGCTTCTAGCCAACGTCGGTATCCAACGTCGTTTCGACCCAAAAATTATTCTCCAAACTAGTGCAGACTAGGGTTGGCACGAGGTTGTGCCGACGTTGCGCCCAGACGTTTGGTCGCGTGACACAACGTTGTCCCGACGTCCAAATGCTGCTTGGGCTCCTTTTTAATAATTCAGCTGTGCATAACAATGACTGCAGCCTCGACTATTTCTTGGTCGTCCATTATTTTCTTCCAACACAACTCTGCTGTGCGCGCACAAGTGAATCACTTCATTCGTCGAAAAATAAGTTTTTAATTTGAATGGAACTGAGAGCGCGAACAAATGCCGTGCGCGCACGCTCAGCTCGTGCGTGCTCAAGTCTAAACGCACCATTACAACAGCAAAATAAAACACTAATCTACCACAATACACCGAAACTTTACTTTTAAACACTGGACTCTTCAGTTTTAATCATCTACTGAAGATACGAGGCATGTTTTTTAAGTAAGTACCGTTTTGCGATTCCGCCGCCGCAGCGCTACGGTCGGCGTTCCGCGCATGCGCGCTGGTTACCTACATCTCTTGTCTATGCATAGACGCCAGTACAGTCTGATTCTTCATTATATACGTTGTTTATTGAGTGTTTAAGATGCCTCCGACAATCGTGAGCCCCGCCGATTGTGAAGTACGGGCTGTCATACGATTTCTTAGTGCTAAAGGCGTAAAACCGACCGATATTCATCGTGAGATCTGTGAAGTTTACGGACAAAACATTATGAGTGATGGAATGGTAAGGAAATGGGTGAGAGCATTTAAAGATGGCCGCACAAATGTGCATGATGAAGAACGGAGTGGGCGTCCTTCGGTCGTTAATGAAGATTTGTGCAGAAAGTGGACGAAAAGGTGAAAGAAAACAGACGCTTTACAATTTCATCATTGTGCGACTACTTTCCTCAATGTTCTCGTAGCGTTTTGTATCGCATTGTGACCGAGAACTTGAATTACCGGAAATTGTGTTCACGTTGGGTTCCGAAAATGTTGACGGATTTGCACAAAACCCAACGTTTAGGCAGTGTATTGACTTTCCTTGAGCAGTACCACAATGAAGGTGAAGATTTTTTAGACAAAATTGTTACTGGTGACGAAACATGGGTGGCCTACGTCACACCAGAATCGAAACAACAGTCCATGGAATGGCGACATTCATCATCACCCAAAACAGTGAAGTTTAAGCAAACAATTTCTGCCCGGAAAATCATGTGCACAGTTTTTTGGGACAGAAAAGGAGTATTGCTAGTGGAGTTTCTGCCTCGTAATGAGACAATCAATGCAGAATCTTATTGTGAGACATTGAACAATCTGCGCCGTGCAATCCAAAACAAAAGACGTGGACTCTGCAAGTTGAGTAAGGGTATTGTTTTGCTGCATGACAATGCCCGTCCACATGTGGCTAATCGGACCAAAGATCTCATCAAATCTTTTAAATGGGAAACTCTAGATCATCCTCCATACAGCCCTGATCTGGCGCCCAGTGACTACCATTTATTCCTGCACTTGAAGAAACACCTGGGCGGTCAGCGTCTTCAAGACGATAACGAAGTCAAAACAGTTGTGATACAGTGGTTAACCAGTCAGGCGGCAGAATTTTATGAGGAGGGTATTGAAAAACTGGTGCCACGTTATGACAAGTGCCTCAATATTCACGGAAATTATGTAGAAAAGTAGATTAAGGTACAGGCTTTCATGTAAAAATAAAATTATTGCGATATCTTTGCACGTTTTTTTTTTTAATTCCAAAACGGTACTCACTTAAAAAACATGCCTCGTACTAATAGATATGGTTAGTGAAGAACGCGTCGAGAGAGTGTTTAAAAGTATAGTGTTTTGGTGTATTGTGTGGCGAATTAGTGTTTTATTTTGCTTTGCGTTAAAAATTGAGAATTTTTTTAGATTTGAACGTAATTCCCCAAGCCAATTTTTAAATTTGATATTCTCTAAAATCTCTGTAACGTAATACACGAATAGTAAACAAAATTTTCAGTCTAAACAAGAATTATAAAAAGGCAGTTTTAAACAATTTTAATTAATAGCAATTATAAGCAAAGTGCATCAAGTTCATACATCCACGTCTTGACATTTGGCTTTCAACTCATTTACACTTGCTTTATTAAGTGCCACGAATCTTGTCTAGTCAGCTCATTTAAATACCGTTGTTCATCGTGCATGTTGGATTATTTTAATTTGAATTTTCCCAGCCATAGAATGTACTTCTAATACGAAAAGATAAGAATCTGAAGATGAGGAATTTTTATCTTTGAATTTTTTGTAATATTCATTAGATCTAGATGTTTTATTTTTATTGAATTGGGTACTGTTAATTTTAATTAATAATGTAGTATATCTGGATGTATATGACGGGGTTAATCATATTATACTGAGACGGCTTAATATAACATAATTTAAATAATGTCAATATTCGATATCTGATTGTAATAATCATTTAAAAAATAGTATATCCTTACTGGTCAGCAGCTTGAATATAAAATAATTTCGAAAAACAGTTCGAATAAACTTTAAGTCGTTTAAAATCACCACACGAAATAAATTGACCATCTAGGGAACAAATAACAAGGGACATTTTCAGTTAAATGTACCCTTAATTTGCCCCGTTTGCTTAATGCACTTCTAATTGGTTTATTGCTTTTCTTTGTAGCTAGAACTAATGGTAATTGTGCTTACTTGAATGTATTTCGCTGGAAACTGCCAGCAAATCTGCTAACAATTACTTTTATGCCTCTAATTAAGGTAGTTCCCTTTGCATTTCATGTTTGGTAACGAAAGAGAAGGAAAAACAAACCTGGCTGGTTTGGTTAATTAAATAACTATATACAGGGTGGCTTTAGATTAGACTCAGCAGCGAAACGGAGGCTGTAGCCCCTTACAATACTTTTGAAATCCATAATATATTTCTGTACCAGACTGTCTCAAAAACGGACTACGGAAAGACGGAATATCTCAAAAAGTGCGACTTTGACTGATTTTGATGTTATTACAAATTTTGTTGCAAATATTATTCCTAATCTTAAATTGAAAACCACGTTTCGCTAGCTACTGTAATTTTGGACTTACCCCCCTCCCATACCCCCCTCCCTAACCCCCTCCCACACCCCCTTACAAACACCCCACCCCCACCAAAAACTAATGGCCAAATTCTCGGGTGCCACAGTATTTTTGTGCCAAATTTGGTTAAAATCGGTTTAGCGGTTTTTGAGTTATCGTGTTCCAGATGGACAGACGGATAGACCAAACCAAATAACTCAACCAAACCAAACCAAATAACTCATTTTGAGTGAAATTAAAAAAACTTTTTTTTTGCCGATTTTAATAGCCCATCATATCTGTTGGTATGGTCGGCTAAAAAGATGAATTCGAAACGAACCTTCCTCACTAATCTTCTTCTTCTTCTTTTAGAAGGCGTATCGCCTGTTTAGTTCCGGTTTCCTCCTCGTCTAAGCAACTCTTGCGAGGTTGACTGCCAACTGTCTTGCCAACGTTTAGGTGGTCGTCCAGTAGGTCTTCTGCCATGGGGTACGTTGTTGCGAATTATTATGGCCATTCTGTCGGGGCCCATTCTATTGACGTGCTGGTTCCATTCTCTTCTTCTCTGCCTTATCCATCTGACAACGTCGTTTGTTTGGCACTTTTCTCTTATGACTACATTTCTCTGTCTGTCCCTCAATGTGTATCCAGTTATCATTCTTAAGGTCTTCATTTCAGTAGTTCGTAGGATTACTGATGTTTCAGCTCTGGTTTCCGCACCATATGTCATCACTGGTCGTATGCAGGTTTTGTATATTCTTGACTTACATTCTGTACTCAAATGTTTGTCTTTCCATATGGGATATTTAAGATGTTCTGATATTGCGGCAGCTTTATTGGCTTGTTTCCTTACTTCTTCTTCCAGGAATCCTGAGCTTGTAATTTTGCATCCGAGGTATTCGAATGACATTATCTGATCAATAGTTTTGTTTTTTATTACCAATTTGCACCGTAGAGGCTCCTTTGTAATGGTCATGCATTTGGTCTTATTTGTGGAAATTTGCATGTAAAGTTTTTCTGCCTGTCTATTAAAAGCTTGTAGCATTCTTTGGAGGTCGTCCTCTGACTCTGCAATAAGTACTGCGTCATCGGCATAGCATAATATGTTTACTTTATGCATTCCCATTCGATATCCTAATCCAGTATTCTTGACGGTTTTTATTACTTGATCCATGATTGTGTTGAATAACAGAGGGCTGAGACTGTCGCTTTGGCGAATACCAGTTGTAGTTCGAAGATGCTGCGTTAAGGTAAAGTTTGTTCTTATTTGGGTTGTTGTGTTTGTGTTTAAGCCCTTGATAAGTTCTGTGAGTTCTTTCGAGACATTACTGCTTTCCAAGATGGTGATGATGTCTTGTAGTTGGACTCTATCAAAGGCCTTTGTTAAATCTATAAAACATAGATAGGCTGGAGAGTTATATTCTAAGGATTTTTCAACTAGTTGCCTGAGTATGAATAGTGCATCGAGTAGGTAGTTGATCGGTTTCTTCGGAATCCTTGTTGTTCCTCGCTTATTGGCACTATTGCCTATGATCTTAGTCAGAAGTTGTAGCGAGATGCTCAGTAATGTTATTCTTCTATAGTTTGCTGGGTCTCTTTTATCTCCCTTTTTTTAGCCTCACTAATCTATTCTTATAAACTCTAACTTAAAAATGACCAAAACAGGAATTTAAATCTAAACAATTACCGCTAATAACACCGCATAAACATATTTTATGTCTAATTTTACTACGGAATGCACTATAAAAAGCTGGAATACCAAATACCAATTGATCTATTAACGTAATCATACAAATAATTCCGAAAAATTTCAACCGAACATCTCAAAACAATCTGACCGATATTCCTCGAAACCAAACAGCATCCAAGTATACGAAAACTTTCCAAAAATTTACCAGAGGAATGCCCAACATTCGATAATAGTATTAAACGACTCAATAATTTGTTGTTTTATTTTACGTTGTGAATAAATGTCGGTAGTTATTAAAATTGTTATAAAAATATATAATTCTAATAAAAATAGAAAAGTTATAATAATTATATTTATTAACACAAACATCCGATACGCATAGTGAAGCAGGTAAGTCAAATTGACGTATCTAAATTCTTTGACATCTAACCATTAACAAGTAGTAAAAAAAAAGCAAAAATGTAAGAAAAAATATATAATTAATCAATTTTAAGTGAATTTCATAAATGATCGGTTTACTACACGTACGTTTATTATACCGGGTGTTGCATCGTCGAGCGGGACATAGGAAATCCCATATAAATTTTAATGGGGTCAATTATTGACTTCCCTAATTATTTTAGAGAATAATTCTATTTAGGTATATTGAAGAGCACTAAAACCCACATTCAGAAGAATAACTTTAGATATTTTTGATTAGCCCGTTTACGAGTTATCGCCGATTTCTTTTTAAATATTTCTCCTTTTTTATGGCCCTGTATTTACTTATGAGCACCAGTCAAGGTAAAAGATAACTGTCAAATGAAGTTGTCATTTCAGAAATGTATCTATTTAGTGCTTTATTATTATTATTAAAAACTCATACCTACATCGAAAATATTAGCCATGAATTACACTACCGAAGAAAAAGTATTGATGATTAAATGGTATTATCAAGGAAATAGTTATCAAAAGGTGTCGGACATGTTTGCTGCTCTGTACCCGAATAGACCGATACCTGGAAAATCTACAATCGCAAGGAATATCCAGAGATTTGACACCAAAGGTAACCTAATAAATAACTGCAGATGTGAAGCAAGGCAGGAACAAAGAGAAGATGCAAGAAACGATACCGACTTGGAAGTTTTATTGTGCGTGGAAGAGAACGATGGAAATATCAGCACAAGGAAACTTGAGGATGAAATAGGAATAGATCTCACTACAGCGTTTCGAATTTTGAAACGACATAAATACTATTCCTTCAAATATGAAAAGCACCAAGAACTACGAGATGGGGACGAAATGCGGCGGCAGGCGTTTTGTTTTGATATGATGGAAAGAGCAAACACGGATAGGGTATTTTTAAAAAATATATGTTTCACTGACGAATGCACGTTTACCTTAAATAATGAACCCAATGTTCAAAATTATCGATATTGGAACAAAGAAAACCAACACAGGTTTGTCGAAACAAGGACGCAATATCCACAGAAAGTAAATGTTTGGGCAGGGATAGTCGGACACAATATTATCGGGCCATTATTTCTTACGCGAATACCGAACAAATAATAAATAACATAAAATAAGCTCAGTAAAGTCTGACAAATCCACAAAATTTCGAATCAAATTCAAATGTGTCAAATGAATCGTCAAACAGAACTGTCAACGATCCCCACCCTAGGGCTCTTTGTCAGTTTGCTATGCATGAATACATGGATAGCATTATACCCCTTTCTTAATCTTTTTATCCAAAGATATGACACTATAAAAATCAAAAATTGCGTAAATCTACAAATAGTCTTTACGGAAATTTATTACAAAACAACCTCTCTGACCAAGATTATTCCTCGAAACCTCATCGCCATTATTCAACAAAAACATTCGAAAACTTTCCCAAATTTAACGGAAGGAATGCCGAAAATGCAGCAATTAAAGACCGAAGGTGTATAAATTTGTTGGTATCGTATGTAGATGTTATCGTAAAACCCCCGTAAAATGAAATAAAGATCGTAATCTCCCCACGGTGGAAAAAATCTTAAAACAAACTGTATATAGACTGATGGAACGGTAGTAAAAAGGGATACACACACCAGATCGTATCTCGAGAAGCCACTGATGCGGTCCTGGCTATACAGGTGAACGCTGTGTTGTCGTTTGTTGTTTTCTTTAAGGATTTTTCAAGAATCTTACAATCAGTTATTAGCCCCCCCCCCCTAACACCAAAAGATTTGGCTTGTGAATTCGGGCTACGGACTAATCATTGTTGCATTGGCTGTTTGGACTAAAGCTGTTTGGGACTAGTTGCAGTGGAGTTTGGACTAGAATGACCTCCGTTGTTGCTATTGGAAATATTCTCATAACACCTGTGATGCAGATGCATGCCATTCACTGAACTTTGCACAGGTTTGCTCTAGTTTTGTGTACCAAGCAACTGCTTCATAGGTAATCAAGGGTCGTACTCTCATGGTACTACATCCAGCGCAAAATTTTAGTATACTACTGAAGTATACCCTGTAGTATGCTACTGCAGTATAACCCTGGTCAGGGCCGGCTCAATTAAAATTTTGCCGCCTCTGACGATAATCCCAAAAAAAACTAAAAATAACTTTTTTAATATTACATAATGTTTATTGCAATTTAAACAACAGAAAAGAAATATAAAAAATAACATTAACATAATCTAAAAAAAAACATAAAACATAACATAACTTAAAAAAATCACATTAATCTTTATTACAAGTAGGAGCATAACCAACATGAGATACAGGCCAGAGACATCGATTTGTGACGTCACCGCAATAGTCGGGCTTTTGTATTGTGCCATATGGTACTGCATATAGTTTTTGCATAAATAATAATGTTTATTGATAGTTTTGCCAGATATAAATATGAAAAATATTATGCACAAAGGTATTAAAAAACAACATTAACTTTTTATCGCGTTAAAGTAATTGAATAGCATTAAAATTTAGATCTAAAACACGAATATTAATATGAAATAAAAAACAGCATAAGATGAACAGAATAAAATCCAGATAATAAAAAGCATGTTCTAAAATTGCGTTAGCGAGTATTTAGCAACTAGTAATAACATACCTTGTGATAAAGTCTCCAAATATTTAAAAATTTAAAAACTACACTTTATCGACAAGTTAAGAAAATGTATTGTATATGATAACGGCAGAATACATATTAAAGTTATTAAAAATAAATAAATGTAAAAATTTGCCTAACATATTTTAAAAATGTGGATATCAGGTAGAATTACTTATTATCATTAAGTACTTTGTAGTTCGATGTTCATCAAGTAACCATCTCCATATATCGTAAATAAGAAGATAAAGATATCATATTTTTATATAAAATACTGAAATAAAGTACAATTCATTTAATTTCTTTAAAATATATTGCCATTTCATAATAATAATATATATTTCATAATAATAATAATAATTTTCAATATTTATTTCATCCTGAATTTCCAAATCTTTTCTTTCATCGGGATGTTTGGGAACATGCACAGTCATATAAGAGGGTTGATTTGGAAAAATTGTAGGCACAGCATCTTCTGTAGGTTTTGGACGTGTCCTAGTTACAGTTAATATTATTGGGAAAGAGAATGTAGACAGATCCTGAGTACTTATTATAATTGCTGCTACAAGGCACAGGCACAAAACAATGTTCCGGCATTTTTTATTTCACAAAGAACAAATAAAGAAACGAAAACTGTTTTACCTAAAAATACACGTCACTTACGTTGGTTTAACACTATACACTAACACTAACGCCTATTAATTATGTTTTTATATAAATTCCCCAACTTTTTCCTAGCCCGGACACACAGCCCGCATCGCCGGTGTTACTATAATTTTTACCGAAAGTATGGTTTTTTTCGCGGGTACGATGTTATGAATCGGATCTAGATAGTTCACTATTCACTCAGAGTACACTCAAAATTATTTAGTATAATTTTATTAGCATAGAAACGCGTAAAAACACAGATTTGTTGCGAAACTAACGAAAACAATAGGTTTGTTTACGAGTACTAATTCTCGACCACTTCGGTAGAACTGTCAAAACAGTCAGGCCTTGCAGGGCCGTATCTGGGGGGGTGTTTTGGGGGTTCAAACCCCCCCCGAAATTATGGCCGAAAATTTTTAAAAAGTAATGATCATTAAGTAAGTAAGTAAGAACGAAACAAAAAAGAAGAAGAAGAAGATGGATGAATATCAATGACTAAAGAATACAAGGACATGTAACGCCCATACGGGCCATCAACGACAATAAAGGTTAGCGATTTTTATAGTTGGTTTGTGTGTAGTGAACTTTGTATAAACTTTATTACAATGGTAATTTGTTCAGGTTTCAAGTGTAAAAGGCGCAAAGAAAGAGCCAGAAGTTACGTTTTATAGGGAAATTAACAGTCCCCCTTACACCTTTTTAGCTTTTGGTATTTTTTATTGAAGTTTCGATAATTATTTTTCTGATATTATAAAAACCTTGATATGTACTATACGTCGATACTAGTTATGTACTTTTGTTAACATTTTAATACATTTTTCGTAATTAATCAGTATGATACTACCGATACACCATAGGCGTAGTGAAAACATATAATATCAAAAATATAAATATCCCTTCAAGCGGCAATGTTAGTAAAATATGTGCCACGGCACTGTTTGGAAGGATGGTCACAGTTTGGTCTCAGGTGCTATTTGTCCTTGTATTCTTTAGTGATTGATAAATATACATTATATACCTAACCTCACTTTTCCACTTTGAAAGCAAATGTCATTTTCGATTTTCGACTTTCAACATTCAAGTGTTTAAAACAGCCAAAAGTTACTAAAAGGACAAGCTTTTGAATGTTCCATTGTTCTGCTATTAGACAAAGAATTCTTGGACTATGACACTTTAGCGGCAGAACTAGACTTGTGGCGGCAAAATGGAAGCAGCTACCGGCAGTCGACCGACCTAAAATGCCATCGAAACGATAATCGGAGTGTAACCAGTGTATATTTCAAATATATACATTTTATTAATGATCTTAGCAACTCTACAAGTGTCAACAGCTACACCAGAAAGGTTTTTTCAACTCTAATGCTGCAATTATGCGGTATTCGGCGATCTCCGATAAGGGGCTTCGCCGATTTCCTATGTGTGTGGATGAGGAAGTCGGAGTTGGCGACCCAATCGGCGACGAGAACGAGCGCTAAAAGGCATGTTGTTGCTAACATGAGCGTCGCTGTGTGGATGGAAGGCGAAGTCCGATCACGAGCGTTCGGTAGTTGACGAGCGTTCGGTAAAGACGAGCGCTCGGAGTTCGCTAAATGCCGCAGCTGCGGTTGCGGCATAAGACGATTGAAGGAATCCTACGTAACTCCACAGGTTAGAGCGATTGACAGGACTTGCTCTATTAAACGTACATAGAGAAATAAATATCGATATCGAAAGGTAGTCAATCGTTTTCCAGGGAAAAGACCCAGTTTATCCTTTAAGATTAATAATTTTTACCTGTTACTTTTTAAAATTTTATTTTCAATTAAGATTTGAGTGTAGCCCAAAGCGATTTATTTTTTATTATGCTTAAAGACAACAGCTTTGTACCCCCCCCTGGAAGCCAAACCCCCGAAATTTTGGTCTAGACACGGCCCTGAGGCCTTGAATATGACGTTAGCCACGGTAGGAGTCATATCGACATCAAAATCAAATTTCTCATGTCAAAAAACTCCCAGACACCAATTTTCATCCAAATATTGACGTTGTTTCAGAAATTATATTGAAAAAGTCGAAATAAAAATGAAACTTCTACACCCTGTATCTCCGAAACTAAGCATTTTAGGACATACACTTATACGAACTTTTTTACTTATTTTTATCTGCAGAATATGCTGCTGAAGTTTCCGGAATACAGTTCGGACCACCCTGTATATGGCTAGGAAGTATAACAATTAAAGTAAAAAAAAACTTCTATCGATGGAAACGATCATCTGTCGAAGATCGGCCGGAATTTTGACGCATTTTTCGCCAGGCCGCATCGGCAACACCGCAAATAGCCTCGCACAGGTGTTCTTGGTCACGTGCACTCAAACATATGAGTCTGTGTGTGCGCGAGAGAGAATCCCGATGGCGTGTTGTCCTCCCTGGTGGTCGCATATCCGAGAGAAGTCGCTGGATATGCGATGGTAGGGGCATTGTTATGCGGACAGATGCAGTGAAAAATACACAATGGCCTATCTTTTCATCTCTAGTGCTTATAGGTTAATAAATAATCGGGTTCTCGTTGTTTTTTTTCTCTCTCTTAAGAGGAGGGTCTGATTTACGGGCTCCCTCTGTATGTTTAATCTGGAGATTGTATCGATTTTGGAATCGAGAAAGAGATGTTCCTCCATGTGAATATGTCTTGTTTAAGAGAAGATTTAAATGAAGAATTTAAAAATTAATACGGATGGAGTCTTCCTGGTTTTTGAGTTCCTGCTTTAAGTAGGTTCCGCTAGTTGTTAAAGTTGGACTAATTAGACAGCTATGTTGAAGTAACTTCAGACATATCACAGCCACATAGATTTTATCAAATAATAAAGATCTACTCAGATCAAATTATGTGAATGAAAATATCTAGGAAAATCTTTGTTTGAGGGGTAGGCAACCTTAATAGTATTTTGAAGAGACATGACTTCTCTACTGAATAACGGAATAATATACTGGGTGTTCCATTTAAAATAAAAGAGTAACATGCTTTTAAAAGTGATCAATGTTCAATATTAATTTTGTCTCACCCTGTATAACTTTTTGGATAAAGTTTTAAAGTAAAATAGTTAATTTTACTACATATTATGCTATACCGGGTAAATTCCAATTTAGGTAGCTTTTATTGTATTATAAAAAATTGTTTTTTATTTCTAGAAAATGTTAAATATGTCAAAAACCTTACATTTTAGTCATATACTTTTCTTCTAAAACTCACCTTTATTTTTCTCCCAGAATCTGAAGATCAATTAATATATAGGGTGTTCCATTACAAAAAACACGACTTTGATGTGTATCTTTTTTGAGGGACACCCTGTACAATTCTCTATATTTTTAAAAAGTGCTCTGAACTAACCTATATATTCTCACACAATTTCATTTCAATCCAAACTGTCGTTCTCCTTGGAGTCTCCGCGGTGTTTGAGAGGCGCCACAGGGAAAAACATCATTTCTATATTCCAGAACAATCATACACTTAAAATTTTACACTTTCTTTAAGGATAGTATTCTTTCCATGAGTGCAACAAATATTTGGAACTATTTTACTTTTACACTTGCTTTTTAAATATAGTTATAGTCACTTTAAGTAATTTTGAATCTAAAAAAAAAGAATAAAATGACTTATATTTAAGAAAAACTTATATTACTATCAAGTGAATAAATCCTTTAGCCACGAAGAAACTATTATTAAATGAAGTATAAATGCTTTTATATAATAATAAGTAGTATTCTTAACTTTTTTAAAACTTTTACTTGAAATCGGTGTATTAAGACTTTAAATAAGTATATTATTCTCGGCGCGCGAGAATAACACCCCATTTCCAAGAGTTAATATTCTTATATTAAGTGACCATCCCCAACAGCAACAACGCAACAGTGCATTCCTGATTCCTATCTCCTATCTTCATTTGGTTTCTGTTTCTCCATGGTACAAAGAATACAAGGTATGATATTGCGCAGGTTGGTCGCTACGTCACAGGTGATAACAAGCGCTATTGGTCAGCACTCTCCGCGCGCCAGTTCAAATCGTCAAGATATTGTTATAAACCTGTTTTTTTGTTTATATACCGTCATTGAATTATCGCTAAGCATGTTACTGTGGAGCAGTGCGTAAGGAGTCGGGCTAGGAAGCGAGAGACCGGAGTTCGAATCTCGGCCGGGACATAACTTTCTATTTATTTTTTAAATACTGTTGTATTCTATAGTTTATTTTTGTAGTATAAAAAAAAGAACTATTTATTCTGTTATTTTTTAATCTCCGGTGTTAATATAAATTGATTGTTGGTACAATACCTCATTTAATATAAAATAATATTCTACTTTTTGAAATGTATCGGGCCCTAATTGTACCTAAAAGTAATATATTTTTAGTGATATACCATATTGTAAATAAACTATTTAATATTTCAGTCACTTAAAAAGTTAATTTGCATTGAATAATTGCCTACCATTAAAGGAAATTTGAGCTATATAATCCTTGATGGGCATATTCTGAGTATGCAAATACTTCCTCTAAATTTTGGGTTTCGTTCAACCAATTTATTCTCAAAACCTGAAACATCTACACATAAAAAGAAGCACAGGTCACTAATTACTTCCACTAATTATAATAAACTTCACCCTTGGAATTACTTCTATCAGAATTACAATACATTCAACTGCATTGGCATTTTCTACTTTTTGATGGGAAACTTCAACTTCCCAACATATTTTAAATGATGTAACAATTCCTCTTGTGGTTACTTTTCCATAGATATCCTCATCTCTGTCTTCATGTGAATTCAGAGGCAATGAACATGAAAATTATTTACCATAAACATCGCAAACTAAAAACCTAATAAACAATTTTATACCGAATATAGAAATAAATTTAGTATTCTTACCTATTATTATCGTCCAAATCCATGTTAATAGATAATTATTTTTAAATATATTTTTGAACTGCTGGTTTTAGTAATTATTAAATTAAACGAACTAAAAAGTCTTAAAAATAAACAATTCTTAACCATAACCCCAAAAAATGCAGATCTCCTGTCAACTTTCTTTATTTTATATTTATTCATTATTTTCCTAGTGACGTCACAGGTGGTATGCGCGAACTGAACGAAATTGGAGCCGCTATCGATCATACCTTGTATTCTTTGTACCATGCTGTTTCTCCTCTGCGACACGAGACGCGCCGGGTACTTTATATAAAGTTTTTTTGTTATCGTTTGTGCTTGTGATATGTTAAAATGGAGGACCTTCTTCAGGCATGGGAGATGACGGATTTGATCCCAAAATTTCAAGGTAATTTTAGCAATAATCCTACATTATTTGATGGCATTGGTTTGAGGTTAGGGGACTCCATTTTAATATGCATTATTTCTTATACATTGGTAAACTAGGTATGTACGCGTTTGGAATGATTCAGTTATGTTTTAACAATATTTATTATCGTTTCTCGTTTTCAATTAGAGATGCCGCTGTTCAATATCTACCTATATTGGGAAATTACAGAGTTTTATTGTATTTTCTTATTACGAAAAGCAAATAATTTGGTAGGTGATGTTTGGCTAATCTAATTTTAAAAGTATTAACAATATTCGGGGTTATTCTGGTGATATTTCAATATTCCATACCTATTGGAAATGGAAATTAAAATTTTTAGCATGTCCCAACTCTATTATATTCATGTATGTTACCGGGCAAACCCGATTTTAGGATAAACTAGTTTTTCTTAGGACGAATATTAACCGGGATCGAAAAACTATATAGTTCTCATAAAATTCGGTAACGTGTTCCCTATGCTTTCGGAGGTTCGATTCGATCTTGTTAGAAACTCTTGTTTTGGTAAAATCTTTCCTTAATTTCCATTTACAATAGGTATGGCATTTTGAAATATCACTAGAATAATCCCGAATATGGTTAATACATTTTAAATTAGATTAGCCAAACATCACCTACCAAATTATATGCTTTTCGTAATAAGAAAATTCAATAAAACTTGTGTAATTTCCCAATATAGGTAGATATTGGACAGCGGCATCGCTAATTAAAAACGAGAGACAGTAATAAAAATTGTTAAAACATAATTGAATCATTCCAAACGCCTACATACCTATATAGTAGTATATGGTTTATACCACCAGTGTATAAGAAATAATGCATATTAAAATGGAGTCCCCCTAACCTCCAACCAATGTCATCAAATAATGTAGGATTATTGCTAAACTTACCTTGAAATTTTGGGACCAAATCGTCATCTCCCATGCCTGAAGAAGGTCCTCCATTTTCACATATCACAAGCACAAACGATAACAAAAAACTTTATAATTTTATAAACTACCTAGTCGGCGCGTCTAGTAACTAACCTAAAAGTAAGAAGAGGCTTTATTTTATAGTAGGTGATATTACACTTGAATAAAGTAATTATTACATGTACACAAAGAATTTCTATACTTGATGCAATAATTTGCTAATTTACAAATAAGTATAAGTAATACTAGAAACAAGATTTTATCTCGAATTGTCTGGAGTGTAGTTATAATCTTAATTTCAATACTAGGTAAATCTTAAATAAAAGATAAATTTTCTTAGCTTCTAAGGATAAGGTTTTCTTGAAAAGAAGTATAACTAGATTTGCGGAATGGGGAAACTAGCATATCGTTGGTTCAAGATTAATAATCTTTAAGCCAGTTTAGCTTTTTTTCCGTGGCACCCTGTACAAAAATATCTAATTAATTATTGTTAGACCTCCTCTAACTAACTGATTAAAAAGGCACCCAGAGAGTATTCGGGGAACACAGTACATACTATATAAATTTCCAACTTATAGTTATTAAAGGTTTCTGAGAAAATAAATTTGCCGGTGGTACTGCGTGAGGTACCGATGTCATTGCTCATCCTCTCGATTATCTATCTGTTCAGCGTACCAAATTCAAACGTGTTGCAAGCCATATCACGCTAATATATTTATTAGCGTGATATGGCTAATATTATTTTTAACTATGTTCGTGTATAAAATGACTAGACGTCCGTAGAATTTGAGACCAATCGATTAGATAGTTTTTGTCAATTGTTTTATCATCATTTTCAGTTTATTCGAGCATTTATAATAATGGTGTATATAGTCTCCCTCACATACTTTCTTTCTATAGTCTGTGAAACGAATAACTTTGAATTTGACAGTTCCCGCGGGCTTTCCTAGTGTTAATTTTATTAAGTTAGCAACTTGCGGCCATGCTGATGCAAAGCCGTCTCTAATAGAACAGCCACGGAGCGAATTTTATGACGTCACGCTAGTTAGATACTACGGATTAATAAATATGATGTAGAATACATGGAAAACATAATTATTCCTCGTATATGTAATTTTATGGATTATATTTGACACTATTTTTTTCATATGACACAACACTGATGAAGGCTATAAACGTTAGCTATAACGTTTTTTTAAACCAAAAAAAAATAATGAAAACTTAATCAGCGTTTTTCCCGAACCTATATCCCAAGAAAATCAAAAATTTTAGAATAATTTTACATATAAAATGAGAGCGATCTTTATTTCATAGCCATCGCTGACGCCTTTTTTTCTATGATATTGTATTATTTGCAAATATAATTTTTCAAACATTGATGCTTTCAAAATATACATATAAATTTTGTGAATGCAAATAATAATATATCACTATTAGTAGATATTGAATGTTTTTTGTTAAATTAGATCGATTTTCAAACCCCAAAATTTAAAATATATGTTACATTATCATACCCCTTATCTTATGTACCTATTCATTATTTGTATATTGTAAAACATTTGCTGCATTTGTATGGTTCATAGTTTATTTGCCAAAGTATTTATTACTATAAATAGGTATATATATTGTATTTATTAACTGTATATTATGTATATTTCATGTAAACTATATCATTTTTAAAATACAAACCAAAAATACGAGGAATAATTATGTTTTCCATGTATTCTACAACATATTTATTAATCCGTGGTATCTAACTAGCGTGACGTCATAAATCTCGCTCCGAGGCTGTTCTATTAGAGACGGCATTGGGCTGATATTTAGAAATGTCAAAAGCTGATGACATTTTACTTTTGTCAATTATTACATTTCGCGGCGATTTTTGCAAGAAGTGGAAGAACTGTCACTTGTTTTATTATTTTCCTTTTCTATTTCACGAAAGTAAAAAGAGTTACCTATCTGATTCGTTCAGGCACTCATTTTAAAGAATATCAGTAACTTTTTGGACAGAGGGATTTGATATTTGCAATGTTGGTAAAAAATAACGGTCAAAATTCAAAGTTATTCATTTTATAGACTATAGTTGGGGTTTTTCCAGCTAATTTCCGAATAGCATGGTCCCATATCAGGTTCGGTCTTTTTCCAGGTCTCTTTAAATTTAAATGGTTAATCTTCTAACTAAAGTGACGTAAGATTCTTAGAAACTACATAACTAATTAATCAATTTGCATCAGTATAATCGTCAGTTGCTTTTAAACATAAACACCAATTTGTAAAATAACTCTTGTAAGATATCTTTCTATAAGACACTTATAATTTTAATAAACATCTGTTTGTTTGGTTTGAAAATTTTTATTAGACGAGGTGGCTTTATAAGTGCAAATATTTTCAGGGCTGGTAGATCTCAATAAAAGAAACATAAACTCATCATACAGTCTCAGGGCTTTAACAAAAGCCAGTATCTGAGACGGCTCCACAGAGGCTAGCTCTCCATCCTCGACATCAAATGTACCAAAGTTCAATGCACGAATGGTGGTCGTCTCGGCGCACTCAGTGATAAGGTGATCTGATGTTTCCCCATTTTCCCACAGAATCTGCATTCGCCGTTGTTTCTCAGCTTCAGCCTACTGAGGTGTTCGTTGTGGAGACAGTGTCCTGTTAGAAACCCCGTGACAATCCGAAGATTGTTTTTACTTAAATCAAGGAAAACCTTTGATTTTTCTCTTCTGAGGAACTTTTTCGGTGTCTTAGACCGTTGGAGGACACCCACTCCAAGTTACGGATGGAGTCTTCCAGATTCTTCAGTTCCGCTTTCAGTTGGTTCCCGTTTAGAAAACAGAACGGTTCTGGTCCAGTTAGTGGAGTATTCGCTCCTTTCCTAGCTAGATCATTTTCTTTTTCATTGCCTTCTATCCCTTGGTGAGCAGGCACCCAGAGTAGGAGGACTTTATTTTCTTTGCCTAATTTGTTGAGCTGCTTTAGGCATTCTTTGGCCTATTTCGAATTGATGGTTACTGAGTTGATCGCGTTAAGTACTGCTTAACTATCGGATAGAATGGAAATTTCCTGTTTTCGATAGTTCCTATCTGAGATAAATTGTACGCATCTTTCGATAGCGTAAATTTCTGCCTGAAGGATACCGGGGTAGGTGCCCATTGGTTCGGAGTATTGAGTTTTCGGCCCAAATACTCCTATATCCCTGTCCCTGCTTTGGTTTTGGAAGCATCAGTATACCACGTGATGGTATGGTCTTTTATATGCTGAGGAAGCGTTTCTTTCTTCCAATCCTTTTTATTACTCAATACTACAGTGAGGTGTTTCTCAAAGTTGTAAATTCTTAGTATGTCATCCACTGGGAGTTGGAGAAGTGGAATTTTCTTTTTGAGGGTGTTCCCAGCCCCTCCATATTATCTTAATTCTTCTGTTGATTTCTAGTAGTAGTGATCCCAATTATTGGTCTATTTTTGTTTATATATTGCTATTCAACTATTTCCTACATATTTCAATATCTTTCTAGCTTGAATATGCTGTAAGAATTATAGTTACAAAAATCTAAAACTTA
Source organism: Sitophilus oryzae (assembly GCF_002938485.1). NCBI lineage: Eukaryota > Metazoa > Arthropoda > Insecta > Coleoptera > Curculionidae > Sitophilus > Sitophilus oryzae. The sequence continues at coordinate 349,724 of NW_022147487.1, read as the reverse complement.
AAAAAAAAACATAAGATTAAAATAATAATTTAATAACACTAATAAATATTTCTCAGATTTTTTTTTAAATCATCAGACGTCATTTTAACATCAATACCGTCTGTATTTTTTTAAACCGCGTTTGTATTATATAATAATCAAATTACTAGTAGTCTGCTACACCTATTTACATTAGAATTGGATTCTATTTTTATCTCCTAAATACCTGTTCTGGTATTGCTTCATTTGCGAAGCACCGGTCTCTGTGTAGATTTTACACAAATTCCACATGTTCGAAAATTTCATTCCATCGTGATAAAACAGACGAGACCTTGGTCGCTTAACATTTCTGTTAGAAGAAATAAGACTAAGAAATGTTGTAAAACGCGTGTCCAGTGCAAAAGTAAACATGTTTTGGTGTATTGTGGTGAATAAGTCGGGTGATCTTTCGTTTAGCTGAAATCTGTTAAATAAAAAATAACTTTATATACCTATGCGTTCTAGAAGGCGTTAGGTGTACAAATATACAAAAATTTTCCTGTAGAAATGCGTTATTTTCATTTTCCGGACTTTAGAATGGCCGAAATCTGTTACCTACATTAAAACTAGCTTCTGGGATGTATTTTATGTTGTCATTTTTCTGGACATAAGAACGCAAAAAATTGTCTGCGAAAATTTTTGATTTTTATTTTATATAAAAAATGCTATGACTTTAGAATAGCCGAAATCAGTTACATTTATATCAATGTTTGTATTAAATTTTAGACATTTTTCCGATTATAAAAACACAAAAAAAACTGCGCGGAAACTTTTTATTTTCATTTTATATAAAAAATGTTCTGACTTTAGAATAGTCAGTTAAATTTACGCTAGTTGTTCTGTTGAATTTTAGACATATTTTCCACTATAAACACACCAAAAGAAATGTGCGGAATAGCCGGGGAGGTTGGCACAGTTTGTAGTGCTTTAATGCTGCAGACTGTTCACCTCCGCGGTCTGGGTTCGACTCCCAGCGGAACTAAAGTGGCCAAAAAGGACGAATCAATCCATGGTCATGTGCATTTTTAACAAATCGCTGTAACTTTTTTGCTATAGAAAATTTTCTATTTTTATGAAAACATTTCCAAAACATCTTTTTACGTAGAATTTAATGGTTTAAGTATAATTTTTTTAAAATTAATAATTTAAGAATTATCAACAGAAAATTTGATTTTTTATATGGGACACCCTGTATATTTTTAATTTATTGAAAAGAATTTAAAATTACCTTTCCAAAAATATAACACACTTGATATTTTGCTCGATTCCTCTTCGAGATATAGAGTATATAAAAATTCGCCCGCTTTAAATAAGTAGGCTTTGAACGACATCGGCCGTAATGCAAAAAAATTCTAGCTGTGAGCATCAATTAAAACGAAAATAATATTTGCTATGAGAGATGCAGAATTTTATAACAATTTAAAATATATTTAACCAACATCAACACATTTAAACTATATCTAATAACAATAAAAATAAATAGCAAACCAAGACATGAGATTTTGCTAGAGGCGTTCGACATATCAACCGTCCTCTGTTATGAAGTGACGGGGTAGTTTTTGAACATTTCTCGCGGAATTCATTAACTTAATGGGGGTGAAAGATACCCTCTCATAACTGCTAAGTATTTCTAATTCTTGTCTAGATTATACGGAAGAATATGGAACGTTTATTCTTCCGCAAATATATCCATAGGATTAGATCCGTGGGCACTAAGTCAGGCGGCCTAGACGGCCAACGGCTGGGATCTTGGTTAGCTATTCATTCTTGAAATTGGCTGCAAAAATGTGCTGATAACTTCAGCGTTCTGAGACGGTGCCTCTTCTTGCTGGAAAATATGTTTTCGAGTTCCATTAAGGGCATATCATCAATGAGGGGTCCAAAGCCAACTAGTTAAAAGTGGCGAACTTTTAAAAATTCTGTATTTCGAAGGTGAATATAACAAAATATCAAGTGTGCTATATATTTGGAAGGGTAATTTTAAATTCTTTTCGGTTAATTAAAAATATAGAAGGTGTCCCAAATAAAAAATCAATTTTTCTGTTGATAACTCTTAAATTATTAATTTAAAAAAAAATATACTTATACCATTAAATTCTACGTAAAAAGGTGCTTTGGAAATGTTTTCATAGAAATACAAAATTTTCCATAGCAAAAAAGTTACAGCGATTTGTTAAAAATGCACATTTTTGAAAAACACCCCGTAACTCCGAAACGGTAACAAATATTGATGTGCGGTTTTCACCATCATGTTTTTGAAGAAAATTGAGCTCCAGACACCGATATTAGTTTTCGTCTATCTCCTATAGAAAAGGGTGTTTCCATTTAAAAGCGTCGAATTTGACCCACCCTGTACACGGTCTTAACAATCAATTCTCTTGTAGCATGCATATTTAAATATCTTTAAATATCTCAAAAACCAATGATTTTAAACATATTGAACCCTTATAATAAATGTCTTTTTTTGGGCCCAAGAATCCAAAAATGCAATAAAATACCGGGTGTTCCATAAGAAAAAATATAACTTTGGTATGGATCTTAGTTCTGAGACACCCTGTATATTTCAAAATAATTTTAAATTGTGCACATTGACTCCCCACATATACCCATAAATATTTTGTTTCTACATCTTTCCGTATAATCAACCGAGGCGAATGAGGTGCGCCACCCTGTATAAAGTCATTTTTTATATAACAGATTTCAGCTAAACGAAAGTTGAGCCCTTTGTATTTCCTATTATATCCTAAGCCAATGCATAACATGGTACTACACGCCTCTTTTTGAGTCGAATTCACCCACAACACATGCACCTTTGGGACTTGAAGCTCCCAAACAATACGAGCACGTGTCAATCTCATACCTCCAGCCTCCTGATTGGTCCGTTCGCATTCGTGCCGTCTCTCTCACTCCTGTTTGTTTTACCTCTTGCTCCCCCCACCTGGTCGCGGTACTACCGCAGCACACCTGAGAGAGTACCAGGTAGAGGGTGGTCACTGAATAGCCGATGTTCGGATGTTTCAGTAATCGGTGAACTTGCAAAAGGTTCGAGCGTGCCATGGACTAGTGTGAGAGAGATCATACACAAATAGAATTCAGAATTTTCTGTGTAGTACCGGCACAGGCAGACAGACAGTCGCTGTAGTGTTCTGTTTTAATGCTTTCGTAATCGATGAATATATAGTGTTTACTGACTTTTGTAGTAGTGTTGTAGTACCTAGTTGGGACAATAGTGTTTTACCAGTTTGGATTAAATATTTTTTTGATACTTCGAAATATACAAAAATGTAAGTACCTACTTGTGTTAAGTGTCTTCTTAGATCTTGCACTTAAGAAGAAAAAATCGTTTATAAGAAATATTTAAACTTAATTATGTGTCACATTTTGGTAAGCTAAAAATGCGGATATTATTATTTTTTCTTTTTTTTTAAAATTATGTTTCAGCGGACTCATCTATTTAAACAGATTTTTTTTATACAAAATTACCTAGAGCTTACATGTTTGTTTTGGTTTGGTATGAAATAATAAATAGTGATAGGTTTCAAATGTGTATTTTTCTATATTTTTCTCGTATTCATTTTTTTTTCACTTTATTGTATTTACTTTCTTTTGATGGATGGTAATTTGATACTTTTGTGTTGATTTTTTTATTTGGTTTTTTATTATTTTTTAATTTACTATTAATGATTTTTTATTAGTGATTATTGTTTTAAATTATGCATTTCTAACATTTTTAGTGTATTATATTATAGGTACACTGATTTGTGTGATGTTTTTTTATAATTCATTTATCGGGTTGAAAAAAAAAATACGAAAAACTATCAAAACCATATATGTATATTTTTTTAATTTGTGTTAAAATTTCTTCTTATTTTTTATCATTATATATTTTTATTATTTTCTCTATTTTAATATTTATTTTTAGTTGTTTCTTTTTTGTCATCTTAATTTTTTAAAATGTTGAAATTTTATTTCTTTTTTTCTGAAAACTTTTCTAAAAATATAAATGTATAATATACGTATATTCAACGTATACCGGTAAGGTTTATAAGAATGTTACTTATTTTTGTGAAATTCTTTCTTTGAAATATCTGTTTATAAATTGTGATAATCTACGAAAAAAATATATAGGGTGAACTAATATTCCGTGCACAAAAAAAACTATACACATACAGTTTATTTTTGTTTAAATTTTTTCTATTTTTCGTGAATTCTTATTCTATAATGTCTAGTATATCACTGATTTCCAGTGGACATCAAGCACTACAAATCAGCTATAAGCATGCGTGAGGTGAGCTCTCAATTGCACAAGATGGCGGAGTTCTGAACCTAATTGTTTTTAATTATTTCTGTAAATTTTTTTGTGAATTTTTCCAATATTTTAATAGTTATTCTGCTAATCGGCGAGAAGACCAATCATTCAACAAATCATGATCAATTTGTGACTCGATTACTCTAAACATAGAAGTTTTATGTCCACGGAATAACGTGACATCCTGTAATAGCCACAAATCGAAACACTTAATAAAATTTTAAAATCGTTCTTCATCAAATATTGGTCCTCTTACACTTATTTGTAGGATTCAAGTCAAAATCTAACTTTAAATATAGGATTTATAATCTAATTATAGTCTAAAGTATACTACCTGTTGGTAGGTATATTAAAAGGATTTCATGTCATTAAAAAGCCCTGAATAGTGTCAACATCTTTGAGTTTTATTAGTCTTTGGGCATATTAATCCTTTATTTATTTTTATGGTAGTCCATTTCGTTTGTCAAAATTTTTCACTACTAAATTTTAGCTACTTTATGATTTTATGTTATGGACGGACGAAATGAATAATAATTTGGAGAATTTGGGTATCGAAAAACGTGTTGTTGCATTTAGAACTATTATATTATTTATTATATTTATGCAGGTGGGCTTGGTTATAAACTTATCCGTACAAAATGAAGCTACCTGAAATATACAGGGTGGTAGGAATTGTATTCGGGAAACTTCGACAGTGTATTCTGCAGATAAAAATGAGTAAAAATGTTCGTATAAATTTATATCCTAAAATGCTTTGTTTCAGAGATACAGGGTATAGAAGTTTGATTTTTATTTCGGGTTTTTTCGTCAATATTTCGATGAAAATTGTTATCTGGGAGTTTTTTTGATATGAGAAATTTTATTTCAATGTCAATATGATTCCTACTTCTAGAGGACGCCACCAATCGAGACGCCGGCAATAAATGATTTAAAACACCCAGAAATCATTTAATTTTTAATAAAAAAACTTCTACCCAAGAAAATCACAATTAAAATATAAAACTATTGAGTAAAAAAATACATTTACGACGTTTTTCACGTAGAAAAGGTCTTTTAGTAAAAATCGCCAATAGTAGTGGTTCTCGATATTTAGAGTTGAAATTATCAATACCTGTCGTCAATGATATAAATTAAACAGGTTGACTAAATTGAAAAAAGACTGAAATCATAAATTTGAAAGGTTTTTGTGCCAAAAGTTCAACAGGAACTGTTTTTTTCATCATTTTTTTCAAAGAAAATTTGCATTAAAAAATGTATGATTTAAAAAATTATTGCTCGTAGCGAGTTTTGCCAAGAGACATTTTTTACGTAAAAAATCACGGAAATGTAGATTTTTTTGCTCTGTGGTTTTATACAGGTACGGGCGAAAAGTTATTACTCTTCAAAACAGCCAAAACACATGTAGATGGCGCCCCCTACAAATAGGAGTCATATTGACATCAAAATCGAATTTCTCATGTCAAAAAACTACCAGACACCGTTTTTTGTTAAAATATATTGACGTTACTTCATTAACTATTTGGAAAAAATCGAAATTAAAAGAAATTTCTCTACGTCCTGTATATCCCAAATTAAACATTTTAGGACGTACATTTATACAAACTTTTTTACTTACTTTTATCTGCAGATTATGTTTTATGCAGCTTATATTTTATATTCTATTGACTGATGATAATCAAAGGTCAGAATGGTCAGAATGACATTATCCGGAAATTTTGAAATATAATTATTAGAAAAAGTTAAAGGTTTTTTAGCTTTTTCTATATACTAACTGAAAATTACTATCTCCAATTTAGACGTTCTGAATGCTTACATTGAATTTAGGGGAACAAATTTCGATGCTAATTGAAACCACTAATTTATTCCCCTAATTTCGGGGTTCCCAATAAAGCTTAAACTGCAGTTTAATCTTATAAGCTTTTAAATCGAAAGCTTCATTTGTTTTGTGTTGTAAGTGTTGTTGTTCAGTCTGTCTATAGCTCGTGCTGGCGCGAAAGAAACAACAAGAAAAACTAACGAAATAATAAATAAAATGGCAATTACCTTGCACAGACGGTACAGAGTCGATTTAACAGACAGCCTGGCACCTCGCCTGTACTGTTATGGAAGATCAACTTACCATATACAGTCGGCAGTCAAATGTTTTTTCGTTGGAAATGTGACTAATAAGGCGACCGAGTGTGCCACTAACAAGGCAAATACAACCGTTTCTGGTATAGTATATGTGCCGTAAATTGTTTTACTTTACTTAGACTGGTAGTCATATTAAGTTTGTTTATTAAACCAACACTAATAAGACTATACAGGGCGGCGCACAGTAGTTCCCTCCCTTATAAAAATTTGGCCAAAACTCAATATATCGAAAAAAATATTTTGATCATATATGATCAAATATTTTATAATATATATTTAAAAACATGAAAGGTTTGTTATAAAAATATATTTTGGAAATTCATGCACTTTAGAGCACTTATGTGATAACATTTTATTTGCAATAGTCTAAAAAAGCATATATAACTGTTTTTGTATCGACAATGAATAAATTACTCACTTAGTGTTTTCAAAATAATATTAAATAGTGCATTTTATAATTAGACCATACTGCACGTATACTTTCCTCATATAATATCAGTTTTTGACAGATAAAATGAAAAAAAAATAGTACTAACCATTTGAAAATATCAAAATTATATTGTACCTGTGAAATATATTTTATATACATAACTAAATCAAGGATATCGCAGCTGAACTAAGTGATTGTTTTTTTAACTTAAATGAAACTTCATAATGTCTTTTTTGAGAACCATGTCAAATTAGCTGCTAATATCTGCTATTCAGCATAAATTGTCTTGTAAACAAACGTCTTATATAAATGTTGCATGGTTTATAAATGTGCATTTAAAAATTGAAATAGAGCATTTTAAATATTTCATTGTTAGCCACGCCATAAAAAATGACCGGTATAAGATAATGTGAGTTTTTTTCACAAATTTATTCTATTTTCTTTGGCGTTAAGAAAATATTGGTAAAGTACAGGGTATTAACATAGTATAGCATTAGATATTAACAAATATAAATTAACCTCAGATTTTAACCAATTTTCGGATATACCTACTATTATTAATGAAAATTTTAATAAATAAAAATAGCATGGTAACACCGCATAGTTTTTCAAATAAAAATAGTGTCCTATATGCACAATTTTATGCTGAATCAAATTATGTACAGAAAAAAGGGAGTTATGATTTAAAAAGCCCAGGATTTTATCATTACTTTGGGACACCCTTTATACAAAAAATATTTTTAGCATATACACCTTAATAAAACATGCAAATATTTATATAATACTTTTTTCATATTTTCGTCTACGCAACGACAATATTGAACTTTCTCACACTTATGGGACACCCTGTATCTTTATTAGCTTATCAACGATTTACCGCATATCTTCTAACCATTGTTCATTCTGTTTGTTGTTTTTTAATTTTTGCTAAATAACTTTATAAAGTAATACTTATTAATATTGGTAAATAAATTGCGCTTTTAAATTCTAATGAACCATCGTTACTTTACCTGTATAATTGAAAACGTCTAACGATAAAGAACTTTTTTTATATGTTTGGCAACTCCAAACGCCTAAATATTTATAGATTTACTAAAAAATATTAACTGATACATTAATTTTCCCCGATATAATAATATACAGGTTTTGGCCACGTACGTCCATAAGAGCGAACCAGTGTGCGGCGCGGCGCCTCTCATACACCGCAGAAGCTCTAAGGAGAACAGTAGATTATATCGAAATGAAATTTTGGCAGCAGATGTAGGTTAACTGAAAGCATTTTATAAAAATATATAGAATTATACAGGGTGTTTCTAAAAAAAAGTTATACATCAATTTTGCTACTTCACTTTTAACATCCCTTACTTTAGTTTTTCCTCTGATCCACTCATTCCTTTTTCTATCTGTCAGCCTTATATGTAGCATTTTTCTTTCCATAGATCTTTGAGATTTTGTTACCTGATCCATGTTTGATTTTGTCAGTGTCCAGGTCTGTGATCCGTAAGTAAGTACAGGGTGTACACATTGATTATATACTTTGGTTTTGAGGTACTGTGGATATCTTTTATTTTTTAATATGTAACTTAATTTTCCAAATGCTGCCCAGGCCAGTCTTACTCGTCTCTTTATTTCAGCTGTTTGGTTTTCTTTTTTCAGTTTAATCATTTGTCCCAGATTTATATAGTCTTCAACTTGTTCAATTTTTTCTTGGTTTATTCTGGTTGTTATGTTTTCATCTGTGTTTGTTATGATTTTAGTTTTAGTGTAGTTCATATTTAGGCCTATTCTTCTAGCTGCTGTATCCAGTTCTTCCAGCATTTCTACCAGTTCTTCTTTCTTTTCTGTTATTAAGGCGATATCATCCGCATATCTTAGGTGATTTAAGTATTGTCCACATATTTTGATACCTTTTTCTTCCCAGTCTAAATTTTTGAAAACGTCTTCTAATGCCTGGTTAAAGAGTTTAGGGGATATTGTGTCACCCTGTCTGACACCTCTTCCTATGCGAATTGGCTTTGTTCTTTCGTGGATTTTAATTGTTGTTGTTGCTTGGCTATATATGATGGCTATTAAGTCTGCGTATCTGTAGTCTATCCTGCTATTTATTAAGGAAGTTTTTACTGCCCAGTGCTCAATACTGTCAAAAGCCTTTTCAAAACCTACAAATGCAATATATAGTTTGTAGAAAATCTCCTAATAAAGATAAAGTACGAAAGATAAAATACGAAACGAGCTAATAAAAAACGCAGGCACGGCTATCATAGAGGAATACACAAAACTGTTTAACATTATATTACAACATAAGAAAATACCAGAAGAATGGAAACAAAGTATAACAATACCCATTTTTAAAAAGGGAGATAAAACAGACCCAGCAAACTATAGAGGAATAACATTACTGAGCACCTCGCTAAAACTTCTGGCTAAGATCATTGCGGACAAAATCTCCTCAATAGTGCCAATAAGCGAGGAACAACAAGGATTCCGAAGAAACCGATCAACTACCGATGCACTATTCATACTCAGGCAACTAGTTGAAAAATTCTTAGAGTATAACTCTCCAGCCTATCTATGTTTTATAGATTTAACAAAGGCCTTTGATAGAGTCCAACTAAAAGACATCATCACCATCTTGGAAAGCAGTAATCTCTCGAAAGAACTCACAGAACTTATCAAGGACATAAACACAAACACAACAACCCAAATAAGAACAAACGTTACCTTAACGCAGCATCTTCGAACTGCAAATGGTATTCGCCAAGGCGACAGCCTCAGCCCTCTATTATTCAACACAATCATGGATCAAGTAATAAAAACCGTCAAGAATACTGGATTAGGATATCGAATGGGAATGCATAAAGTGAACATATTATGCTATGCCGATGACGCAGTACTTATTGCAGAGTCAGAGGACGACCTCCAAAGAATGCTACAAGCTTTTAACAGACAGGCAGAAAAACTTAACATGCAAATTTCCACAAATAAGACCAAATGCATGACCATTACAAAGGAGCCTCTACGGTGCAAATTGGTAATAAAAACAGATAATGTCATTCGAATACCTCGGATGCAAAATTACAAGCTCAGGATTCCTGGAAGAAGAAGTAAGGAAACAAGCCAACAAACCTGCATACGACCAGTGATGACAAATGGTGCGGAAACCAGAGCTGAAACATCAGTAACAAAGAGAATCCTACGAACTACTGAAATGAAGACCTTAAGAATGATAACTGGATACACATTGAGGGACAGACAGAGAAATGTAGACATAAGAGAAAAGTGCCAAACAAACGACGTTGTCAGATGGATAAGGCAGAGAAGAATAGAATGGAACCAGCATGTCAATAGAATGGGCCCCGACAGAATGGCCATAATAATTCGCAACAACGTACCCCATGGCAGAAGACCTACTGGACGACCACCTAAACGTTGGCAAGACAGTTGGCAGTCAACCTCGGAAGAGTTGCTTAGACGAGGAGGAAACCGGAACTAAACAGGCGATACGCCTTCTAAAAGAAGAAGAAGAAGAAGCAATATATAGTGGGATGTTTTATTCATTGGCTCGTTCTATTAGCATTTTCATCGTTAATAAGTGGTCAACTGTACTGTATCCTTTTCTGAAGCCTGGTTGTTCTTTTGCTTGGTATCCGTCAAATTTTGTTGTTAGTCTATCGGTTAATATTTTCGTGAAGAGCTTATAAATTACGTTAAGGAGTGTTATAGGACGATAGTTTTTTAGATCTACCCTATCACCTTTTTTATGTAGGATGATGGTTATAGATTCCTTCCAGTCGTTTGGGATTATTTTTTCTATTAGGATTTTATTCAGGAGAATATAAAGAGTATTAACTTCAGCTTTTCCGCCGTACTTTAGCATTTCTGTTGTTATTTCGTCTTTTCCAGGTGATTTGTTGTTTCTCATTTTCTTCAATGCTCTCTTAATTTCCGATTTGCTTATTTCAGGTTGTAGTTCTGAGTTTACGTTTCTTATTTTTTTTTGGATCATAAATGACCTAAATACAAAATATTTTCATGGTGTCTGTCTGTCTGTCCGTCTGTAACACGATAACTCAAAAACCGCTAAACCGATTTTAATCAAATTTGGCATAAAAATACTGTGGCACCCGACAATCTGGTCATCAGTTTTTGGTGGGGGTGGGGTGTTGGTAAAGGGGTATGGGAGGGGGTTAAAAATTTAAAAAAATCGTGACTCTAAAATTACAGTAGCTAACGAAACGCCGGTTTTCAATTTAAGATTAGGAATAATATTTGCAACAAAATTTGTAAATAACATCAAAATCAGTCAACGTCGCAGTTTTTGAGATAAAAAAAATATCAAGTATGGGCGGCTATACGTGCCTCCCGGCGCCATTTTTTTTACCTCTAAATGCAAAATAATAAAGACAACTCTTGTATAAAGAGTAAGAAAGAACCATCAAATATACTCAAACTCAAAATGTATTTATATGTTGATCTATTTGAGAAAATTCTCTTCAAAAGATAGAGAAAGTAAACCGTTTAAACATCCAGTGTACACAGGTGTTCTCCTCCACTATCGTTAAACAAATCTTTTCCCAAAATATAAACAAATTTTCCCGATTAAATAAACACATTTCCTTTCTCTATAGTTCGGATCGGCGGACGTTACGCAGTGCACTTTTCAATAACACAACGGGCATATCGGAAAAGTGGATTTTCGCGGAAAAGTCTAAAAATATCGCCGGTACGTGATGTTTGGAAGGTTTGCAATAGTGCTAGGTCGATTGGGATTAGCCAGTATACACAACTTTAATCAAAATCGATTTCGGTTTTGTTTTATCTTGCGGCTTTATCGATAAATATTGAGTTTCGTTTTGGCTAGCGGAGTCGATAGATTCCAGTTTTCGGTTTTTATTGCTTTAGGTAACTGTACGCAACAGTTGAATTGTACTGTAACATTGTTACAAAGACACATGTTATAGAGAACAGACTATATACGAGCTTAAGATGTTAATTTTAAAAACTTGGAAAGCATAGGAAACCCCATGCAAATTTTAAACTGTCCAAATATTGGCTCCCATGTTGATTTCACAGAGTTAAGGTATAAATAGTTCTTTTAAAGGTATGCGTATGCTGAATTAGACGTATAACCTATACATTTACATATACATATTTAGAACATAACACATATACATTTTTAGGGTTCCGTACCCAAAGGGTAAAAACGGGAGCCCTATTACTAAGACTTCTCTATCCGTCCGTCCAAAGTTGAATCTTATGAACCGTTATAGCTAGACAGTTGAAATTTTTACAGATAATATATCTATGTTGCCGCTATAAGAACAAATACTAAAAACAAAATTAAATAAATGTTTATAAATAAAAAAGTACTTTCACTAAACATTGTCTTTTAAGTAAGAGTTTTACATAGAATCTTTCAAGTCCTCGGTAGTACGGCAGGTTCGAATCCTAGTCAAGGCGACTTTTTTTAATCGTTTTTTTTTAATTTTTACATATTTATTTTTACTTTTTACATATTTATTATTGATTAATACAATTTTTAGTAATGTGTTTTTGTTAATAGTTTCTGTTGTTAGTTTTTGTGAAAGTTTTTTTTGAGTTCTCCTGGCTGTTCTGATGTCTGATTTTCTTCTAGTTTCGTAAGTGTGTATTTGTTTGTTAGTTTTTAAAGAAATATTTGTTTTTATTAATTTATTTTTGATTTTGTGTGGAAGTAATATATTATGATATTTTATTAATTGTCTTATGTTTAATTCTTCCGTTTTTTTGGTATACTTCCTCTGTTGGTGTTAGTTTATCTAGGTTAAATATTATGTATAGTATTTTATTTTGTTGTCTTTGTAGCATGTTTAAGTTTTGTTTTTTCATTTTTTTTCTGTTGTATTACTCCAAGTATTAATTAAATATATATTCCTTGATGAAAATAATGGATGATATATTGGTTTCTTCATATTTGGTGGTATTAGGTTTTTAAGTTATAGGCAATTGTTCTGGCGTTTTCTTTTTTTAAACTATTTATATGTGTCTCCATTTTAAATTGTTATGAATTTTAATGCCGAGGTAATTGACTTCAGATATTTCTTTTATTTTTTGCTTGTTTATAGATATAGTTAAGTCTTGACAGATTATTTGTGTTTAAATTTTGTAAACATGTCAAATATTCAACTATACTTGTACAGAATCATTTCAATTTAAAATTTCATCTTTGGCAAAACAATGAAAGTTTTTCAGAGTCTTGGAATCGCTAATTAACCACATTATTTAAAGCATGAATTCCTAAATGGCTTTAATTAAATCGTTTTACTAAACAAAAGACGTAAATATGTCAAACGTTTGCGGATTAATATATTAGCCAGCTCACAGTATAAACAATTATCGCTCATTACACGTCAATATCTATGCAAAAATCTATTACAAATACAAATGTTTTAATTACATATACACATTAGAATATTCGACACCTACAAGAAAATTTTTGCATCGCTAATAGCTATTCTGGTTCAGTTTATTTATTCCGTTCTATAAATAAATTCTGTACAAGGTGTATAATTTATACCTGGTAATGGTAGCATTTGTTCTTTATAGATACAGGGTGGCCCATCGAAAACGTTCCGCAAGGCATAACGGCCAGGGTATTTATTTTTTTAAAAAATCCAAAAACACGTCAATTTTGTTTGTGAGGGGGACAACTTTTGCCCCAAAAATGATTGCAAAATATTCAAACCTCTAAGCGGGGGTGTCATCCCCCAATTTTTTTCAAATGGATAGGGGGGTTAAGAGGCACCGCAATGAAAAGAGCTTTCTATTCTCTATATTTCCCCGCTTCGTTTTTGAAAATCGGTCAAGTCATTGAGAAAATATGAAGGATTGAAATTTGAAAAGTTTATTTAAACATTTATCAGATTAAATGATAATTAAGGATAAATTCGACCAATTAGCTGTTTTTTCTTATTATTTCTAGATGTTTACGCATTTTTTCACTTGCCACAACGTTGAACGATCAGGTGCGGTAGTTGCTAGATAACTGTTCTGTGACTTGTACGTTGAAGTTCTTCTCAATAGCGTTAAACTGACCTACAATAGAGTTTCCAAAAATACCAGCCCACACGTTCAATTTCTGAGGATTTTGTGTGTGCGCCTCGTGAAAAACCCTGGGGTTGTCCTCAGCCCATTACCGACAGTTGTGCCGATTAACTACACCGTTCAAAAAGAATTCTTTGGAAACTTGTACGATTCCCGCCGGTCTCATTGGCTTCATTGCGGCGCCACTTGACCCCCCTTTCCATTTGAAAAAAGTTGGGGGATGACACCCCCGCTTAGAGGGTTGAATATTTTGCAATCATTTTTGGGGCAAAAGTTGTCCCCATTTTCTGAAAAAAGAATACCCTGGCCGTTATGCCTTGGGAACGTTTTCAATGGGCTATATACAATGACGCGTTCAAAAGACGTGACTTTTGTCTTTTTGGGCCTGATGATGGGAAGTAACAGATTCCCGAAACATGTTGCCCCATTTTTAAACAAAATTATTTTTTGAAATAAACATTTTGAAAAGATTTTGAGTTTTTGAATCCCCTACCCTTCGTTAGAAGTTTTGCAATAGGAGAACATTTTTGAAAACTTATTTCTGAGATTTTTTGGACACCGATGTAATGTGATAAACTGAATTCCAAACATATGTGTTTTGATTAAAGCTTAATTAAGGTTTGCAAAGCTTCAGCATTTGCCATAAAATAGAGAGCAATTTGTTACAAAACCATATAAATTATATATTGTTACGGATTCCGTGGGTCCACTATTTAAACTCACGATAAAATACTTAACGAATTTATTTGTTTCACTCTGTACACACAACTTATACTATTTACAACACAACTTATGCAACTACTATTACTCTAACGGTATTTCGCGGTATTATCAAACTTCAGACTATCTTCAGACTTGTCCAACTGTCAAAGCGCGGGCCTTATATACCCCTGGCGATGGTTTCTGGAATTTTCTAAAGAATTCTGTAATTTTCTTTTACTTTCTGTCGAATTCGCCAGGTTCCTCAATGCACGTTGCGGTTATGCAACCACTAATACACCTTGACCTTAACATTGCCCCCTTCTCAAATTTGATCGTCCCGATCAAGGTTTCCTGTCTGGTATCTCTTCAATCGATCCAGATGAACTACTTTCATCTTACTTCTAGGGCTGCGTTGAATCCGGTACACAACATCATTTATCCTGTTGATGACTGTATAAGGACCTTCCCATGCTGGAGTTAACTTTGGGGACCTTCCTTTCTTGCGCTGTGGGTTATACAACCATACCCTATCGTCCTGTTGAAATCCCGTAGAATTAGCTCTGAGGTCGTAACGAGCTTTCATCCGGTCACTGGCTAGCGTAATCTTACTTCTCACGGCCTTATGAATTCCCAATAACCTTTCCTTCAGTTCATCCGCGTAGTCCTCTACGTTCGTGGTGCTGTCGTCTTGTGATCCGAACACCAAGTCACAAGGCAACCGTAATTCTAGACTGCTCCAACTGTCAAAGCGCGGGCCTTATATACCCCCTGGCGATGGTTTCTGGAATTTTCTAAAGAATTCTGTAATTTTCTTTTACTTTCTGTCGAATTCGCCAGGTTCCTCAATGCACGTTGCGGTTATGCAACCAGTAATACACCTTGACCTTAACAATATCAATGTAATCACAAAACTTCAATCTATTTCCATATTGTAACCGAATTTTAAATTATCTTATCATTGTCATTATTTTCGAGAAAATTTAGTCCAAACATAAGGAATATTTTGTTGATGTTTGGCCATCAAATTCTTAAAAATAAAGACGTTGTCTAAAAATGTGCTACAATACGAATATAAGTATAATCCCTTATCTTTAATTTCCTTCTTCGTTTGTGCAAAAATCCCTAGCCAGTTTTACGTAAAACGATAAATGCCGAACGCTTGTTTTGCTACTTTTTCGGACTACCTATATAGTGAAATGGACTCTTTAATCTCTGTTTTACATACAGTTTTTTTTTATCTGAAAATAAAATATAGCAGTAGGTGTTAACAAATTCCCTTCAATTAGCTACCGCATAAAAAGGAACTAACCGCAACTTTGAATGGGCATAAAAACGCAACAATAAGAGCCATAAAAAACTTATATTTATGTATATGTGTCACGAGGAATATTGTCGGATTTTTAATCGTCCATATGAAGTAATAAAATAACAATTCGCAACTTGTCATTGTTTACGACCGATATATATGTATATTAGTGTCGCCCAGAGTAAAGTTCAAGGAATTTTTTTCAAAGGCTAACTTAATATGATTTAATTGATTTAGATTAAAAATAATTTAGAACATTTTTTTTTCGTATTTTTTAAGCTCTTGTAGAACTTAGTGACTTATTGTTATCTCTTCTTTGATTTTAATAAACTTTCGAACTAAAGCTTTATTTTTAAAACCTTTATGATGTTACCTCATTAATCATATTCTACCATTTCCAACTATGGTGTAGCCTTCCTCACATATTTAGATACTCTATTTGGAGTTGAGCCCATTGTTTTCTATTGTTGGCTATTTATCCAGTAAAATTGTATCGCCGTATAGAAAGTAAAGAAAAAAAATACGGGCAACTGATTTTTTCAGTGTTTGTCAGCGACTGTCTTCTGAGTGTAAAATTAGAAAAAAAGGCAATTTTCCCTTTGCGGTTTTTGAGCAATAGGGGTGGTTTTTTAAAACTGTACTACAATAAAATAAAAACACTAAATCACCACAATACACCAAAACACTTTTACTTTTACACTGGACGCGCGTTTCGCTAACCATGTTAGCATCATCAGCAGATGATTATAAACTAAAGTACAATCTACAAGTTGAGCGTTTATATACTCGCCCAGTGGGCACCGAGTGGGCGTGGCAAAATCTAGCCAACCGAGTCAGAACCCACCGAGCGTAACAGTTAGATTTCCGCCACTAGAGTAGTAGAAACAAAGAACTTGAAGGAATTGGACCGTTGTCTCTGTTCATACTATCTTTACATTTATTAATTCTGATGCTTTCATATGCATCTAATTGCCTGTAATTTGAGACTTGTTTAATTAATTTTAAATTATTAAGATCTATACAATGTTCTTTATCAACAATATGTTCGGCAACGCAAGATTTACCCGGTCTACCATATCTTATCTGAGCTAAATGTTCTTTAAATCTAGTTAATATTGATCTTCTAGTTTGCCCAACATATTTCTGATTACAATCTTTACAAGAAATTTCATAAATACCCGTATATGAAACAAAATTGTTTTCAATTTAATAACAACTTTTTTGAACAGCGGGAAGGTACAGCAATGGGTAATCCATTGTCTCCATTTTTGGCTAATTTATTCATGAGCAGGTTTGAAGTGGAGGCTAGGAATCAGTTTGAGTATTTTCCAAGAGTATGGTTTAGGTATGTGGATGATATTTTTGCTGTTTTTGACACACATTCAGACACCATAGATAATTTTATTTCTAAGTTAAATAATCGTTTTCCTTCCATTAAATTTACGCATGAAATTGAGAACAACGACAGATTACCATTTGTAGATGTATTAGTTATTAGAAATGCTAATAATTGCCTGGAATTTGATATCTATAGGAAAAATACGACCACACGCAGATATATTCCTAATGAATCATAATGTTGAACATAAAATGGCTAGTTTAAATTTCTTAGTTCATAGATTACTTAGTTTCCCACTTTCTAACGAAATATATGAAATAGAAAGAGATTACATTAGGAATGTAGCTGAGTGTAATGGATATTCTCCTTCACTAGTTGATAAATTAATTAGAAAACGTAGGTATAGGTTAATGATTTCTGAAAATTCGACTTTTCAAGTGGGGAAAGATACGTCTAAATATTTTTCGATACCGTTTGATAGAGAGTTAACCCGTGGTTAATAAAAAATAAACTTGTGTATAGTGCTAATAATAAATTACAACAATTTTTAGGTAATCCAAAGGATAAAACACCTCCACTGGAAAGGTCGGGTATTTATGAAATTTCTTGTAAAGATTGTAATCAGAAATATGTTGGGCAAACTAGAAGATCAATATTAACTAGATTTAAAGAACATTTAGCTCAGATAAGATATGGTAGACCGGGTAAATCTTGCTTTGCCGAACATATTGTTGATAAAGAACATTGTATAGATCTTAATAATTTAAAATTAATTAAACAAGTCTCAAATTACAGGCAATTAGATGCATATGAAAGCATCAGAATTAATAAATGTAAAGATAGTATGAACAGAGACAACGGTCCAATTCCTTCAAGTTCTTTGTTTCTACTACTCTAGTGGCGGAAATCTAACTGTTACGCTCAGTTGGCTCTGATTCGGTTGGCTAGTTTTTGCCACGCCCACTCGTTGCCCACTGGGCGAGTATATAAAC
Source organism: Sitophilus oryzae (assembly GCF_002938485.1). Lineage (NCBI taxonomy): Eukaryota > Metazoa > Arthropoda > Insecta > Coleoptera > Curculionidae > Sitophilus > Sitophilus oryzae. Next base: position 331,412 of record NW_022147487.1, on the reverse strand, counting down.
GCTCAACTTGTAGATTGTACTTTAGTTTATAATCATCTGCTGATGAGGCTAACATGGCTAGCGAAACGCGCGTCCAGTGTAAAAGTAAAAGTGTTTTGGTGTATTGTGGTGATTTAGTGTTTTTATTTTGCTGTTTAACACCAAAGGTACCAACCCTCAACTGTAATATACTACAATAAAATAATTAGATGCAAAGAGTTTATTATTTCCGGACTTAGCGTTTTGTGAGCCCTTTGGGGTGGTTTTCAAAAAGTTTGGTTAACAGCAAATTGACCCATATGAAAGTTGTTCATAATAAATGGACACGCAACTTTTCCTCATGATTTTTTTGTAGCTTGATTATTTTTGGAGATAGCGTCCAGTTCATGAACAAATTAGGGTAGTTTTCAATGTTAATCTTTTATCAGCAAATTCACCCTAGGAAACAAGTGGTGGTAGTTTTAAATGTCTTTTTTTTTCAGGAAATTTACAAGTGCTATTGGAAAATGGATTCGTGTTTTATTTGCAAGAAACTATTGAATGTTGCTTGAATTAATTATTTAATGAATAATTTTTTAATTATTGAATTATTGACTTTACTTTATACGAAGCAACAAAAGAAACCAACAATAAATCTGAGGAGCCAACGCCAGGTCCATCACAAAAAAGAAGACGATACAAATAAAAGAAAATCATAATATTCATTCACTGGATGAATTCCATGTTTCGTTTTGGAGAAATAAATACATACCATAGGGAAGTTTGCATGTAATTTTAATACGAACACCAGGCGGATAAAACTGCCATTTGAATTTTGGAAACACGGCGGAGTTTCTGCCAGTAGAGGGATAGATGGCGCTGCGTAGAAATTTTATCTAAAGTCTCTAGATATTCATCTAGGGACTTTAATTTCATCATGATTTTATCAAGTCATCCACAGAGTATAGTTTAATTAACAATTCATTTCATTCTCTGTGGAGTAATTGGAGTAGTTGGAGTAGTTGAAAAATATAAATATTTATATAAAATGTTGATAATTTAACAGTGATGTGGCTTTGTTACCATATGAATAAACATTGATATGAAGTTGCTTTCGCCAGAAACAACTATAATTAAATAATTTAATAAAAATTTAATTTCTAAGTGACCCGGATCAGTTAGATCAGTAAAATAAATTGAAAAATAAACGTCATTCCATATTTGGCAATGTCTGTCAGTTTCTGTGAAGTGGAAGTGAATTGTGATTTGTTTTTATGGGAATATTTTACGGATTTTTGCGAATTTAGAGTATTTTGGACGATAGGATTGTGAAATTAAAAGCCAAGTAGTTTAATATATAAGATTAATTAATCCCTGTGATAATTTTTATGAAATTTCTCATAATCAAAACAAATTCTTTCAACAAAATGGCTGTCTCAGAAATTTGGAAGATCATTAATTTTAAAGTTTTATTTAAGTGTATTTATATCGAATCAAGAATTTTTATAACATATTAAAAGCTTAATTTAAAGGTTGTGCAGTAATTTATGTAAGTGTACGCTTTTAGATAAATATTAAATATACAAATTTGCAAAGACAAACAAGTAATTTTAAAAAGATCATTTATTTATTTAAACAAGTATAATCATTAATCATTAGGTTGAAAATATATTTGTATTTACTTATTTATATATTTTCTATACCCTTGTATTATTTATAAGCCTATATGTCCTGTTTTATTTGAAAAAAAAATGCTTCGAGTCATCGAGAATAGATTTAATACAATTTTGTCCCTTGGCTTTGTGTATTATATAATGTGAATTGTAAGATGTTTCTATTTGAATAGGTCATTAAAGTTGAGATTAAAGTTATACCAAATTATATTCACGGTAACTATATGTCTTTTATATAATGAATTATTTATTTATAATTTATAACCTTTTTTATAATTACTTATAACTGATTGTATAAATTCTGATAACTTTTATATATACCGTATGATCGAATAAAAACGGCGTCAACGATGGCTATGAAATGAAGATCACTGTCATTTTATATGTAAAATTATATGGGAAATGTCATCGATCGTCATTTCCAAGCGAACTGGACGCCGTTTTTTTTCGATCATACGGTACTTGTATAGTGTTGAATGTGTTATATGTAATTTTATTAACAATGTTATAATAATCAAGTTACAAATTTTTTGGGTTTTATTCTAATATCAGGGATAATTTCAACCTAGATTATTAATTTATTTGTATCAAAATACATTATTTTTATTTTGTAAAATGTTTTGTTACAAATAAGTTCATAATCTAGATTGAAATTACCAAATATAAGTAAAAAACTTATGAACTGACAGTAAAGGTCCATTTAAAAATATGGCGCGAACTTTTAGTTCTGCCAGTAGCCCGCTTGGATCGCGTCGAGCGCGTGTTTCCAGGCTTTAACATAGGAGTTTTCATTTCTTTCAGTTAGTTATTCTATGACGAACACCTTTAAGTTGGTAAATTTGTAATAGAATTATGAAACTACCCCAATTTGTTCATGAACTGGACGCTATCTCCAAAAATTATTAAGCTACAAAAAAAAATCACGAGGAAAAGTTGCTTGTCCATTTATTATGAACAACTTTCATATGGGTCAATTTGCTGTAAAACAAACTTATTGAAAATCACCCCAAAGGGCTCATGAAACGGCCGCTAAGTCCGGAAATAATAAACATATAAAAAAATTAATTAGGCGAACTTATAGAGAATGTTCTTATGTACAATTTGCGTCTAATTATTTTGTTGTAGTACAGTTTAAAAAAAAAAACACCCCTATAGCTCAAAAACCGCAAGGGGAAAATTTCCGATTTTGTTTATATTACACTCAGAAGACAGTCGCTGCCAAACTCTGAAAAAATCAGCTTGCCCGTATTTTTTTTTTCAAATGACAATTTTGTCCGTCCATCTTGCCAGTGGTCCTGCCGTTTAAGGGATTTGATTCTGTGGATTTTGGATTTGAATATGATCGAGGTTCTTCCATATGCACTCTGAATTGTTTTGTTGATTTCTGAATTTGGTATTGGCTTTAAATATAACAGAATAACAAGATTTATAGTATTATAGGGTCTTGGTGGTATTCAAGGTCGAGATGTTTAGCTCTACATATTTTCTTTACTTAATCGAAAAAAAATATTCCGTTCTTTCGAAAATGAACGGTTTCGAAGTTGTTAATTGATAGTCGAGACTGTCACAATTCGTTACATAATACTCAACAAACAGACATTTTAGCACATTTTCCCTATATCTATTATGTTAATATAACAGAATTTTTAGTACTATTAAGTCTAAATTGACTGGAATAAAGGAAAAAATGTTGCGCGTTTTTTAAGTTGGTATTTTGTTAAATAATTATGTATTAGAATTTTAGAAAAAGAATGAAAAATGGACGGTCACCAGGTCCTGGTAATATTGTAGCCGAATTGTTAAAGTGTGGAACCCAAAGACTGCGCTGGCGTCTGGCAGAGCTATTTAAACAGTGCTGCCTGCAAAGTAAGCTACCCCGAGAATGGCGAGTGGCTCACATAGTGTCCATCTTTAAAAAGGGAAATCGTAACGACCCCACTTGTTATAGAGGCCTAAGCATTAACAGTTCGGTCAGCAGACTTTTGGAAAGGTGCTACAGGGTAGGCTCAGGGACAGTATTGGTGACAAAATCTCGGAAGACCAAAGCGGATTCACACCGGGGAAATCTTGCACAGATAACCTTTTGTCCTGCAGCAGGTGATGGAAAAAAAGATAGCAGTAGATCAAGAAGTCCATCTAGCATTTATTGATTTGGAGAAAGCGTACGACTCTATTCCCCGCAGCAAGATATGGGAAGTATTGAATATCTTAGAAGTAGATAGACCTTTGCTTAAGATAATAAAAAGAGCTATATAAAGAAAATGAATCGTACGTTAAGATAGGACACAGGCTATCTAATCCAATTAACACCACAAAAGGGTTGCGACAAGGATGCAGCTTATCTCCTCTGATCTTCAACGCTTACGTCAGAAGTAGCCCTTAGGGAATGGAAGACAGAAATGTCAAGGTATGGGAATACCCATTGGGGACAACACACTATTTACCCTGAACTTTGCAGACGATCAGGTCGTGATTGCGCAGGACTCATACGATCTAGAGTTCATGACTAAGAAGGCTTTATCAAGAATACAACAAATGGGGACTTCAGGTTAGTCTAAAGAAGACCGAATACTTAGCTGTCAATTCCAACGCTTGTTTTGAAGTCTTCATTAATGATAACGTCCAGATTCAACAAGTAGACAAATTTAAATACCTGGGTGCTACTATCAACAACGAGGGTTTGGGCAAAGAAGAAATACAAACCCGAATTCAGAAGAGCAAACAAGTTATTGGATGTCTTAACAGCCTCTGGTGAGACCGAAACTTATCTGCAACAACTAAAAAGAGACTTGGAAGAACATTGGTGGAGTCAGTTCTTTGCTATGGTTCATAGCTGTAGACTCTGAGTGCAGACGCGAAAATTGTATAATAATTAATTGTTATTAAAAAAATAATATGATTTAAGAGAAATTCTAATACTCTATAGGACGATTACCCAGTATAATGCCACTTAAGATAATATTATAATAGTCAGATATAATCAATTACTGTAAAATATAAAACATTTTATAATAGCGTTAACTATAACTTGTTATTAAAAAACACGTTATTTTTAAAGAAAATTATAATAAACTTTGAAAAAACATTTCTTTAGAAATTATTAAAAAATAATTTAAACAGTAAAACAATTTATTTTATGTTTTAATAAAAAAGGTTTTAACTACTATTATCAATTTTATTATTGTTTAAAGTAAATTATGTTGCCAAGGCAAACCAATAAGGCCACAGATTTGCAGGTTTTGACTCCCACCGCTATAGGGTGTATATTTAATTAACAGGTTTATTAAGAAGTATAACATAAAATAATAAAACCTAAAATATAATAATAATGAAAGTGTGCCATTTCATTATAACTTTATTTTTAGATGTAAAGGATTGGTTTCATAAAATAGGAAGTAAAGGTTTTTATCTTACCCTTTATTATAGTCTATAAAATGAATAACTTTGAATTTTGACCGTTATTTTTACCAACATTGCAAATATCAAATCCCTCTGTCCAAAAAGTCACTGATATTCTTTAAAACAATCTTTAAAATGAGTGCCTGAACGAATCAGATAGGTAACTCTCTTTACTTTCGTGAAATAGAAAAGGAAAATAATAAAACAAGTGACAGTTCTTCCACTCCTTGCAAAAATCGCCGCGAAATGTAATAATTGACAAAAGTAAAATGTCATCAGCTTTTGACATTTCTAAATATCAGCCCAATGCCGTCTCTAATAGAACAGCCTCGGAGCGAGATTTATGACGTCATGCTAGTTAGATACCACGGATTAATAAATATGTTGTAGAATACATGGAAAACATAATTATTCCTCGTATTTTTGGTTTGTATTTTAAAAATGATATAGTTTACATGAAATATACATAATATACAGTTAAAAAATACAATATATATATATATATATATATATATATATATATATATATATATATATATATATATATATATATATATATATATATATATATATATATATATATATATATATACCTAATTATAGTAATAAATACTTTGGCAAATAAACTATGGACCATACAAATGCAGCAAATGTTTTACAATATACAAATAATTAATAGGTACATAAGATAAGGGGTAAAATGTAAAATATATTTTAAACTTTGGGGTTTGAAAATCGATCTAATTTAACAAAAAACATTCAATATCTACTAATAGTGATATATTATTATTTGCATTCACAAAATTTATATGTATATTTTGAAAGCATCAATGTTTGAAAAATTATATTTGCAAATAATACAATATCATAGAAAAAAAGGCGTCAGCGATGGCTATGAAATAAAGATCGCTCTCATTTTATATGTAAAATTATTCTAAAATTTTTGATTTTCTTGGGATATAGGTTCGGGAAAAACGCTGATTAAGTTTTCATTATTTTTTTTGGTTTAAAAAAAACGTTATAGCTAACGTTTATAGCCTTCATCAGTGTTGTGTCATATGAAAAAAATAGTGTCGAATATAATCCATAAAATTACATATACGAGGAATAATTATGTTTTCCATGTATTCTACATCATATTTATTAATCCGTAGTACCTAACTAGCGTGACGTCATAAAATTCGCTCAGTGGCTGTTCTATTAGAGACGGCTTTGCATCAGCATGGCCGCAAGTTGCTAACTTAATAAAATTAACACTAGGAAAGCCCGCGGGAACTGTCAAATTCAAAGTTATTCGTTTCACAGACTATAGCAAAAGTATCTCTTATTATATATTTTATTGAAGTATATTAGGTAATTCAATAATTGACGAAAAGTATTATAACTGGTTTTAAAATGTATTACTTTTGTTGAATTTCTCGTTTACTATAAAATTAGAGTAAGTGGTATTAAAGTCATTTTTTAAAGTTTATAATATTTCTTTTATCTGGTAATATATATTTTTTAAAATAATTTATAATAAAGCTATTTTTCTCCGTGTAAGCATAAAAGTAGGAAAATACATTATTAAACTGACATAAAGTGTCAAATTCAACGAGCGTAACCATAGTTTCTCGATATATATATTATAATTAAAAAAATTAAAAAAATTAAATATTTTTATATTATTTGGAACGTTTGAAATTGTTTAAAAATTATTTGTGGCGTTTGAAAAGAAATACCATGTTCAATTAGCTGTATGTCGAACAAAAAGTGTCATTTTTACTCCTAATAACACTATACAGGGTGATTCTTAACCTATACGCATAAACTTGGGAAATTATTACTGATGACAAATAATGAAAAAAAAAATGTTAGTAAAATATTTTTAGATTCTGAAATAATTAGAGTTTTTTTTCGCAAAATTTTATCAACTTTATCAGTAAACGCAATTTATTTTAAATAGTTTGTTATCTCCGTAAATAAAAATATTTTACTAACTTTTTTTTTTTTCATTATTAGTCATTATTTGTCATCAACAATCATTTCCCAACTTTATGCGTATAGGTTAAGAATCACCCTGTATGTTATTCCTGCTAAAATACAAATTTTATAAATTTTAGTCATGTGAAAGTAATTTTTATCGAAAAAGTCAAAGAAAAATTTATAAATTCTCAAAAAATCATCCAAACGAAGAGAGATAACAAAATATGTGTCTGTCCACACACGACCACATCTATCTAGAAGAAATATATACAAAATAATAATGTTGAAATTGAAATATACAGCTATAAGCGAAGACCGGTTAACCCGGTACAACAACATCGGTACTACCTCGTACACTCAAGCCCCAGTCGAGTTTTAATGAATACACACTTATGTATATATTCGGTGCTCACATATCGGATGCAATTAAGGCATTCCACGTTTCGGTTTGAGTTGTTTTTATGTTGTCCCGTGCTCAGAGAGGTGTTTGATCTAGAAGATAGTGAGAAAAATATGAAAGACGTCAAATTGTTGGTAGTACCGAGATAGTACGCGGCGATATAGACATTGTGACGTCAGAATGGTTAATGTTGGCTGAACTGATTAAAAGTTTATTTAGTCTTGTGGTTTTTGAAACAGGTTAGTTTTTAACAGGATTGTCATGATTTAAATCAAGTTAATTTTTTATTTTAATCGTGATTTAAATCGCGAAATAACTGCAAATTTTATAAAAATGGGTTTTAGAAAACTATAAAAAATATTTTTATAACAGATATATCTTATTCACTATTCATCAAATAAAATTTTACACTTGCTATTGTAACGTTTACATATTTTTAATAAATCGAAAAATAATTGTAAATGTTACATATATATGATTTTTTTAAATAGAACACCCTGTACATTATTGCATTTTTGGCGTCCTCTCAGATCACTTTGTATAATCCTAAGATACGAGTAAATATATTTAGATACTTTCTGAGATATTAATAAATAAAAAGAAAAAAATATATATACAGGGTGAGTTTCCTACAATGTTCTCTATGGGCATCTCGGAAACTACTGGAGATAGAGACTCGGTTGAATGGAGAAAGAATAGCAGTTTTCTGGAGTCATAAATATGAGCCTTTCAGATTTTTGAAAAAGTTCATGGCTTACTAGATATTTCGAAAAAAAAATTTAAAATGGTCTCTAATTCCATTATAATCTATTTCAGATAGTGTTGAGATAAAAGTTGGCAATAATCACTTACCTAATGAGTTTGTGTGTTCTCCGATTTTTTATAAAAATGTAATAAAAAAAAAACATATGTTTTTTAATGAAACCATAGTTGGCCATGACAAAAAAAGCGCCACATTTTATATTATTTGGAACGTTTGAAATTGTTTAAAAATTATTTGTGGCGTTTGAAAAGAAATACCATGTTCAATTAGCTGTATGTCGAACAAAAAGTGTCATTTTTACTCCTAATAACACTATACAGGGTGATTCTTAACCTATACGCATAAACTTGGGAAATTATTACTGATGACAAATAATGAAAAAAAAATATTTTTAGATTCTGAAATAATTTGAGTTTTTTTTCGCAAAATTTTATCAACTTTATCAGTAAACGCAATTTATTTTAAATAGTTTGTTATCTCCGTAAATAAAAATATTTTACTAACTTTTTTTTTTCATTATTAGTCATTATTTGTCATCAACAATAATTTCCCAACTTTATGCGTATAGGTTAAGAATCACCCTGTATGCTATTACTGCTAAAAAACAAATTTTATAAATTTTAGTCATGTGAAAGTAATTTTTATCGAAAAAGTCAAAGAAAAATTTATAAATCCTCAAAAAAGCATCCAAACGAAGAGAGATAACAAAATATGTGTCTGTCCACACACGACCACATCTATCTAGAAGAAATATATACAAAATAATAATGTTGAAATTGAAATATACAGCTATAAGCGAAGACCGGTTAACCCGGTACAACAACATCGGTACTACCTCGTACACTCAAGCCCCAGTCGAGTTTTAATGAACACACACTTATGTATATATTCGGTGCTCACATATCGGATGCAATTAAGGCATTCCACGTTTCGGTTTGAGTTGTTTTTATGTTGTCCCGTGCTCAGAGAGGTGTTTGATCTAGAAGATAGTGAGAAAAATGTGAAAGACGTCAAATTGTTGGTAGTACCGAGATAGTACGCGGCGATATAGACATTGTGACGTCAGAATGGTTAATGTTGGCTGAACTGATTAAAAGTTTATTTAGTCTTGTGGTTTTTCAAACAGGTTAGTTTTTAACAGGATTGTAATGATTTAAATCAAGTTAATTTTTAATTTTAGTCGCGATTTAAAGATTTTTAGAAAACTATAAAAAATATTTTTATAACAGATATATCTTATTCACTATTCATCAAATAAAATGTTACACTTGCTATTGTAACGTTTAAATATTTTTAATAAATCGAAAAATAATTGTAAATGTTACATATATATGATTTTTTTAAATAGAACACCCTGTATATTATTGCATTTTTGGCGTCCTCTCAGATCACTTTGTATAATCCTAAGATACGAGTAAATATATTTCGATAGTTTCTGAGATATTAATAAATAAATAAAAAGAAAAAAATATATATACAGGGTGAGTTTCCTACAATGTTCTCTATGGGCATCTCGGAAACTACTGGAGATAGAGAGTCGGTTAAATGGGGAAAGATTTGCAGTTTTGTGGGGTCATAAATATGCGCCTTTCAGATTTTTGAAAAAGTTCATGGCTTACTAGATATTTCGAAAAAAAATTTTTGGCTATTTTAAAAATTGTCCCCAATTCCATTATAATCTATTTTAGACAAAAAGTGTTCAGATAAAAGTTGTAGATAATCACATTCCTAATGAGTTTGTGTTCTCCGATTTTTTCTAAAGCCTGTCATTTTTGACTTATGACAAACATATTTTTTTTTAATGGAAACCATAGTTGGCCATGACTTCATAAAAAGCGCCATTTTTAAATCTTTTCAGCGATATAAGCTATAATATGTTTCTTTCACAAAATTACTGAGTTATAGCCAATTCTTATCTTTCTTGACTAATTTCACTTAGTTAGCCATGGAAACAAGTTCAATCGTCGTTGCTCTCAGAAATATGAAATTGTCACATTCAATCTTTGTAAATTAAAATAAACAAATATTGTAATTAAGAGTTTTTCAAATCAAGAAAAGCGTGTAGGATTATTGGTTCAACTTTTCTTGGCCATACAGTTTCGAGGATACGTTGACCGATGAAAGTTATTTACCTTTTTTTTCGAGAACGGTTTTCAATGGTGTTTTAATTTTGTTATGATTTATTACTTATAAATACATTACAGTTGAGGGTTCGTGATTACTGTTGGGGTTGGTGTGTCATAATGAAAGTCATGTTGGAACCACTTTATTAATGCGCGAGTATCTAAATTTAACTTTTCTAACATGTCTTGAAAACCTTTCTCTAAAAAACGTAAATAACGTTCACCGGTCAACGTATCCTCGAAACTGTATAGCCAAGAAAAGTTGAACCAATAATCCTACACGTTTTTCTTCATTTGAAAAACTCTTAATTACAATTTTATATCTAGTGAAAGAAACATAGCTTATATCGCTGAAAAGCTTAAAAAATGGCGCTTTTTATGAAGTCATTGCCAACAAAAAGTTAAACATTTTAGAAAATAATATAAAGGAAAAATATTAATTCAATTAATATTAATTTTTGTATACTGCTCAGATTTATCTGGTCTTCTATCATATATTTCGGAAATTAGAGAATTACCTGAAGATTTTCATCTAAAAATTGGCATTGATAGTGGTGGTGGATCACTTAAAGTTTGTCTGAATATACTCCCTGAAAATGATCCCGAATATTTCAAGAAATATAAAAGTACTGGAATTAATAAACTATTCATTAGGCTTAGGACCAAAGTTGTGTGAATCTTATGCTAACATTAAAAGCCTCTTTGAGACGTTAGATCTGCAGTCCATATGTGGAATTTGTTCCTATACTTTTGCCGCTGACTTTAAGCTTATTATGATTCTCCTTGGTCTTCAGTCAAATTCATCCACTCATACTTGCCCATGGTGTGATGTAAAGGAACTGGAAATTAAAGGATCATTCAGAACTATAAAAAGTATTACAGAAAATACAAATTTATGGCAACAATCTGGAGGAAATATAACAAAAGCCAAAGATTTTAGTAAGCGTTTTTGTTTGAAATATTTTTTTTGTATTTTTTAAACTGTTGTTCAATGAACCATATAAAAAAGGGCAATTATTTTTTAGAAAACTGTATAAACATACCTTTAATCATTGGCGACGAAGAAACATCTGTCTTAAAGTATATTTCCCCTCCTGAGCTTCACCTTTTGTTAGGTGTGGTTCAAAAACTATTTGATTGTCTTGAATTGGAGAATACCAATGTTGCAACAGAATGGGCAAAAAAGCGGGATTGAAACTAGATCATTATGGAAAATGTAACGGAAATAACGCCAGACAACTTTTAAAGAAAGTGGATATTTTGAAGACGATATCGCCCGGTAAAGAATCCTATTCAAAGTTTTTAGAAGCAAAAATCTAAACATCTTTTTTTTTAGAAAATAAATATATTGGAGTGTTTTCTGCATTCAATCAAGTAGTTTCGAGTTGTTTTGGTCAAGCACTAAACAAACATGACATCGAACAATTTAGATTGGAAATACTCAACTTAGGTATTAATATAACTCCAAAGATTCATGCAATTCTGGATCATGTGCCAGAGTTTATAAAAGCAAATCATAGAGCTCTAGGATTTTACTCGGAACAAGCATCTGCGAGCAGGTTCATTTTTCCTTTAAATTATTTTCTAAAAAGTTTAACTTGAATCCTCGTTCAGAATGCTACCAAAATAGTCTATTACGATGTATTTGTTGTTATAATAGTCCACGTATTTAAGATTTGTGTTGTACTTAGCTTTAGTTAAATTTAGCGATAAAACCATTTAGTTAGGGAAGAAATATAATTATTCTAACTTATTAGTTAACATTTTTATGCAAAATAAAACATATAGCTGTAATATGATTTTTTTGACAAATTATTTTTCAGTTTTTGATCTCAAAATTCAAAGTCACGGTACGTCACTGGATCTATGGAAATGATTTAGTGGTTCGATGATTTTGAAAGAACGCATTATGGCCATTAAAAAATTACTAATTTTACAATTTATATATTTTTTATTTTGAATCATATAAAAACCGAACAGTGTCAAATTCGCAAGTTTTTGATTTAGATTAGTTCATACTTTCAATTAATAGTAGCTAATTCATACGATAAATATTAGTGATACATCTGAAATGAACCTTCTGTAAAATTAAAGGCAGTAATTCCACACAGTACAATAAGAAAAATTATTTCATAATTTCTCATTGGCTACCTGCTATTTTTCTGATCTTCTTGCGACGCCGACGCCTCTGCTTTGCCAGAGGTCACGATGGTACCCTGCAGTTAGCCTCTAGCCCGTACGTCTTTGAGAGAAAGCTCTCTGACAATCCGTATCTTCATTTTTCCTCTTCTTCTTCTACTAGGCCTCTTACCGAAGTACCAGCGATGACGGTAACTGCATCTCACTTCGTATGCCTCGCCGAAGGCTTTTCTGCATTCCACCAGCAGCCATACTGTCTGGTACGAGATTTTGATCATCGCGATAGGGAGCTGTCGACTCTGCTGTTATTTGATACGGTACTTCTCTGTGTTGTGATAGAATTTCTTGAATTTTGCTGTTCTTATTCTGAGTTTTTAACATTTCTTTTATATATTTTCTTTCAATCAAAATATTTTATAAAACAAAAATGAATTAATTATCTATACTAATACATAAAATCCTTAAGTGACTGACATACTGATTAATCACGATCCTGCTCAAACCACTCAACGTAAGAAGCTCAATTTTGGCATACAGGTTGATTCTAGGGTGTAGAGGTTCGATAAGAAGGGATTTTTCGAAATTCCAGTTCCAAGGGGGTGAAACCATCCCTCAAATATTACATTATTTTTTATTTAAAAAACGGTCAAGTTTCCGAAAAAACGCTTAAACACGTATATTTTATGTTGTTGTTTTACATATTTTAAGATTTTTTAAAAATTTATACAAGGTGTTTCATAAAATATGACCATTGAGTAATCACGATTCTGCTTAAACTGCTTGATTTTTGGCAAACGGATCGACTGTGGGGTGTAGAGGTTCGATAAGGAGGGAGGTTCGATAAGAGGGAGGGGTTTCTCGAATCTCAAATTCCAAGAGGGTGAAAACGCCCCTCAAATATTACAATATTTGTTTAATTTGTTATTTACAAAACGGTTAGTTTTTCGGGAAAACGCTTGGACACGCATAATTTATTTTGTTTTTTACATATTTTGAAATTTTGAAAAAATTAAAACCTGGAAAGATGCGTTTTCACCCTTTTGGAATTTGAGATTCAAGAACCCCCTCCTTATCGAACCTCTACACCCCACAGTAAATCCGTTTGCCAAAAATCAGCTTTAAACATCAAGCAATTTAAGCTGAATCGTGATTACTAACCCAATGGTCATATTTTATGAAACACCTTGTATAAATTTTTAAAAAATCTTAAAATATGTAAAACAACAAAATAGAATCGTGTTAGTTATATTATATATTCTAATATTTGAGGGGTGGTTTCACCCCCTTAGAATTTGAGTTTCGAAAAATCCCTTCTTATCAAACCTCTACACCCTAAAGTCAATCCGTTTTCCAAAAATCAGCTTTTTACGTTAAGCGCTTTAAGCAGGATCGTGATTAATCAATGACCAGATTTAAAAAATCTTAAGATATGTAAAAAAACAAAATAAAATATACGTGTTTAAGCGTTTTTTTCAGAAACTTGACCGTTTATTAAATAAAAAATATTGTAATATTTGAGGGATAGTTTCACCCCCTTAGAATTCTAGTTTCGAAAAATCCCTTCTTATCTAACCTCTACATCCTAAAGTTAATCTGTTTTCCAAAAATCAGCTTTTTATGTCAAGCGCTTTAAGCAGGATCGTAATTAATCAATGACCAGATTTTTCGAAACACCCTGTATACATTTTTAAAAAATCTTAAAATATGTAAAAAACAAAATAAAATATACGTGTTTAAGCGTTTTTTCGGAAACTTGACCGTTTATTAAATAAAAAATATTGTAATATTTGAGGGATGGTTTCACCCTTGGAACTGGACTTTCGAAAGATCTCTTCTTATCGAACCTCTACACCCTAGAATCAACCTGTATGCCAAAATTGAGCTTCTTACGTTGAGTGGTTTGAGCAGGATCGTGATTAATCTGTGAATCAGTCTAAATATTACTATCTAGAAAACCTTGCTAACAGTACATAGCCTTGTTATTATTTGCTTTTAGACTCCAAAAACTCCAATAAAACTTTCGAAACAGTGCAAAATTTGTTAAACGTTTCGATTTACTTGAGTCGTGTCCATTTTAGCCGTATCGTTCAGCAGCGTTTAGAGAGGCTGGAAAAATAAACAGGCGCTATTTAACTTTGGCCAGATGCTAAGAGATGTTAAAATTACTCCAACCTCGATAAATTTCATTGTGTACACAATATTAAAAACATTTTCGGAGAGTTTTGCCAAAGACTGCCGTTAAAAAATGGACTGTTTGCAGATTTGAACCCAAGCAGCATTTGGACGTCGGGACAACGTTGTGTCACGCGACCAAACGTCGGGGCGCAACGTCGGCACAACCTCGTGCCAACCCTAGTCTGCACTAGTTTGGAGAATAATTTTTGTGTCGAAACGACGTTGGATACCGACGTTGGCTAGAAGCCTAATTTAGTACAAACTGCAACGTTGTTTAAAATCCTAATTCACAGAAATACAAAACTAATATGGCGTCTAAGTCGCGTTTTATCCTAAATTGGGATAATTATAGTAAATCATAAAAATATTATTTTTATGATTTAGTTTGAGACATATGTCAGATGGCAGTGAAGGAAAACAAAACAAAGTATTTAAGTGTGGAGGATGTTTGAAGATCATAATTATTGAAACACTTTAACCGACTCTGTAACTCGTTACCCAAGGCAAAAAAGTTAAACGCAAAACAACTTTTTATTGATAAATGTATTGTTTCTACTTTGAAAAATACTAATGGGCCTTAAAATTAAAGATGTTTCTTAAAATTTTCTTGAATTTTTTTTAGTAAAATGAGAATAATTTATTCGCAGTCGAAAAATTGTTTCCGCGTGTTTTTAGGGTCAAATATTTTAAGTTAATGTATTCAAAAGCAGGAATTGCTATTTTAGGAACGAAACATTTTCTTATTTAACAACATGGCGGCTTTCACTTTGTTGTTTTGGGAGATTAAGATGGAGTAGTTCGAGTAGTCGCATACTGAACTACCAATAAAGTCGCAGTTCGGCCTTAACAGGTAGTATACTAGTCGCAAGATTGCCCAATTTAATCATCCTAGAGTAGCTTTCTGTGCCGCCCTCTATAATCTAAATAAACGAGGGAGTGGATAAACATCGGTAATATATGTCGATGTATATTTAAATTTAGTTTTATATGTACCTTTCTTATGTCCTATTTTAATTAAGTTTTTTTATAAAACAAAAACAGCACTGAACTGTCTGACTGAACAGAACAATGAAGTGAAAATTTAAGATTTAAGGTTATGGTTCAATACAGTTGCAAAAAGGTAGTGACTTCGATCGTCCCACCAACGTAAGAATAAGGAAATCTAAACAACGTTGGAATTAGTAAACAGACGACGTTTGCATAACGTTGAATAGGTCCTGAAATTGACGCCGGAAAACCTATATTGTCCAACGTTGTAACTATGTTGTCCGAATCACCTAAAGATCACTTTAAGCAAAAAGGTTACAAGACAACGTTTATTCGACGTCGCAGAAGCTTCACTTTGCTGTAGTAACTAGTCCAACGTCGGCACAACGTTATAAAAACGTTTAAATTTATTTTAATACCCAAGGTAGGGAGCTAACTATTTTTTGTAACTAATCCAACGTTGTGTTTAGTAAACATGTGGTCGCAAGTCGTGAAAATGCTACTTGGGAAGTTTTACTTCAAATATGCGCACATAGTGTACACACTGTTGTTTTTTTCCTTTATACTTTTCAAAAGTTACTTTATTTCATTCTTAAAATTACAAGAAACTTTCTTTTAGACAGTCGATCAAACTAATAAACATCCATTAAACAATTTCCATAAAGACACAATTATTACCGCAATATAAAATTAATAATACCACACAAACACAATGAAACGTTTATTTGCAAAACACCCAGACATAATGAATGTATTTGCGTTTAACTGTTAAGCTGTTTTTGTTGTGCAGAAAGTCGCTGTTCGAGGCAGACAGTATGGCTGCCAGCGGAACACACAAAACACTTGGAAATTGATGTATGTTTTATGTAATTTTCGTGCTTGTATATGAATAATCGATTATTAAAATGGACGAAAATAACTACCGTACGTACAGTACGACCATGTTTTCTATTTTTAAACGTTTCATTTAACAACTGTAATTAAAAATCTAGCCGAAACGTTTGATCTGAAATAAAGTGGATTGCCTATTACACGCGTCTGTGTTTTTACGAAAATATTAGTGTTATTAATTAGTGGGTAATAGTATAAAACACGTTACTTTTTTTAATCTACAGGGTTGTTCACCACATACGAGACGGAGTATTGTAGCTAAACGATTAGATTTTTACAAATTGTAAGTTTTGGGTTCGTTGAAGGACTATTAGAGCTACAATTTAAAAATATTTTTTCAAGATACAGGGTGTCCCAAATAAATAAAAAATATCAAAGTTGTATTTTTTTAAACGGAACACCCTGTATATTATTACATTTTTAGTTTCTACGATTAAAATAAAGGTAAATTTGATAAAGATTTATTACACTTAAACCTTACCGTTTTTGAAATATTTTCAATTTTGTGAAATTGCAATCAAAATTTTAAGGCTTCATTTCTCCAAGGGTATCAAAGTTTTTAATACTAAATATTTACTGAAGTTTATTTATTGATCAGTTATTGTGTTCCAATAATAAAAATTATACTTCCTTATACAGAGTGTCTAAAAATTTATTTTAAATAATTACTTGCTTTAAACGGCAATAACTTGTTTAATTTAAATAGAACACCCTGTATATTTTATGAGAATCAGATGCACAATTTAATTGTCTATCAAATTGTATTATACCATTTTGTGTTGGGTGTACCTATACAGGGTGAACAACCCTGTATAGGTATATAGTTTGAACATGAAACCTTTTTGAGGAAAATGCATCCTTCCTAAAAGATTTTGCTTGATCTAAAAAATGGTTAATTTCATTTATACTTTTTTCAATTTTCTAGCTTTTTAGGAAAAAAATATAGGGTTGTTCAACACATACGACACGGAGTATTGTAGCTAAACGATTAGATTTTTAGAGCTACAATTTAAAAATAAATTTACAAAATACAGAGTGTCCCAAATAAGTAAAAAATATTACAGTTGTATTTTTTTAAATGGAACACCCTGTATATTATTCTTCATTTTTAGATTCTACGATTGAAATAAAGGTAAATTTGATTAGGGTTTATCACACTTAAACCTTACCGTTTTTTTAAATATTTTCAATTTTGTGAAAATGCAGTAAAAAATTTAAGGCCTCATTTCTCCAAGGGCATCAAAGTTTTTAATAATAAATATTTACTGAAGATTATTTACTGATCAGATATTGTGTTGCAATAATAAAAATTATACTGCCTCATACAGAGTGTCCAAAAAATTATATAAAATAATTATTAGCTTTAAACGACAATAACTAGTTTAATTTAAATGGAACACCCTGTATATTTTACGTGATTCAGATGCACAATTCAATTGTCTATCAAATTGTATTACACGATTTTTTACCTATATTTTCAAGTTTTCGTAGAAAATGCATTTTCTTATAATTTCGACCTCATTTATCACTATAGGTTTTTTGAAAGCAATATATCATGTACAAAATGTACAGGTGGTAAAAATAATAATATTGCAAGCCCATTTGTTTACAAAAAGAAAACTATTTAAATCTGTGTAAAAGATCGAGTATAGCAATTAAATATACCACAATAATTTCCGCCCAAAAATTAGTTGATTACATACTGTTTTAATTAATAAATTATTCTAAATAAATGCGGATTTGACTCAGAAATCAGAATTGGGCGGTGTAATAATAAGTTATGAAAATGAACGTCTCTGTCATTATAAATAAGTATTCGTGAAAAGGTGATAATAGTTATCGGAAAATGTAATACTTTGATAACAGCAAAAAATATGACATTAATCAAAATTAATTATCAGCTATCAAAGAATGAAATTAAGATGATATTACCATAGACACGCCTTTTGATTTTTAGGACTTTCATTATGAAAAAATTCAATAATATTTTCATGTTTTTCAAATCCATTTCAAGTCGAGAACTACTCCAAGACGAGCCCACATTCTTCATAATTACACAATTAGACAGTTTTTTACAGACTATCGAGATGTTTTATGACAGATAGACAACAATTAACAGGTTGATGACATTGTTGTCGACTACCAGACGAGGTAGCCGACGAAATTTTTAGCGCATTAACCATTAAATATGATTTTTAGCACCTGTATGACACAATTTTATGGTCTATGAGACTGTGCGAATTTTATTTTCTCAGTGTTATTAGGCTCAGTTATAGATAAATCTAGGAATTTATCGAACGAATGCAAGAGTTGACGTAGTTGTTATAATAACAAAATTTGTAGTGTAATTATTCTTTTAACATTCATGAAGTTTTTTTTATTATTTTAATCAGACACACAATAATAATTGTTTAGGATATTTTCTTATACTATACTAGTGTGATACTAGCGTGTACCCGCGACTAGCGTTCGCGTCGAATTAATCATTTGCAATGGTGGTGATAAAGCAAAGCAAGAATTTCCATTAACATACAAACTGGATAACATTTTCTCTTTTTCGGAACACCCAAACAAACAAACAAACAAACAACGCTTTATTGTGCAAAAAGCCAAAACAGCTTCATCGACAAAGCACTCACAAACAACAAAATCACAAAAAAATACAAACAACAAATAATACAATTTAAAAAAAGTTAAGTCTTTAAAATTACAAAAAGAACCCCCTGTATGAAACAAAAGAACACCCTGTATGATTTTTAAAAAAATTTCAAAATATGTAAAAAACAAAATAAATTATGCGTGTCCAAGCGTTTTCCCGAAAGACTAACCGTTTTTTAAATAACAAATATTTTAATATTTGAGGGGCGTTTTTGTCCTCTTGGAATTTGAGATTCGAGAAACCCCTCCTTATCGAACCTCTACACCCCACAGTCAATCCGTTTGCCAAAAATCAGCTTTAAACGTCAAGCAGTTTAAGCATATTTTTTTCGGAAACTTCACCGTTTTTTAAATAATATATATTAGTATATATTAGTATAGATTTTAATTGTATTTTATTATATATTTATTTATAAGATTTATCTTTTTGTTTCAGACATTAGGATGAATTTTGGCTGGTTGATCACCCTCGCTGTTCTAGCGTTCATCGAAGCCAACAAAACCGCAGAAGAGGCCAATAAGACTAAAGAATCCGAACCAAAATCAAAACAGACACAAACGAACGAAACAGTACCACCGTTTCCCAAGGAATACATCCAAGCGGTTGAGAAGAATCTTCTGTCGTTGTTCGGGTTAAAAAATCGGCCCGGTAAAATAGACATGTCGAAAATTTTTGTACCCGACGAGTTGGTTAAGCTGTACGAGTTGCAGAGTGGTTTAAAGTTCGTTACGTCGGCCATACCAAAGCCTGGGGCATTTTTAACCACGGCTAATACAGTGAGGAGTTTTTTACATATAGGTAAGACTTTTTTATCATTTTTTTGTGTAAAGATTAAGAAAGATCTCTTTAAAAAAGTCCTGTGGGTATTTCGGCACTTACACTGTAAAAAAATCTAAAAAATAAAATACACACACCGGAAAAGTCTAGGGATATTACAATTTTATCCAGCCATCGTCAGTAATTTTATTATTTGCATTTCTGATATAATAAAATTAAAATAAACAAATAGTTTACAGAACGTATTGGAAATAAAAATGCGAAATTTACCGAATTTTTCAAATTTACCTTGATTTTTATTGAACTCAAAAAAATATACACGCATTTTTTTTATTCTAAACTGTGAATTAAAAAAAAGATAAAACCATTTTTACATAATAAAAGGTATGGCCTCCTCTACTGTTCATTACAGCCCTAC
This sequence comes from Sitophilus oryzae, assembly GCF_002938485.1. NCBI lineage: Eukaryota > Metazoa > Arthropoda > Insecta > Coleoptera > Curculionidae > Sitophilus > Sitophilus oryzae. Next base: position 311,085 of record NW_022147487.1, on the reverse strand, counting down.
ATCGTCTCTCCATGCTCCTGATCAGGTTGTCGATCTCTTCTTGAGGTACAGCCGGCCACGCTGCATTCACGGCCCGAACCAGATCCCTACGAGTTTCACGAGGCATACCCATTCTCAAAATTCTTCTTTGGACCGCGTCCCATACGTGCTCGATGGGGTTGAGGCCAGGAGATTGTGCCGGCCAGGGTAAGATGTTTAATTGATGAGCATTGATAAACTCACTTACCACTCTGGCTGTATGAGGCCGTGCATTGTCATGCATGAGAATGAAGTTTCTCCCAAAATTATTGGCATATGGTAACACGACAGGCTCAAGAATTAAATCACGATATGTGATTCCTGTTAGAAACCTTTCAAGAAAAACGAGATCGGTTTTTCGGCCTAACTGGACTCCTCCCCAGACCATAACTGTTCGACCTTGATAAGGGTGCACGTCCTGCACATGATCCGACCAAATAAGATTTCCCGGTTCTCTCCATACCCTAAGCCTTCTCGAATCCGGATGAATTCCAAAGCGTGACTCATCCGTGAAGAGAACATTGGCCCATTGTTCATTCGACCACTGCACATGATCTTGAGCCCACAAATATCGTACCTCTCACTTTCCTCTCTCTGTCTGCTTCTTAAGTTGACCTCTCTTAATCCATTGCGAACAGTGTCAGGACTAACGGTTATATTATGTGTTTCCTGGAGAATTAAACTAACCTCTGGTGCTGTAAGAGTCGGTCGGCGTCGAGCATTTAATGGTAAAAAATGATCTTGCTGAGGGGTAGTAATGCGATGTCGCCCTGTGTGCCTTTCAGCAACATCACCACTTTCACGGTAGCGTGCACTTAATCGCGATATTACACTTTGCGTTGTATTTAATGCTCTAGCCACGTCGATTTGGCGCATTCCAGCTTCGAGCATACCCAGGGCCCTTAGCATTTCGTCTCTGTTAAGATGTTTACGCTCCATAATGTCGTTTAATACTAAACAGAGTTATTTGAATGAATTCTGGCCAGTTATCATAAAAACATAGCCAGTACAGGTTAAATTCGAACAATTATTGATGCTAGGTGCTTTTTATACATTTGACAAAAAATGCACAAACACTTCTGCAAATATCTCAAATTTAGAAATAACTAGTGTGACTACTTCGTTTCAATCGAAGTAGAAAGAATTGGCCTACAAATACGTGGTTGTTTATTCAAAACATTTATTTTTAACTTTAATAAAATGATATCCCTATTAGATTTTTCCGGTGTGTGTAGTTATATTTTGCAAATGCTTAACGCTTCGGGAAGTATATCTCTTCCCGTCGTTGGAAGGCAAAAAACACAAAGGACAGAGAAAAAACTATTTAAAATAGCTAAATACAACTATTCAAGAACACTCTAGTTTTTTTTTTCAACAGATACGTCTATAAACACCATTCACGTTCTGTTAAAATGACATTTTATCAAGATAATCTTCAAAATTAACAATTACTACCTGATAACAATTATTTAATGGGGCAAAACCAAAAAGCCTCAAGCTTTATGTTCAATAAAACCAAAGAAGCGATAGCCTTACATTACTAATCTCTACAGATGCCTGAGCAATATTTTTTTTATATTAAACTGTATTAAAAAAGCCTCTTCTATTTTTCGTTTAGAGACTATGACTTTTTTTCATAATAATTTTTGCGTTGTTCAAATCTACTCTGTACCCATGAAAGCTGACAAACCTTAGATTTGCGAAAATCACCCTTTCTTAAATGATCTTTATGTTCTTTAAATCGAACATTTAACGTTCACAATGTATTTTTTATATTACATTTATTGTTTGTTGTCCAGTGCTTATTGCTTTTTTTTGTCCTTTTGGCAAATTTGTTTCTGGCTGACAAGCAGTGTCCGTTTAGGTTTAACGCAGAAATGTTTACAAAAAATAACTATTTTATTTTGTAGATTGTCCTACAGCAAGTGGCGAAATACCCATAGGGTTTTTTTAAGAGATGAATCCGCCACAAACCTATAGACATTTTTTATTAAGCAAAAAAGAACGAGACGGTGTTGAAAATCTTTCCTACAAATACCTTGTGTAATATTTTATTTACAACTACACCATTACTCAAAAACTTAACCACTACCATTACCTCAACTTACTACAACGATTACTTAAATACTTGAGTAATAATATAAAATGAAAAGTGACACTCATCTAACCACGCTAATAATTTATGTACATCATTAACAGTTATTTTTTATACAAGACGATAAAATGGTATTTTATCGTCGACCGAAAAGATTAATGAATTAATTTCGGGAGGGGATAATGCAATTTTATCGCCGTGTATATAACAATAATTTTTTTCCGTAGCGAGTTACGTTTTAAAAATATTCAGAAATTATTATTTGAAGGAATTTATTACGAGTAGAAAAAATATTGTGCTGGGTTGGCGTTGGTTTCTATGTAATTTGACAAATAAATAAAGCTGTCTCTTTAGTTGTCAGTTTTGAGTCAATATTTTTTAATTCTCTTTCGTGTCGATTGCTGATTGAATTGGAGCCAGAAACGGCTCAAAACCAAATAAGTAAATTACCAACAGATATTCTACGAAAGCGTAGAGCTGCAATCGCAACACTGAAAAATAATTTTAGCAAAATTTACACTTTTTCTGTAAATTTACAGATTTCCTGTAAATTTACACTTTTTCTGTAAATTTAAAATTTACACTTTTTCTGTAAATTTGCACATTTTCTGTAAATTTACAGAGTTACTGTAAATTTACACTTTTTCTGTAAATTTACACTTTTTCTGTAAATTGCATGCGAAATTTACTACCCAGCAGGACGACGCGTTACTTCTCGGCATTGACCTGTTCGTTACTCGGTAGTTACAAGTAGTAGTGGGAACTATCGAATGAATACTATCAAAACATTCGATAGTTGCAATTCATTCGAATAATTCGATAGCTAGTAAGAAAACATTCGTCGAAAACTATTCGAATAAAAATTATCGAATAGATGCGTCATCTGCCTTGAAATATTGTATTCTAGTAATTCGGCAGCAAAACCATTCATTTATAAAATTCATTCATTTATCAAATTCATTTATTCGTCAGGATCGATTTTAATAAAATATAAACTGATTTTAGTTGTCGTCCGGCGACGTAGGTTTCTTTCCTAGAAACCCGACAGCGGTCGGTGGCAATGCTATGAAAAGAAGCCGGCATCTTTGATTTTTTGGGGAGTCAAATAAAGATAGGGACACATTATTTTTTTATTGAGTTATTGAGGTGCTAGTATTTACACAGAAAATATATTATGAAGGGCGCTGTTGCCATATATTTGTATTAGTTGGTATTAGCAAAGAATATTATTCTTTAGCATTAGTTAGTTACGGATAGTATGTCTATATGTTTTGCATTTTTTTATTAATATTCTGTTGTTACACTGCAATAATACTTTTTATTTTGGATGTAGGAATTTTTTTTTTAATTTTTAATGTTTTTAAGCAAAGACTGGTTTAATAAATAATAATAACAGTAATAATTTGTTATACCTATTAACAACAAAATTTACAATCATTTAATAATATAAACATTTGTTTTAAGTAGTAGCAAAATATAAACAACAAATAGAAGTCAGTATTTATATTAGATCCTATTTAAAATAATATAGTCTCTAAATGGCAACGTTGGTTTATTAAATAATAATAATTACAGAACTAATTTGTTATATTAACAACAAATTTTAAAAATCATGAAATATAAACATTTATTAATTTTCTAAGCATGCAGTGTAATTGGAAGGAAAATATAAATAAAAAATTAGAAATCAAAATTATTTATATTACTTTTTATTACTTTATATTATTATTTAAAAATAATATTTACTTTTTGCTGGCATTTACTTTAAAACATAAATGAAATATTTCTTCGCAAAAAACTACATGTAAGAGAATTAGCATAAACAAAATACAAACATTGTTAACTTTTTTTTAAATTGGCACGTAAAAACTTTTCAGTTTAATTTTCTCACCCCAAAATTTGAGTTCGACAACAATTTACTTAACCACATTACTTTAATGTGATTATTAAGTTCAACTAATTCATATTATTAAAACATCTAAAATACATAAATATGTATTTTAAAATTAATTGTAAGTTCATCTCATCTCTGTTAAAAATTGCTACTTCTCAAAATTTCCCTTTAAAAAAATGCAATCTAACCTAACCTTAATATACCATATAAAATTAAATAATTGAAAGATCGGGCTACGGAAAATCACACAAATTTTCGGAAAAATTTTGACCACTTCGCACACAATCGTCAATTTAAAAAAAAACGACTATTTTAGTATTTTAAATATTTTAATAAACGCAAAAATAGCATAGTATTTACTAGGCGAAGTTATAAAAATTTGGAAGAACTATTAATACGCACACAAAAATCAAACGAATACTAAATTTCATTTATCAAAAGCATTCGATAGTCGTGGCGCAACGATAACCATTTAGTCGTACGGCGAGGTTGTCACATATGCTTTAGTATACAAATGAATGAATGATTTTATTCGAATAAAACCATTCGATAGTTGAAATCATTCATTCAGTGACCATTCGATAGTCTAATTCATTCGATAGTTCCCATCGCTAGTTACAAGTGAGCCTTGTTCTCTGCTGGTTAAGTTGCCATTATGCCGATGAAGTACAGATATTCATCAGAGATTATGGATGAATACATTAAAAACTACTTTCAAATCGGATTAAGTCACAAAGAAATTTTGACATTAGAGGATGGTTATGTCCTTTGTTATGTCCTAAGTTTACGTCATTTGCGAAGGCATTTGGGATGAACTAATTTATTTCGAAGTTGATCGAAATTCTTTAAGTACTCTAAAATAATAGCTGTAATATAGATAACCAAATTGTAACTGTATAACAAAACAGAGTACACTTAATATAAAAATGTAAATAAAATCAATTATTATCCTATGAATAAAAAATAAACCAAAAATCAGTAGCGCTAAAACATTAGGCGAATCCAAATGTTTTAGCATTACCTATAGCAAAATCCATATCTGTTTTAAAATATTCATAACTCTTATGAATGACTGGCAGTTTTAATTGCAGGGAGTATTTGCCATAGGAAATTGTGATTGATCTTCATGCAAAAACATGATCTGTGGCATTAAGGGAAATCATAGAGGTGGCGGACAATCAGATCCTGTTGCAAATACTAATACATGGATGCGCTGGATGTATACCATGATAGTAAGACCCATGATTACTTATGGAGCAGTTGCCTGGTACACAAAACTAGAGCAACGGACGCCAAGGCTAAACCTATGCAAAGTCCAGAGACTAGCATGTGTTTGCATCACAGGAGCCATGAGAACCTGTCCAACAGCAGTAATGGAGGTCATTCTAGATCTAACACCACTGCACATTGTCATTGGTAGATATGCCAATGCGACAATAATTAGAATGGTCACTAACGGAATTAGTACTGGGAGAATTGTCAGATCAGGGGCTTGGAACACCCTCAAAAAGGAAATACCACTCCTGCAACTCCCAGTGGACGATATGCCAAGAACGTACAACTTTGACAAACATGTCAATGTAGTATTGAGCAATAAGAAGGATTGGAAGAGCGAAACGCTTGCCCAGCAGTTAAAAGACGATACCATAACTTGGTATACTGATGCTTCCAAAATCAATACGGGAACAGGGATCGGAGTGTTTGGGCCGAGAGCTAATTACTCCGAACCAATGGGCACTTACCCCAGTATCCTACAGGCAGAAATCTACGCTATCGAGAGAGATGCGTACAACTTATCTTAGATAGGAACTATCGGAAACAAGAAATAGCCATCTTATCTGATAGTCAAGCAGCGTTAAAGGCGATCAACTCCAGTATCAATCAATTCGAAATTGGTCAAAGAATGCATAGAGAAGCTGAATTAATTAGGCAAAGAAAACAAAGTCCTCCTACACTGGGTGCCTGCTCACCAAGGGATAGAAGGCAATGAAAAAGCAAATAATCTAGCTAGGAAAGGAGCGAACACTCCAATTAACTGGACCAGAACCGTTCTGCTTCCAAGTGGTAACCAACTCGTAAGGCGGAACTCAAGAACTTGGAAGATTCCATCCGCAACCTGGAATGGAAATCTTGCAATGGTCTAAGACACTCAAAGAAGTTTCTGAGGGCTTATGATCAAGAAAAATCACAGATCTTCCTGGGTCTGAGTAAGAACAATTTTCGGATTGTCACGGGGTTTTTAACAGGACACTGTCTCCTCAATGAACACCTCAGTAGATTGAAACTAAGAAGAAACGGCGAATGCAGATTCTGTGGGGAAGATGGGGAAACACCAGTACAATTCCTCATCACTGAGTGCGCCGAGACGACAACCATTCGTGCCATGAATTTTGGTACGACTGATATTGGAGATGGAGAACTACCCTCTATAAAACCGTCCCAGATACTGGCTTTTGTCAAAGCCCTGGGACTGTATGATGAGTTATGATTCAAGAAAGGGGGACACAATGGATCTGTAAGGTCGAAGTGATTAACCCCCCTCCCACTCATTCTAAATTCTAAATTCTAAAATTCAAATACTAATACATCGGAAAGGGTGACAATACTTTCCGGGTCGCCTAAAAGCATATTATATGTGTTATATCACATACATTTCAAATCAAATACATAATCTCTAAAATAAGAGATCACCGGAATTTTTTTTAGTCCCAGGTTCAGTATAGACGATGAGGAATAATTTTTCAAGTATTTTTAAAGGGGGTGTGCTTTCAGAACAAAATATACCTTTGAATATTTATACTGGGATATTGCTTAATCTTGTCATATAGATCGCATGTCTCCAATGCTTCAATTAATTGCCGCAGTGGTTCCCTAATTCTGTCTTTACTATTGAAGACTTTTGTGAATAAACTAGAAACTGGAGAGTTCGATGTCAACCACTGTTTCCACTAACGCAGAAATTGACAGAAAAAGTGTAAATTTACAGAAAATCTGTAAATTTACAGAAAAAGTGTAAGTTTTGCTAAAAATATTTTTCAATGTTGCGATGGCAGCTCTACGCTTTCGTAGTAATATTCAGGCTGAGGCGACAAACGCCATATCCAAACTACTTCCATTTAAATCCCGAATAACTTATGAAAAGGAATACAAACATTTTCAAAAATGGAAGTAATTAAAAAACGTGCGAGACGAAATAAAGTTTTTAACCTTTCATTTTTTCGTTATTTCTTTCGAATTTCTGTAACAAATAGAGCCAAAATTTTGTCAGAAAGTGACAATAAGGAAGCCTATTTTAACAATGGTACTTCAGCAGAGCTTAAAAGCGTTGCCGAATCAAGAGAAACGAAAGAAGAAGAAATTAATTTTGAAAAACATTATTTTCTTACATCTAAATACTAAAATTGATAGTCTGTCCTTTCTCTTCAAATGGAAGACGCAAGAATCAGCGTCTTGCGAAGATATAAGAGAAAAATAGTGATTTCAACGACGTCACAGTTTCGTAACACTCTCTCAGCTGGTGAGTGAGATCAACAGATATACGGGCTGGGCGGGGCACAAGGTTTGACCTAATCGTTTAAACACCTGGCACCAGTGGCGTACGAACAGATTTTCTCCACTTTGTCAGAATACTTTTATTCAAAAAAACATGCGAACTCGATATTTCGGTGTGAAACAACAACTGAGGAGCGATAAAGACAATAGATTTGTTCACACAGCCAGTGTTGCCAGAAATTTTCAAGCGAATTTCTTTCTTTTCCAATAACAAGGGGCCGTCCTCTACCGGAAAAAAACGGAATTTCAAATATTTTTATATAAAATGGTTCAAGTCCAAAAAAGTATAAACATTCTTAAAAATGATCGCAGTTGTATTTTGAGTTACTTCAGTTTACAATTATACAATTTAAAACATAATAAACTATTGTGTCAAGTTCTTTTCTCCAGCTTGTTTTATTTTAATTAAGTAACATTAAAAAACTTTAACTGTCATTTTCTCCATAATTATCTTCTAGGACTTGATCCAGTTCACTTCTGTAACCATCAAGTATCAGATCTTACGTAAGTTGTCTCTGGTATGTTGAAAAAAAGTCATTGCTTATAATAGTTGCTTGAACCGAGAATAATTAATCGTGCAACCTATTTATATCCTTTCTTGCTTGTTAAAAAAGTCTGTGATTTTTGTCACAGATGTTTTTAAATTTCTGTTTGTAATTCACCTACACGATTCAATTGGCTATTTTTTAAATGCCTATACCACTGGCTTCAAAAAAATATAAAAATTAAAATCGCCGACGTACAATTGGGGTCTCTACACAAATTTAAAAAAAACTTTTTCAATCAAAGTAAAAAGCGCGCAAAAAGTTTTGTTAATAATAAATAACGACCATCATCACCAAAAGGTATGCTTACTTTTGCCCCCCTCCCTGTTTCTAAATCCAGGAGGTTGGGTCTTGGCACCAGTTTAAATAAAAATAGACTTTAATCTAATAGAAAAAGCAAAAAAAATATTTTTTTTTCTAATATTTTAGTGATAAAATTTTACTTTATGATCATAAGTATTAGTAAACAAGTAAAACTACAAACTAACAATTAAAGAAGTACAATTAATAACTTTAACACACACTGAATTTAGACTAAAAAGGAAGAAAACAATTAGGTACTAGCTATAAGTAAATAAATAAATTTTAAACATGGTTACTGTTGCAGGAAGCAACACTCCTAAGGAGATTTTTGATAGTTTTTTGTGATCTCGGATTTGAATTAAAATTTTTTGAGAACAACTTAAAAGAATGATGCATCTGCTCTGAGGCTTGCTCAGAGTAAAAGCCCAATACTTTCTGTGAAATACTAACAAAATCCAGTATATGGTGAACAACAGCGTGAATTTTTGGAGTAAAACTGATTTTCGTATCTCTTATTTTTTTGTTTGCGCGCCACATCATTGAAGGTACAAAATACCTCTATGTATTTGTTGTCTAAAAAAAAATAAGCAAAGGGCATAGTGTCCAAATAACAATAATAAAATAAAGTTTTGTTACAAAGTAAGTACCAGAATCTAGTGCTTAAGGACGTCAACTTTTTTAAGCAAGTATCTGGCATTATTTCCATTAAATCTGCTGTAATGGTCTAATTGTATCCCAAAACTTCTTAGCCAGATTTCAGCAATTTCCGGAAAGTCCTTTTTTAGAGAATCGTATATTTTTTGTACAACTCCCATCTAAATAAATATATAGTTGATAATTGGAAGATTGTCATCACCAGTTATTAAAGGGATGTTGACGCAATTCTCTAAAAATTTTAATTAAAATTTGCAAAAAATAACTATTAAAAAAGTCAATAAAGTAAACTTAGCAGTACACTTACTGTATTTTTTTGTTTCTTTTAAATTTCCACTTGTCTCCTCGTTCTATAATGTACTCCATTTGGAAATATCTTTTATGGATCTTAATTCTCCCTTTGACTGTAAATTTTTTGAGTTAACATCACACCAGGCACATGCATGGCATGATGATAAAGATTGAAGGCCCAATATAATCATTATCAACTTTAGATCTGCGGCAAATGTGTAAGAACTGACTCCACAAATAGTATGGTGTTGCAAAATCTCAAACATTGCTCTGATATTTTTGTAGGTTTCTATTATTTTGGGAGCCAATCCTATTAAAATGCGTTTGTTTATTCCGGTACTTTTATGTTTTTCTTGTTTTATTTCGGGATTTTCGTAACAACATAAAGACAGACAAATTTTTAAAGATCCACTTCCACTATCTATGCTCAGTTTTAAATGGAAATCATCAGTAAGTTCACGTTTTTTAAACAAATGGTATTTCCACCAGGCCAGGCAGACAAATTGGTCAAAAAAATCTCCTTAGGAGTGTTGCTTCTACAACAGTAACCATGTTTAAAATTTATTTATTTACTTATAGCTAGTACCAAATTGTTTTCTCCCTTTTTAGACTAAATTCAGTGTGTGTTAAAGTTATTAATTGTACTTCCTTAATTGTTAGTTTGTAGTTTGACTTGTTTCATAATACTTATGATCATAAAGTAAAATTTTATCATTAAAATCTTATAAAATTTTTTTTTGTTTATTTTTATTTAAATTTGTGCAGTGACCCAACCTCCTAGATTTAGAAACAGGGAGGGGGACAAAAGTAAGCGTACCTTTTGGTGATGATGGTCGTTATTTATTATTAACAAAACTTTTTGCGCGCTTTTTACTTTGGTTAATTTTTTTTTAAATTTGTGTAGAGACCCCAATTGTACGTCGGCGATTTTAATTTTTAATTTTTTTTGAAACCTGTGGTATCGGCATTTAAAAAATAAAGTACTCAAAGTTTATATTTTTTTTTTTCTTGACATCTTGGCCCAGGCTAACTGTGAGTATGTATGTATGTAATTCTATGTATGTAAATTTATTGTTATTAAAAATCAACATATTTAAATTTGATTTCAATCAACTACCATACACAGAAATCGTAAAAAAGTAATTAAAGATACGCTACTGTAGAATGTGTTACAATGTGGGCAGTACCGTGTAGTGGCAATCAAAAATCTATAAATAAGAATAATTAACTATATGGGCAATTAAAATATTTTCATGCGCCTTGTTTATTATTATTATCATTATAACCATTACCTGTTTTGATTTAATACGTTATATGTATATGGGTCTATATAGGAAAATTTTGAACCTTATTTAAAATATTTTTTTTATTGCCAGTAAGTGTATTATAGGTATGCATCTGCATCTAAAGATCTTATACTTTCTTAAACTTTCTAGTCTTGCTAATGTTTAATCAAAAATTGACATTTACTATTAAAATACAGCTGTGAATTGGGCTCGGTATGTACCGGACAGTTTAGAAGACCGAATAAAAAACTGCATACCTATAATAATAACAATAATAACGATGATAGTGTAGCATGATTGATGCTAACTGCAAACAGAATGTCACGAAGCGTCTTTGCTTTGCTAAGAGGTTCAATTAGCGTCAAACGGTCAACAGAAACTTTCCACGGTGGTTCAGAGTGAGAAAAGAGAACCCATCGGGTACCGTTGATTCAAAATTATTGTAACATTATATTTCAAACAAAGAACCGAAATTTTACCAACTTTGGAGTTTAATCTCTGTACATATTCCATTGTAGCGAGTTCATAGTTTTTTTGTCACTGAAATTGGTCTTCTAGGTCTCTTAATACCTCTTGGGCACAATGCTTCTCATCATCATCATTATTTAGCTTATTCCGTCCACTGCTGAACAAAAGCCCCTTTCAGCTTTAGCCATTTCTTTCTATTTTGTGCCACTTGAATCCAGTTTCCAGCCACTAATATCATCTGTCCATCGACTAAGAGATCGTCCTCTGCTTCTATAGGCCTCGTGTTTTGGTCTCCATTTCACAAGTCTCTTTGTCCACCGTCCATCTGTTATCCTGGCCACAAGCCCTACCCAATTATATTTAAGATGTATGACAGATATCACCGCATCTCGTTCTCCTGTTTGATTTCGTATGGTATAATTGGGTATTTTATCCCCAAAGTGTAACTCCCAACATGGACCTTTCCATTTTCCGTTGCATGACCTGTATTCTATGCATGTTCTTTTTTGTCAAAGTAAGTGTTTGAGCTCCATACGTGAGGACATGCAAGACACACTGGTTAAAGACCTTTCTTTTTAAACATATTGGAAGATCAGATCTCAGTATATGATTTAGTTTACCGAATGCCGCCCACGACAAACCTATTCTTCCAAGAATTTTGTGTGTCTGATTATCCCTTCTAATACCGATCTCATATCCTAAGTATTTATATATATGCACTGGTTCCAAAAGTATGTTATTAATGTTTAAATTACCACTCAGTACTAGGTTTGTCATGTATTGTGTCTTTGATAAGTTAATTTTCAAACCGACTTTTTCCGAAGCATCATTTAGCGTATCCAGCTTATTCTGTGCTTCTTGTATGCTCAATAAAAACATAGTATTGAAAGTTAATTATTATTTGTTTGCAAAATATAATAGTAAATAAAATAGTATGTTAGACACAGTTATAGCATAATATATATTTCTTGGTTCCAATAATTTGAAATTCAAATAGTTACCCTACTTAACTAAAAGAAATGTACCTGCCTTAAAATGTGCGGGATTTCCCTGTGTTTGTTGCACCACTGGCCTCAATAAGAGAAGAAAATTTTAACTTGCAGAAATTGTTGATTTCTGACAGTTCATATTCAAGTCCAATATAATCATCTGAAAATGGAAAGGTCTATGTTGGGAGTTAAGCTTGATTTTCATGCATCCGTTGTCCGACGATACTGTTTCGCTTGCGCAAGCATGGCTTGTCCAAGCTTGCATGATTCAATTTCAGTCAATCATCAAGCGGCTTGCACAATTAAAATGCTTGCGCAAATTTTCCCTACAGACGCTACAGTTTGCTTGTACAAAAAGATTGTTCATGCATGCATGCTTATCAAACTTGCAGTAGTGTGTGTAGCCACCTTTAGAGATAAAATACCCAATCATCATACCATACGAAGAGGAGTAAGAGATGCGGTGATATCACTGAACTGGGCAGGATATGTGGCTAGGATAACAGATGGACGGTGGGCAAAGAGACTTGTGGAATGGAGACCAAAACACGAGGCCTATAGAAGCAGAGGATGACCTCCTAGTCGATGGGCAGAAAAATAGAAAGAAATGGCTAGAGTTAAAGGAGGCTTTTGTTCAGCAGTGGACGGAATGAGCTAAATGATGATGATGATGATAATCATCTGCCACACTCATATCTCTCCCTCGTATCGTTTCATTAATTTTACTTCTGTAACATCTGAGGCAATATCTTGAAGTACCAGCTGATGTACCAGTATTAAAATAGTCTTCGTTGTTATCATTTCCTACAACAACTCCCTGACAACATTTTGGCTTCTATTGGTACTTTGGTACACAAATTCAAAGGAATGAACTACAAATTAACAATTATTGACAATTATTGACAAGGATTACTGGTTTTTAAGATTAACACGACTAAACAAAATCTCACAAATTCTTGTATTTTTACAGTATTTTTTCATAGTCAAAAGAGAATATTGTTCCTACCTTTTAGTTAATCGTGTGTTATTACTACAAAACATAGTACCAAAGGTTTCATTACTGTTAATCTCTCCACAGAATCAATCCGATGTCTCTTACTGTTTTAAAGTTCTAAAAATTGCACCAATCGTTCATAAAATGATTTCTACATACTAAGATGACTTGTATTTTTTGTTGTATCATTGAAATTACATACACACATACTTTTAGATAAAGTTATACAAAAAACATCCAGGGTCCTGACAAGCACATTATTATTATTTAATTCAATTAAAATCAGTTGTATAACTATGCTGTCTGTCCCACTTTCGCTGTTTTGATCTGTCATGTTTTTCGATACCAAACCAGAGACGTGCTAAGGAAACTTTTCGGGGTTTCTTCTAGATTAAAATGATTTTTTACTAGTGATGGGCAAATGCAAGGCAAAGACCAAGAATCTCTTAGTCGTGAGCTTGGTTTTGGCTTTGCTGCAAGACTCTTGCTGCAGACTCTTGCGCTAGTCTTGTTTGACATTTTTTATTTTTCAGTATACTGGGTGTGTCTCAAAAATGGCTCACCCCTATAACTTTTTTATTTTTTTTTCAGATAAAAAAAACGAGATTTGGTATGTTACTATATGAGATTAGTATTGATTGACGTATTCAACCATTTTTTGTCACTTTCTCTTTTACCGGAAATCACTATAACTTTTGATTTTTAAATGGCACTCTCGGTATATTTTTACTTTATTCGATAGGAAATGACACTCTGAATAAAATGACATATCATACGTCAACTTTTGACATTTTTGCATAGAGTTAATTTGAAATTATAACATGCGGTTCATAACGACAATTTAACTGAAAATACCAAGTGTGTGGTACCAAATTATTCGTAAAAAACGCTTTTTCCAAATATCCTAATGAGCCACCCTCGTTCCATTTGAAAAAATTCACATATGATTAAAAATACGATTTGGACATCAATTTGAAATCATCATTTGAAAAAATTCAGATATGATCAAAAAAACGATTTGGGCATTTTCCAATAATGCTAATGAGCCACCCTTGTCCCTTTTGAAAAAACGAGATATGATTAAAAATATGATTTGGGAATCTTTTAACCCGCCAGGACAAGACACGAAAAATATTAGATGATCAAATCTATTTTTTCAAAGCTCCAAGATCAAAAACTAGTGTTTGTAACAGAGCCATGGCACTCTAGATTGATATTTAAAATGCCAAGAGTTTGATTTCTCTATTCAGAGGGTCATTTTCCATCGAATAAAGTAAAAATATACCGAGGGTGCCATTAAAAAAAATCAAAAGTTGTAGTCAATAATGTGTTCTTTTTTTATAAATTGGATTAGGATCGAAAGAAATCAACAGAAGTCTTTTGTTTTAAATTTGTCGACGTTTCGCAAAATTTATTTGCATCTTCAGGACAATTTAAATCTGGACTTTCTTAGTCATATCCATTAATACACGGATGGTATAGAGGGGAGTGGTATATATTTTTTTTTTTAGTTTTTAGCAAAACGATAATATTACTAGCCCATTTGTATGCAAAAAGAAAACTATTTAAATCTTTATAAAAGAGTATACCATTAATTAAATATAACATAAATTATTTCCGCCCATATACTAATTAATTACATACTTAATTGTGTTCGTTAATAAATTATTATAAATAAATGTGGATTTGAGTCAGAAATCAATATAATAATAAGTTATCAAATTAAAGTCTCTGTTGTTATAAATAAGCATTTATTAAAAAATGAAATATCATTTTTAAGGTGTTACTTTTTATCACACTGTCTAATGCCCATACAAAATTCAGTTTTTTAGTATTTGGAGCAATTATTATTAATCAACGCAAACAGTCAGTTAATGTAGTTTGAATATTGGAATCATATTAATTGGTCCTCTTTAACCAATATTTAAACAGTTTTTTTTTATTTTTTAATGAAATAAACGAATTATATCGACAATATTAGTATCTGTACTCTTTAAAAATTTCGTACATCTTTAAAAATAATCTAAAATGTCAATAGTCCATGGGTATATTGATAAATAAATTCTAAATTACAAGAAAATGCATTTTCTACGGAAACTTAAAGAGATAGGTAAAAATGGTATAATACAATTTGATAGACAATTAAATTGTGCATCTGATTCTCGTAAAGTATACAGGGTGTTCCATTTAAATTAAAGAAGTTATTGCCGTTTGAAGCTAATAATTATTTAAAATAAATTTTTAGACACTCTGTATAAGGTAGTATTATTTTTATTATTGCAACACAATAACTGATCAGTAAATAAACTACAGTAAATATTTAGTATTAAAAACTTTGATACCCTTGGAGAAATGAAGCCTTAAAATTTTTACTGCAATTTCAAAAAATTAAAAATATTTCAAAAACGGTAAGGTTTAAGTATACTAAATCGTAATCAAATTTACCTTTATTTTAATCGTAGAAACTAAAAATGTAATAATGTAATAATTCCATAGTGTTCCATTTAAAAAAATACAACTTTGATATTTTTTACTTATTTGGGACATTCTGTATCTTGTAAAATTATTTTTAAATTGTAGTTCTAATAGTCCTTCAACGAACCCAAAACTTACAATTTGTAAAAATCTCATCGTTTAGCTACAATACTCCGTGTCGTATGTGGTGAACAACCCTGTATAACATATTTATTGATTGACCCGAAAGTATTCAATTTCGGGTTATTTTTTTAAACAAAACTAATATATTTTTTTCTTTTTTCTCCTTGCAGAAAGTCCCATAGACCAGAGGTTCAGAAAAACCAACAAGTTCCGATTGAAATTCGAGCCAAACATCCCCGAGATCGAAGTTTTCAAACACGCAGAACTATCCCTAAGGCGAAACGCCATCAAGAACAACACGAAAAAGAACGCCGTATCAAAACAACACTCTGCGTACGTCAGGATACTGGTCGAAGACATAATCAAGCCTGGAATAAAAGGCAAACATGGCCCGATAAAAAGACTTATCGAAAGTAAACAAATCGACATCAGATGCAACGGCAGTCTTAAGCTTGACTTAACTGAAGCAGTTGAAAGATGGTTGGATAATCCCTCTGAAAACCATGGAGTTATTGTCACTATCCTCGGCGCAGCAAGTCACGCAAAGAACCATGTGAGGTTGAAGCGGGATTTAAATGAACCAAAAGACGATTGGGCAAGGATTCAGCCAGTTTTATACACATTCACAGACGACAAAAAGAACACAGAAGCTAACATAAAAAATCTGAAAAAACGAAGAACGAAGAGAGCTTCAAGAAAACACCTGAGAAGAAAAAGCGAGAACGTGCAGTGCAGTCGACACAAGATGTACGTCAACTTTGGAGACGTAGGTTGGAGTGACTGGATAGTGGCTCCCCCAGGGTACGACGCGTACTATTGTTCGGGTGAGTGCAAGTTCCCCCTTGCCGATCACCTGAACACGACGAATCACGCCATTGTGCAGCTGTTGACGAATTCCGTGAATCCGGCCAAGGTGCCGAAGCCTTGTTGTGTACCCACGCAGCTGAATGCGATATCGATGTTGTATTTGGATGATGACAAGAAGGTGGTGTTGAAGAACTACAAGGAGATGGTCGTTACAGGTTGCGGATGCCGGTAGTTGAGTTAAAGTGAAAGGGAAGGGAGTGACGTTTGGGTGGGTGAAAGAATTTGTGCTCCAAATTTGTGTTTTTTTGTCAGTTATGTTGTTTTTTACTAAAGGTTAGGAACAATATTATATTTCACCTTGAGATTTAAAAACATCGATAAATATTCTTTGATGTATATTTGGTATTTTTTTACTCAATTTTTCAGCAGTTATTTTTTGATTTACCTACATTTTTATGACTCAAGCGTCATTCAGATCGGCAAAATTAGTGGTTTCAATTACACTTTACACTTCTTAGGTTACGATCATTCACAATGTTTAAAAGACACGATTAAAGTTAATAGAATATCCTAGCAAGAGCTTGCATTTGACAGTTGTATCCATAGAGAAAGTTTAATATTAAGCTTATAAAACAATCAAGTTTTGATTTCTCACCACAACTTCTCTTGACGGAAGATAATCAAAGACATAAATTATATTTCTGGCAAATTTTGAAGTATAATTAGTGGAAAAGTTAAATGTTTGATAACTTTTTCTACTAATTGAAAATGTCTACCACTAATTTTGAATTTCTGAATGCTTATACATTAAAATTAAAGGAACAAACTTCTACGCTATTTGAAACCACTAATTTATTCCACTAATTGCGGATTCCACAATTAGTGGATTAAATTAGTGGTTTCAATCCACAATTTATACCACTAAACCACTAATTTATCCCACTAATTGCGTGGTTCCGAATGAAGAACCTCACAATTAGTGGATTAAATTAGTGGTTTCATTCAGTGTAGATGTTTGTCCCACTAATTTCAATATAAGCATTCAGAACGTCAAAATTAGTGGTCGTAATTTTTAATAGAGATAAAATAAGTGATATTTTAATAGAAATAAAAAGTTAGTTATTGTTTTATAAGCAAATGTTTAACTTTGTTCACTAATTATAATTGAAATGTCATTTTAGACTTTGATTATCATCTGTCAAAAGATATGTGGTTAGAAATAAAAAGTTTATTGTGTTATAAGCTAATTATTAGCTTCCTCTATGTATAAAACTGACTACCCCCAAGCCAGGCTAGGATATTCTATCTACTCTAGTTTTATCGAGGTCCTGAATGAAGCTGGACATTTATTAAACTATATCTAAATGAACTAGACCTAGCTCATTATACATCCTTCAGTAAAATAAATATTGAAATTCTTTCTTTTTTTGCTAACATTCAAAATTATATTTTGAAGTTATTTTTGTTATATTTTCAAACTTTTTGTGGCATGAATCTCGTGATATTATCCCGAAATTGATTTATTTAAAGATTCTGATGGGCTGGTAATCATACAGGTACAAACCTGTATGATTCTAATGTAGCTATAAATATGTATGAAGGCCATTACTTCCTAAAAAAAACTGATTTCCTGATTATCAAAACAGGTAGAATCCTGTACGAAAATACAGATATTATCATACAGGTATCATACCTGTATGATACTTCTCATACAGGCATAAACTTGTATGATGATTTTCATACAGGCGAAAACCTGTATGAAGCTGCATATTAGAAGGCATTTGTCCACAGAGCAAATTATTTAAAGTTAAAAAACTAATTAACCTTTATAATAATTAGGTTATCGGTATTTTTTATGTAAATTTCACCGAAAACATGGGATAGGTCTTTTTTTATGACGTTTTGAATAGTAGGTAAATCTAATTGTAATGATTCTGTTTCTCTAAAAAATTGTTACGATTTTTTTATGGAGTTTTTGACAAATTTGGAGCAATTTGACATTAAAAATCTGTCCAAACGTCCTCGAATTTCCGATTTTTTGCCGTCTGTGATCATAATGGACTTGGATTTAACAAAAGTGAAAGGTACTATGTCATAAGGAAAGTAAAACAGCATCTTTTTTACTAATATCTCGCATCTGTGATTGTATTTTTATAATAAAAAAATAAAAAACAAAACGAAAACTATGTTAGGTTAACTTAACTTAGGTTAAGTTAGTATATGTTCAATACCTTCATGGTATTACGTGTCAAACATTTATTACAAAAAAAACTTACAATACATATAAGTAAAATTTTGATGTAATTTCGAAATTTTTGTAATGGATTTTTGAATATTTTTTTATATCGCGTTTAAATGTTTTTTTTGTAACGTCTTCGTGTTAATACTAGTACACACTAGGACTTGGAAGTATAAAATTTTATAGACAAATTATTGTAGAAAGTCTAAGGTTGTTTGGTGTATTTTGTACCGTCATTTCGGACCGCCCTGTGTGTTTACAGAAGAAAATACAGGGCGAGAAAAGTGATAAAAATACTACTTGTCCCATATGTTACCTATAGATATTTTTGTATATATACAGAGGGTCCATATTATTTTTGTATCAGGATTAATATAATTGAAAATGTTGAAAAAATATCTCATGCTATTATTAATTACACAATTATATACATCTTATATAATAGTGAAATGAAATGAGAGTTTTTTTTTTCAATCTTGAGGTACATATGACTGATTGATCTGCAATGAATGAGACCAATCGATTTAACAGTTGCTTTTATTTGTTCTCTAGATTTTTATTTACATTTCAATCCAAGTATTTTCTATACAGGATGAGTCTTAAATAAGTGCAAATATTTTCAGTATTGGTAGATCTCGATAAAAGAAACATATGTTCTCTTTACCGTTTTTCAAATAAGTCCAAAATAACCTAGTTGTTTTATTTTGAAAATTAAAAAAAAAAATATTTTTTGCTTGAATTTTGAGAACCACTGACTGGATCCTTTCTGGATTTTCTTTCTTGTAAATTTAATCTATTGCCTATGTTGCCATATTATGTTTTTAACTGAAAATAAAAAAAAAATGAAAAAATTTTTTTTGCCTAAAAAAACTTATAGACGTGTTTCTGGGGCTGTAATAAATTATCCGTAAATATATCAGCACTTATTTTAGACTCATTCTGTATATTTAGTAGACATACAGATACAGTTATAATTTTTAAAGAAATCTATAAAAAACCTGATACAAAAAAAAATGAGACACCCTGTAACATAAACGAATGTAAAAGCTTACGTTATTCAAAAATTGGTATGTTACCATTACTTTTTGTTTTTTTTTAATATACAGAAAGGAATCGATGAAAGACAATGAAAATTTTGATGACAAATTAGTTGTAGCATTACAAATACAGTGTGATCAAAAAGATTTACGCTTTGTACGATAACAGAAAGATAGTTTCTAGGAAAAATAAACGTAAAACTTTTTGATTTCATGGTATTTAAAAATAATGTAACAATAAAGGTCTGTGCAAATTATCATAAACGTACCGTTTCCGGCACGTAGCGTTTCCGTTCTAGCAACCGGACTGTGATGTAGTGTTTATGCACATATTAATTTCCCTATGTAACGTAGTGATGACGCTTTGGAACAGGATCTGTTACTTTCGAAACAGGTTTGTTTTGGAACTGGCTTGGAACAGGTTTATGTGCTATCCTATACCAGTTCCAGTTCCAACTGTTCCAGCTGTTTCAAAACACCGCAACTTAAATTAAATACTTAAAGAAATAAATTCTTGGAATTCTTTAAATTATGTTATCTACTATATTTGTGATACTAGATTCTTAATAGTGTATTTTTCAAAATTAGATAATTATATATTATATTGCATTTGGCAACATCGCCAGTACGTTTCTTCCTGTATTTTTAAATATTGATTTCCAATCAAATATATCAAATATCGGCAACGCTGCGAAAACCGTCAACCTTGTTTTTTTCACGTCTATGCACTATATTAGTGCACTCGCACTCAATCTCGATAATATAACGCCAAGCGACCGCGTAGCCAAAGCGATATACTACCTCGTTTCTCAACTGAAACTAGTTCTTTTTACTTAACTGTTTCAAGTCCCTAACTGTTCCAAGCGCTAACCTGTTTCAAGCCCTAAACTGTTTCAAGTCCCAACCTGAACGGTGGGACTTGGAACAGTTTGAGACTTGGAACAGTTTGCGACCTGGAACAGTTTAGGGCTTGGAACAGTTAGGAACTTGGAATTGTTTGAAACAGTTAAGTAAAAAGAACTGGTTTGAGTTGATAATCGAGGTCGTATATCGGTTTTGCTAGTCTAGCAATGTCTAGCGGACGCGACCGTTCAGGTATTATCTGTTATCGGGATACAGGGGCGTAAAAAACAAGTGTGGCTGTTGCCGTTATTTAAAATATTTAATTAAAGCTCAACTAAATTCTTATGATAAATTTTAAATTTATAATATCTGTTTTTAAATATTTTATTTTTTTAATGTAAACAGAAACAGAATAGGTTAGGAATATTTTATATTATAAAAAAAATGCTGGCGATGTTGCCAAATGCAATATAATTATCGCATTATAGTTTTTTTTTGAAAAATACAGTGTAAGAACAGTCGCTTATTGTTTTGTATTATAAATATATAAGTAGATATTAAAAAAAAATAAACTCTTCCAAGAATTTACTTTTTAAGTATATCACAAAATTATAAATCTATATTTATTCATTAGTGCTTATACAGGGTGGGTCTTAAATAAGTGCACATATTTTTAGGGGTTGTATATTTCGCATTCGATTCTCATGAGTTTTCTTCAGGAAAACATGTTTTTGAAAAGTTTATGTTTTTCGAAAATTTGATAGTTTTTTTTTATTTTTAGTTAAAAAACATCTTGGTAATATAGCAACATAGATAGTAGATTAAATTTAGGGAAAACAGAAAAATCCCCAGTAGTTCTCATTATTTAAGCAAAAAATATTCTTTTATATAAATTTAATCACAACCGAATCAGAATGACGCAAGTACGGTATTAATTTTCGTTTTGGAACAGCTTGTACCTGTTATTAAAAAATCGCTGTTCCGGCCATGACTAACGTAACGTTTCTACAAAACTTGTTTTATCATCATTTTTTTCGCAGAAAAATATATGATTAATTTAAAAAAAATAAAAATTTCTCAAATTTATAATATAAAAACTCAACATGTTTATTTTTTGTCAATAATGACATGTATTGACTATTTTCATTCTAAATATCTTGAGAACGATTACACGTAGCGATTTTTACCAAGAGACATTTTTTACGTAAAAAATATAGGTACAGACGAAAAGTTATTACTCTTCGAAACAGTTAAAACACATGTAGGTGACGTCCTCTACAAATGGAAGTCATACTGACATCAAAATCAAATTTCTCATGTCAAAAAACTTCCAAACACCAATTTTCATCCAAATATTGCAGTTACTTCAGAAATTATTTAGAAAAAATCGAAATATTAATGAAATTTCTACACCACGTATCTCCGAAACTTAGCATTTTAGGACATATATTTATACGAACTTTTTTACTTATTTTTATCTGCAAAATATGTTGCCGAAGTTTCCGGAATACAGTTCGGACCACCCTGTATATTATATTTCAGAAATCTTCCTAGGGCTTAGCCCGATCCTGTAGTGTTAATAAGCAACACCCAAAATTCCAAACACTCGTGCTTTGATTAAGGCTTGATTAAGGTTTGCAGAGCTTCAGCATTTGCCATAAAAGAGCGAGCAATTTGTTACAAAACCATATAAATTATATATCACTGTAATCAGAAAACTTCAACCTATTTCCGTACTGAAACAAAATTTTAAATTATATCTTTAATTTCGAGAAAATTTAGTCCAAACATAAGAAATATTTTGTTGATGCTTGACCATCAAAATCTTAAAAATAGAAAAGTTATCTAAAAATGTGCTTCAATACGGATATGGTATAATTCTTTTTCTTTAATTTTTTTCTTCATTTGTGTAAAAATACCGAGCCAGTTTTAGATAAAACGTTAAATGCCAAACGCTTGTTTTTCTACTTTTTCGGGCTAGTGAAATGGACTCTTGGAAAGAGCACTAAATAATATTTTTCGGAAGAAAAACTCTACGTTTCGGAAATGATACGTCTATGATAGTGTGCATAGACCTTAATAATTCTCCTGTGTATCTATGTTTGTCGTCCAATTATACAAAATTTGTGAAAGTTTCTCAAAATGTTTGTTTACACCTTTGATTGACGGGTTGTCTACATACATATTGCTTCGAACTATTTGAACGAAGCCATATTAAAATTGTTAAGAGGGGTTTATGTAATAATGTAAGTACCTGGAAGGAATTGTTAGCCTGTATTTATTTTTTTTTATCTCTTTGACTATCAAATTAAACGTGAAATGACAGTCGAATTGTTTTTTGTGCATATTGTACATAAAAGATATTGTAAATTATATATTTAGCTATTTTTATTTTGTAAAATTGTTTAAGTTGTACAAAATGTATATAATATTAAAGTATTTTATTTATAAACCAAGGTTGTTTTATTTTTAGTACTGTTAGTGTCCCAAAAGTGTTTAATAATGATTCTAATCTATGTATATTACCTCAGAAGAATAATAATATATAAAACAAATAGTAGTGTTTTATATTTGTTTTTTAAATATAATTTTTATGGTAATATATGATATGAACACTCTGTATAATAGTTTATTCATTATTAAAACGTTTTTAAAAAGTAATAAAAGTCATATATTAAATCCCATACCTAATATTAAAAATCTTAAATTTTTAATAAAAAAAAAACATATTTTTGTCCCCTTTTTTAGGACACCCTGTAGACTCAAAATATCAATAAACTATATTAAAGTACCAAAGAAATTAATGCTATCACAAATGTCAACATTACAATATAAAATGTGCTTTTATACCGTCAAATTTCATTGAATTTTCTAAAGATGTACTTAGAGAGATCAACACGCGAATTGGCCAGAAACCTCTTGTTAAAAACGTTTAAAAAATAATCATTGAGAGGTGTATTTTAGTTACAACGAACTCCTGAGTTTATTTATAAGAATTTATTGAAAAAATACGTGTTACTATACAGGGTGAGCCTTAAATAAGTGCCAATATTTTTAGGGGTGGTCTATTCCGATCCCAGGAACAAACATTGAAAATTTGGTGTTTTTTGAAAAAAAAATGGATTTTTTTTAAATTTTTTTTTTAATCTTAATAATATAGCTATACAGGTAGTAGATTAAATTTACAAGAAAGAAAACCTAGAAGAAAATCCAGTGGTTTTTTGAAAATTTAAACAAGAAATAATTTTTTTAAAGAATTCTGAATTTTTGCCACTGGCAGAAAATCTACGAAATAAAAGTGTTATTTTTTCCTCAAACCACTCAACGTAAGAAGTTCAGTTTTGGCATATAGGTTGATTCTAGGGTGTAGAGGTTCGATAAGAAGAGACTTTTCGAAATTCCAGTTCCAAGGGAGTGAAACCACCCCTCAAATATTACAATATTTTTTATTTAAAAAACGGTCAAGTTATTCAAAAAACGAATAAACGCTTAAACACGTATATTTTATTTTGTTTTTTTACTACATATTTTAACAATTTTTAAAAATATATACAGGGTGTTACAAAAATCTGGTCATTGATTTATCACGATCATGCTTAAAGCGCTTGACGTAAAAAGCTGATTTTTGGAAAACAGATTGACTTTAGGGTGTAGAGATTTGATAAAAAGGGATTTTTCGAAACTCGAATTCTAAGGGGGTGAAACTATCCCTCAAATACTAAAATATTTTTTATTTTAAAACCGGGGAGTTTTTCGGAAAAACTCTTAAACCCGTATATTTTATTTTGTTGTTTTACATATTTTAAGATTTTTTAAAAATTTATACAGGGCGTTTCATAAAATATGACCATTGAGTAATCACTTTGAATAAGAAGACTAAGGAAGGAGCATAATGCTATCCATGTATTCATGCATGGTGGGCGGAAAAGCCACCATAAAAGCTCTCTAGGGTGGGGATCCTTGACAGTTCTGTTTGACGATTCATTTGACACATTTGAATTTGATTTGAAATTTTGTGGATTTGTCACTCTTTACGGAGCTTATTTTATGTTATTTATCATTTATTCTACTACTGATAGTTGTATAAAGGTAGTAAATCTAGATGGAAATTGTGGCAGAACTTAAATTAACAGTGACACTATCGCGATTTATCGAAAAAGACTCTAAAATAGTTGGTTGTGTAGCGTGCGGTAGCTCTCGGCAAAAATTGAGTGAAATAATGGAACAACTTTTCGCTAGTAAGTGACTATATAATATACATACGTGTAGTAAACCGATCATTTATGAAATTCACTTAAATTAACTAAATTATATATTTTTCTTGCATTTTTAGCTTTTATTTATTGCTTGTCAAAGATTAGATGTCAAAGAATTTAGATACGTTAATTTGACTTACATGCTTCAGTAGCGTATCGGATGTTTGTGTTAATAAATACTTATTATAACTTATCTATTTTTATTAGAATTATATATTTTATAACAATTTTAATAACTACCAACATTTATTCACAACGTAAAATAAAACAACAAATTATTGAGTCTACCCCACGTCTACCCTACATCAAAGTTTTACATTTTTTAAATAAAATTAGAACGACACTGATAAACCGGAATTTAAGTCGGCCATATTTGAGGCCCATCGCGGTGTACCTAAGATTTTTGATATGCTCCTTCCTTAGTCTTCTTATTCAAAGAGTAATCACGATTCTGCTTAAACTGCTTGACGTTGAAAGCTGATTTTTGGCAAACGTATTGACTGTGGGGTGTAGAGGTTCGATAAGGAGGTTTTCGAATCTCAAATTCCAAGAGGGTGAAAACGCCCCTCAAATATACACAATACCTACAATATTTGTTATTTAAAAAACGGTTAGTCTTTCGGGAAAACGCTTGGACAAGCATAATTTATTTGGGTTTTTCCATATTTTGAATTTTTTAAAAAATCGTACAGGGTGTTCCAAAACGATTCTGCTCAAACTGCTTGAAAGAAAAGCTTATTTTTGGCAAACGGATTTTTCGAAAGTAAAATCCCAACGAGATGAAACTACCCGTCAAATATCACCAAGTTATATAATAATATCGCCATATTGTTTTTTCTCATGCTGACATAAATGTGAGAAAATTTTATCCAGTTTGTATGTTAATGGAAATTCTTGCTTTGCTTTATCATCACCATTACAAATGATTAATTCGACGCGAACGAAGTCGCTGGTACACGCTAGTAACTTGAGAAAATTAGCCCAAAAAAATTTCCCAGCGTGACTTATATGTAAGATAACAGTAAGTACCATAAATAACTATTCTTCTCTGTACAGGGTGTCCCATTTTGGTTGAAATCATACGGTATCTCCGTTATTAGTGAAGATAGAAGGGTGCGGTTTGCACAAACCTGTCTCACTTTTTTGTCAAACGGAAGATGCCGTAAACAAAATTTTCATAGCCCTCTTCGTTTCCGAGCTACAGGGTCTTTTTGAAAATTTTGCAATTTGGGACACCTCCTGTATCTCTATTATTGTTAAAGCTATCGAGAAGGTGAAAACTGTTTATTGTAGAACTTTTTACGTAGAATACAGTGGCGTAGTCTGTTTTTCTACAAAAAAAATATTTTTGAAAATATGAACTAAAGTTATGTTTTTTTAAATGGATCACCCTGTATATTTATAAATCATATGATCTGTCTTGGCATAAGCTTCTCAAAAATACATATCACTCTATATTTATTTTCACTATTTACTGCAATATTTAAAAGTTTTTATTAAAAGATCATATTTATTAGTAGGCCATGATTGATAATAAAAGAATCTAAAGAATTATTAAAAGTATACTGCTATCTGTCTTTTGTTTTATTTTGGGAGCCGCTAATAAATTCTTTATATATTAGGGAAACTTAAGTCTCTACCGCTATTTGTAAATCTTGGAATACGTGTATACGTAAGACTAATCTATCGTATCGGAAATTTTAGATATTCCTTTAGCTAATTTACGTCAAATATACTTTCAGCAAGATGGGGAACATTCCCCCACATAACTATGGAAATATTAGAATACTGTTAAATTATTATTTTTCAAATCAATGAATTGGAACCAATGAACACATATTGATAGCCTCCTCGATTCCCGGATTTCGTCGTTCTCGATTTCTGATTTTGAGGATTTTCGAAATACGAAATATATCGTGGGCACTACAACAATTTCGAACACCTGAAAAATGCTTTAATAATTCAAGATTTAGATATTTGCAAACCCATCCCGTTATAAAAAAAGAAAAATATATTCACAGTTTCAGTGGTAACAGTTATTTCGAAAGTAAAATATATCAATCCCAGATAAATTTTAATATGTGTATGACTATTTTAGTAAATACCATTTTGATTTTTTGTTATTTATCACGGCCTACTAATAAGAAAATGATATATTTTAAATATTGCAGTAAATAGTAAAAATAAATATAGAGTGATATATATTTTTGAGAAGCTCATAGCAAAACAGATCATATGATTTATAAATATATAGGGTGTTCCGTTTGAAAAAACATAACTTTAGTTCATATTTTCAAAAATATTTTTTTGGTAGAAAAACAGACTACGCCACTGTATTCTACGTAAAAAGTTCAACAATAAGCAGTTTTCGCCTTCTCGATACCTTTAACAATAACAGAGATACAGGGGATGTCCCAAATTGCAAAATTTTTGAAAAGACCCTGTAGCTCAGAAATGAAGAGGGCTATGAAAATTTTCTTTGCAGCATCTTCCGTTTGATGAAAAAGTGGGACAGGTGTGTGCAAACCGCACCCTTCTATCTTCACTAATAACGGAGATACCCTATGATTTCAACCAAAATGGGACACACTGTACAAACGAGTGAGAGTAGTTGACCGACGAGACACATCGTTGTCTAGTGAGAGACGATTATTTTTTAGATTTTAAGTTTCGTGAGTAAAAAAGATTACTTTTTCAATTCTTGGAGAGAAAAAACGACAACAGTAAGATCAAAATGAGGACTCTCATCTGGAATAGAGGACGGTTGGCAACCTTAGAGATAAAGCCACTAAATCATCGGAACAGATACCCCGACCCGAAATTAGTCACATTCTTATCGGCGACCGCCATTTAACGATCTTCTTCTTCAAAAAGCCATCATCGTTGTCCGATGAAGAAGAAGAAGATGAGCGTAGCAGTAAACGTCTAAAGATAAAAGAAGAAGAAGGGACATGCTGGATGTCGCGTGAATTATTAGGCATCCACGTTGTCCTGACTAATTTGGGCTCTTCGAATGTCGTCTTTTGTTTTGCGGCGCACTCTCGATTGTTTTTCGATGTGTTTATCAGCGAGGCCGGGATAGGGATGGGCTAAAACGTCGACGTATAAAAATTCGATGTTGTTTTTTGGAAATGTTGATGCGTATAGTATTTCCGAAGTCAATTGAAGAGCTACGTCGAAACACCGGTCTCGTCTCGATTCTTAACTGAGCGTTACCATGGTTTTAGATATTATTGTGATATTTGTTGGTTAACATTTAACGTAAAAATTTGTTTATCGAATGTTTATTTAAGAGTCTATTACGCTGTACTTTTGGGTCGCTCTCAGGGGTCGGGTTAGCGTTTTCTAAGATGAGACCCCGTCATAGGCGGACGTTATATTTACAATAAAAATAAATTAAATAGTATGCACTTTTTTTCATCTTAGGGTATTATCTAAAAATATTTTTATAAAGAGCATCTACTGTTTAGGAAGATTCTATTAAATTCAAAAATTTGAAGGAAATGTTTGAAAAAGTGTAGCTTGAAATCTTGAAAAAGTAATAAATATTTTCTTACGCGTAAAAAATAGTTTTTTATGCGTAAAAAGTGTTTTTTCTGAGTAAAAAAGTTTTTTTAACAGAAACAAATAGTTTTTGACGCGTAAAAAATAGTTTTTTTACGTGTAACAAATAGTTTTTTTAAACGTAAATTTCTTTTTGGGTAAAAAAGTTTGACAGGTAAAAATTAGTTTTTTACGTGTAACAAATAGTTCTTTACACGTAATTTTTTTTGCCTAACAAGCGTTTTTTTACCAGAAACAATAAGTTCTTGACGCGTAAAAATTAGTTTTTTACGTGTAACATACAGTTTTTTACACGTAAAAAATATTTTTTTTGGGTAAAAAAGTTTTTTTATCAGAAACAATGTTTTTGACGCGTAAAAATTAGTTTTTTACGTGTAACAAATAGTTTTTTTACACGTAAAAAATATTTTTTTTGCGTAAGAAAGTTTTTCTACCAGAAACAATAAGTTTTTAACGCGTAAAAAAATAGTTTTTTACGTGTAACAAATATATTTTTACACGTAACAAATAGTTTTATATGCGTAAAAAATAGTTTTCTACCAGTAACAAATAGTTATATACGCCTAAAAAATAGTTTTCTACCAGTAACAAATAGTTTTATACGCGTAAAAAATAGTATTTTTACGTGTAACAAATAGTTTTTTTAAACGTAAATTTCTTTTAGGGTAAAAAAGTTTGACAGGTAAAAATTAGTTTTTTACGTGTAACAAATAGTTCTTTACACGTAATTTTTTTTTTTGCCTAAAAAGCGTTTTTTTACCAGAAACAATAAGTTCTTGACGCGTAAAAATTAGTTTTTTACGTGTAACAAATAGTTTTTTACACGTAAAAAATATTTCTTTTTGGGTAAAAAAGTTTTTTTTTACCAGAAACCCAGAAACAATAAGTTTTTGACGCGTAAAATAATATTTTTTTACGTGTAACAAATAATTTTTTACACGTAAAAAATATTTTTTTTGGGTAAAAAAGTTTTTTTATCAGAAACAATGTTTTTGACGCGTAAAAATTATTTTTTTACGAGTAACAAATAGTTTTTTTACACGTAAAAAATATTTTTTATGCGTAAGAAAGTTTTTCTACCAGAAACAATAAGTTTTTGACGCGTAAAAAAATAGTTTTTTACTTGTAACAAATATATTTTTACACGTAACAAATAGTTTTATATGCGTAAAAAATAGTTTTCTACCAATAACAAATAGTTTTATACGCGTAAAAAATAGTTTTCTACCAGTAACAAATAGTTTGATACGAGTAAAAAAAATAGTTTATTACGTGTAAGAGTTTTATTCGCGTAAAATAATAAAAATAGTTTTTTACGTGTAACAAATGTTTTTTTACACGTAAATTTGATTCACTTTTACAAAATTTGTATTATATTTTTGATAAACACGTGGATCTTTTCGCCCGCCGCACAGTGGATCGAGGTATAGGGATATATAGCGGTCATAAATAGAAAAAAATACTTTAATAAGTAATTTGTAGCTCAGCTGCTTTATTTATGGCGAAAAGAAAAATATCTATAGATTTTTCTGTAATTTTAATTGAATTTTAGCAAAACGCCGCGCCGCACAGTGCTTCGACAAAAATCGAAAAAAAGTTAAAATTTACTAATATCTGAATATGTAATTTTATACTTATAGCAATGTTCAACCATCCTGTATATTATTTTTCATAAACAGCGTTTTTTGTTAGCAAATATTTTCACTAAAAATAAATTTTTATTTTTTAAGATGATTCTTAAATGGGTATAAAAATTTTACGTTTTCAAACTTCAAAAAGGCATTTAAAAAAAACATATCAAAACATATAGTATTTATTGAATATTTTTGTTGTCATATTCATACACTTTTAATTTTTCTATAGTTCACCTGCGTCTGCTTGCGACGAACTTTATTTTATAATACTTTTCAGATGGAGTGCAGCTCTGACCATCGATACAGTTGGTTTGGCTGTGTCTAGACACTGTACGCTCTAACCTTCTGCCTCTTATCTTTCTTTATGCTCCTCCATTTGGACCCATCTTAACGACAAAAGAGATGGTGTTAAAAACGAAATAATTAGAAGGCCCGGGGCTAAACAGGGCCCGGTAATTGTGTCCCGGGGAATGTCACTTCGTTTCGTCCCATTTTTTTTGTCGTTTTTAGGTTCATTGATAAACCTCCAAACGATGTCGGGGTATCTGTGTTTCTTCTTTTTTTGGTGGTTTGAGAAGGAAAAATATTCCTGATCATCTTTCAGCAATTAACGACAGTAAAATTAAGGGTTTTGAGTTAATTTGGAATGTACGTTATATACTGTGTGGTGCATCGGAACGCGGGATGTAGGAGATCCCATGTATATTTTGAAAAGATCAAATATTATCTCTCCACATGGCTTTATGCAAAAATTGTGTTGGAATAGGCATCTAAAAATTATTTGCAAAAATCTACCTTTTAAAATTTTTTAAAAAAATTTATAATACGGCCCGGAGAAAGCTACCATTAAAATACCAGCAAAATATGAGTTTGATATTGTCAAATTCGATGTCACATTTTTTTTGTTTACAAATATTTATGTGCTTTGAAAAGGGTGGTTAATTTTTTCTGAATTGGGAGGATCATCTATAAAATAATTAGTTGAACTGAGAATAGTATTTGCGGTGTATGACTTGTTTGCTGTTCATTACTCGATCACTCGCATACATCTCATACCACATAAATCGGCAATAATTTAACAAATAAAAGAAATATTTATAATTTAAGGAACTCTATTAAACTATGCTACTTAGCTACTTAATAAAATGTGTACATAGTCCCCCATTCACGCCTCACAATACAAAGCTGTTAAGGGGATAGTTTTTAGCATTCCACAGAAATATCGTTTTCAGTCCATCTAAATTTCTGTATTTAATATGCCCATAAAGACGGTTTTTGAATGTGATCCACAGGAAGAAGTCGTTCTACGAAAGATCCTGTGGTATTTTTCTCCTATATCCCTAATAAATGGGAATAAAATGTTTTTCTTTTCTTCAACATGAATAATATTCAAGCCATTGTTGTTTTCTTCCTGTTGAATTTTATTTTTGTCTTCACACTTCCATTTGCTTAATACCTTAGTGTTTTTAGTTTCAAACTTCTGGTTTATTCTGGTTTAACTGTTGACTTATTCGGTATAGGCTTTCCGGAGACCGAGCTGCCAACATATCTAACACAGCGGCAATACTATTTTCTACAAAATGCCTACAGACTAGTTTCAGTCTGTTATAAAAAATAAGTTCACATTTTTTGTTCATACTATTTTCAAATATTATTCATACCTATATTTTGACTGCTACAATAAAGAATTTTTTGTTATAGCTATAGTATGTAATTAATTTCAACAGAAGAAACAGATGTGGTATACGAAAACGAAAAAAGAAGAAGAAAGAAATGTTGAGGTATAATACTAGGGCTCATATTTCAAGGTTACTTATTATACAGATCCTGTAAATTTATTTTTTTAAAAGTTCTGTAAACAAAGAGCACCTTTTTTACTTTAAACAGCCTTTTTTCATATGTTGAAATTGCCGTATATGTTAAGATAAGTCAAGTTCTTAAATTTTTACCAGCTCTGTTAACATTTTGCTGATACTTATTTATTCTTTCGCCTCTTAATTAAATTTATTACCTTTTTCAAAAGATAAAATTTTTAAAATATAAAACTTTCGTAATGATATGAATTGTACAATAAAAAGTATGGAACTGATACGGAACGGAAGCTTACGTATACCGGGAATACAATCAAAAATACGGAACGGATATGGAATGAACACGGAAAGTATCCGTAACCTGAAATGGAAATGCTCCAACGATCTAAGACACTCGAAGAAATTTCTCAAATCTTACGACCGAAAAAAATCAAAGATTTTTCTTGATTTAAGTAAGAACAATCTTCGGATTTTCACGGGGTTTTTAACAGACTCTGTCTCTTCAATGAACACCTCAGTAGATTTTTGTCTAAGAGTCTTTTAGTATGTTTTTTTTGAGGAGAGGAAAAATCTTTTTAAGACATCTATCGGATGTTCATGACAGATAATGTGGGATTTCCACCCACTAAAAAACCTCGTCCTTTTCTTCACAACATGTTGGAACTACCCAGGGCCGGATCTACCTACGGGCTGTTTGGGCTGCAGCCCAGGGCCCCGAGGTTACAAGGGGCCCCCAGGCCCCGCGAAAAACAATAGACCCATAGGTGGGAACTGTTGAATCGTGAAATAAAATTAAAATTCAGGTTAAAAGTTTAAGCCAGACAAGATGGCCTCGCCACTATGATGCTGTCAAAGCCTTAAAAAATAATTATGATGACATTATGAAAATTTTCAAAAGTTTCAGCGAAAATGAGGTTGAGAAAGTTGATTTCCGGAAAGAGGCACGAAATTTATTCAATAAAATGGCGAAACTCGAGACTGCAATTTTGATTATCTTTTGGGAAGAAGTTTTGGAGAGATTTCATTTAGTTGATAAAAAAATACAGAACTCTGGTTTAGACATTTGTGAAGGCAACAAGTTAATTGTTTCTTTAAAAGACTTTGTGAGCAACATACGACATCAATCAGATCAAATGTTACAGGAATACGACGAAAAAGCTAAAAAATTAAGTACTAGTGTAATAATAGACTACAATTACATAAACAAGAGACACATTATCCCAAAATTTTCAGATAAGTCTACAGGTGAATTCTCAGTATACGGCGCAGAAAGATTTAAAGAGACACGTTAAAAGTTGCGTTGGATAAGCTGATTATGGATTTAAATAAAGGAGACAAGTCTATGCGACATATAGCAAAAAAATTCAAATTTTAATGGATTTGCAAGACAAAGATATCGAAAACATAGATTTGGAAATTGCACGTCATATTATTGATTACTATCCCGATGACGTAGACGAGCATTTAGTGAATGAGTGCATTCAATTAAAATCGTAGTTACTCCAATCTATGTCTGAGTCTTACACCTCTTGCAATGACATTTTTATGCTCATGTATGAAAATAAACTTGTTAACGTGTTCCCTAACTGCTATACCATTTTAAAGATTTTTTAACATTGCCAATCACTAGCTGTGAAGCAGAACGCTCCTTCTCCAAGATGTCCTATGTAGAAAATAAATATAGGACAACAATGTCGAACCATCGACTAAATAATTTATCACTTCTTTCCATAAATTGTGATCTAACAAAAGACTTGGAATGTGATGACCAAATAACTGTCAATTTCTGTGACTACAACCTATCAATTTATTTTACTAATTCATAATAAGTAAATAAATAAAATTGTTTTATTGTTTTTTTTTATATTCTTATAAAATATCACTATTTCGGTTTCTCTCTCACCCAAAGTTTGCCTGGAAGAGATTGCTACCACAGCAATAAGGTCGCCTTTTGTACAACTAATACTTGCGTAGATTTAAGTAACATTTATGTTACTTAAATCCACATATCTAAATAACGAAGTCTACAGCAGAATAGGCAGAGAAAGATAATTGCTCAATATAATAAAATATAAGAAAAACATCATACTTAGGGCATATATTGAGAAATGAAAAATACCACGTCTTACAATTGATAGTTAAGGGTAAGATTGAAGGAAGAGAGGTCTCGGCAGGAAGAAACTATCTTGGTTGAGAAACATCAGAAACTGGACTCACCTAACTTTTGAAGAACTTATAAGGAAAGCCGAGAATCGTGAAGATTTTGCCAATGTGATCGCCAACCTCCACGAAAGAGACGGCACGTAAAGAAGAAGAATAATAATATATCATTATAGAAACAGTTTTTTGATATGGCTATTAGTTGAGTACTTATGTAGGCCCCTAAGTAGTTTCAGCCCAGGGCCCCACAAATTCACGATCCGCCCCTGGAACTACCGGTAAGTATTACTTCAGCATGCAGCTCTGTCTTATATTTAATCCTTTTGTCTTCTCTTCAGGTCTGCCTCTTTTGTTTCTAATATCTTTTTTGCCGTATCAGACACAGAACTCCATACAACTCTTGACTTTAACATTTGTTCTATTATATTGTTTGGGTCTATTTTCAGTCCCACTTCGAGGACACGAGAAGAAAGTATGTATGTATGCTCTACATCATCTTGTTGTTTCCGCAATTGTAACAGCTTGTTGAATCTCCTATTTTAAACTTATCGTGGTATGACATGAAACAGCCATGACCGCTTATCAGTTGTGTTAAGAAGAAACTCATGTTTCCGTGTCTTCTATTAACCCAAGATCGTATATCTGGGATGAGTCTTCCTGTCCAAGTTCCAACACTAGTCGTTTCCGTCCTTCTTTCATGCCAAAAATCTAAGGATCGATGTTTTTCTAATATTTATACTGTTCGTTTTCAGCTTTATATGTGCGACTCCTCTCCCCTGCCTGTAGATCTATGGGTACCATGCCTGCTATCACTAGTGGCACAGTTTAAAGAATATAAATATATATGTATATATGTACACAAACCGGAAAAATCTAGGGATATCATTTTATTAAAGTTAAAAATAAATGTTTTGAATAAACAACCACATATTTGTAGGCCGATTCTTTCTACTTCGATTGAAACGAAGTAGTCACACTAGCTATTTCTAAATTTGGGATATTTGCAGAAGTGTTTGTGCATTTTTTGTCAAATGTATAAAAAGCACTAGCATGAATTGTTTGAATTTAACCTGTACTGGCTATGTTTTTATGATAATTGGCCAGAATTCATTCAAATAACTCTGTTTAGTATTAAACGACATTTTGGAGCGTAGACATCTTAACAGAGACGAAATGCTAAAGGCCATGGGTATGCTCGAAGCTGGAATGCGCCAAATCGACGTAGCTAGAGCATTAAATACAACGCAAAGTGTAATATCGCCATTAAGTGCACGCTACCGTGAAAGTGGTGATGTTGCTGAAAGGCACACAGGGCGACATCGCATTACTACCCCTCAGCAAGATCATTTTTTACAATT
Source organism: Sitophilus oryzae (assembly GCF_002938485.1). Taxonomy (NCBI): domain Eukaryota; kingdom Metazoa; phylum Arthropoda; class Insecta; order Coleoptera; family Curculionidae; genus Sitophilus; species Sitophilus oryzae. The sequence continues at coordinate 275,689 of NW_022147487.1, read as the reverse complement.
AAATGCTCGGCGCCGACCGACTCTTACAGCACCAGAGCTTAGTTTAATTCTCCAGGAAACATATAATGTAACCGCTAATCCTGACACTGTTCGTAATAGATTAAGAGAGGTCAACTTAACGAGAGGAAATCGAGAGGTACAATATTTGTGGGCTCAAGATCATGTTCAGTGGTCGACTGAACAATGGGCCAATGTTCTCTTCACGGATGAGTCACGCTTTGGAATTCATCCGGATTCGAGAAGGCTTCGGGTATGGAGAGAACCGGGAAATCTTATTCGGTTGTATCATGTTCAGGAAGTGCACCCTTATCAAGGTGGAACAGTTATGGTCTGGGGAGGAGTCCAGTTAGGCCGAAAAACCGATCTCGTTTTTCTTTAAAGGTTTCTAACAGGAATCGAATATCGTGATTTAATTCTTGAGCCTGTCGTTTTACCACATGCCAATGATTTTGGGAGAAACTTCATTCTCATGCATGACAATGCACGGCCTCATACAGCCAGAGTGGTAAGTGAGTTTATCAATGCTCATCAATTAAACATCTTACCCTGGCCGGCACAATCTCCTGACCTCAACCCCATCGAGCACGTATGGGACGCGGTCCAAAGAAGAATTTTAAGAATGGGTATGCCTCGTGGAACTCGTAAGGATCTGGTTCGGGCCGTGAATGCAGCGTGGCAGGCTGTACCTCAAGAAGAGATCGACAACCTGATCAGGAGCATCGAGAGACGATGTAGGGCTGTAATGAACAGTAGAGGAGGCCATACCCTTTATTTTAGAAAAATGGTTTTATCTTTTTTTTTAATTCACAGTTTAGAATAAAAAAAATTGTGTATTTTTTTTGAGTTCAATAAAAAAATCAAGGTAAATTTGAAAAATTCGGTAAATTTCGCATTTTTATTTCCAATACGTCCTGTAAACTATTTGTTTATTTTAATTTTATTATATCAGAAATGCAAATAATAAAATTACTGACGATGGCTGGATAAAATTTTAATATCCCTAGACTTTTCCGGTGTGTGTATATTCTTTAAACTGTGCTGGTAGACTTTCTGTAGACACCGTACGAAAAGCACAACATATTCTTATAGCCAGCTTCCTTTGTATTTTCGTAAACATATTTTTGTATTTGTTTACCTTTCGGACTTCATAGCATTACCAACTTAAAGCCTTCGCAGATTTTTCAGCTTTTACGCATGTGTTGATTATGTGTTTTTTAGTATAAATAAGTGAGTTTAAGTTGTTGTATCTTGTCTAAAAATAGACAAATAAGCTACAAGCATTGCTCTCTGCGGGTGACATTCTAGAAAATAATTACAAACTTTATAAGAAACGTTTTTTTAACTTTGCAACGTGTTTTGACGTGCCACGTGATTAATGTCCGGTTTATTACAGGGCACTTTTCGATGTTCCTGACGCATGGAAATATCCAAGAAAAAAGCTGGAAAGCGTCGTGCACGTCGACTAATTCTTGTCGTGTTCCATAAATCCAACATGGCCGGCCGATATATCATAAGCACTCGTAGGTACACTCGATGCAGTAACATTATTTTCCCAATTTGAATATTATGAGCGCCGATAAGAGCTAAGTCCCTCTGTCGGTAAGAATTTGCATAATAAAAGTGAGTTTTTGCCTTGGCAGAGACATGGAATGGCTATAGGAATACGGTGAAGATTATAAGTATGTCCCCGGGAAGGTTCTTTCCCAGAAAGTTTTGAATAAAACATAAAAATGTTTGCTTGATCTAAAATGGTTAATCCCGCTTATTGTTTTTAAAATTTCCTTAATAAATAATTTAATTGTCTCTTTTTTCTTTAACCATTAGATTATACCTATCCATATAATTTTTTTTCCATCGCTACTGTTAAAATTGCCTATCTGTTGGTAATTTACTTATTTCGTTTTGAGCCATTTCTGGCTACAATTCAATCAGCAATCGACACGAAGGAGAATTAAAAAATATTGACTCAAAACTGACAACTAAAGAGACAGCTTTATTTATTTGTCAAATTACATAGAAACCAACGCCAACC
>NW_022147487.1:20000-270371 GCF_002938485.1 Sitophilus oryzae | reverse complement strand
ACCAGTACTTCGTTCAGTTACGTATTGCTTAATTTGGGCTCTTCGAATGTCGTCTTTTGTTTTGCGGCGCACTCTCGATTGTTTTTCGATGTGTTTATCAGCGAGGCCGGGCTAGGGATGAGCTAAAACGTCGACGTATGAAAATTCGATGTTGTTTTTGGAAATGTTGATCCGCCGTGTTCCAGAATCAAGATTGAAAACTACGTCGAAACACCGGTCTCGTCTCGATTCTTAACTGAGCGTTACCATGGTTTTAGATATTATTGTGATATTTGTTGGTTAACATTTAACGTAAAAATTTGTTTATCGAATGTTTATTTAAGAGTCTATTACGCTGTACTTTTGGGTCGCTCTCAGGGGTCGGGTTAGCGTCTTCTAAGATGAGACCCCGTAATAGGCGGACGTTATATTACAATAAAATAAATTAAATAGTATGCACCTTTTTTTCATCTTAGGGTATTATCTAAAAATATTTTATAAAGAACATCTACTGTTTAGGAAGATTCTATTAAATTCAAAAAATTTGAAGGAAATGTTTGAAAAAGTGTGGCAAATCTTCAAAGTAATAAATTGTCATTTTCTTACGCGTAAAAAATAGTTTTTATGCGTAAAGTGTTTTTTTTTTATTTAGAAAAAGTTTTTAACTTAAAGAAACAAATAGTTTTGACGCGTAAAAATGGTTTTTACATGTAACAAATAGTTTTTTAAACGTAAATTTCTTTTTGGGTAAAAAAGTTTGACAGGTAAAAAATTAGTTTTTTTTTTTTTTTTTGTTTTTTTTACACGTAATTTTTTTGCCTAACAAGCGTTTTTTTACCAGAAACAATAAGTTCTTGACGCGTAAAAATTAGTTTTTACGTGTAACAAATAGTTTTTTTTTACGTAAAAATATTTTTTTTAGATGCAAGTTTTTTTACCAGAAACCCAGAAACAATAAGTTTTTGACGCATAAAAAAATATTTTTTTACGTGTAACAAATAATTTTTTACACGTAAAAAATATTTTTTTTGGGTAAAAAAGTTTTTTTACCAGAAACAATGTTTTTGACGCGTAAAAATTAGTTTTTTACGTGGAACAAATAGTTTTTTTACACGTAAAAAATATTTTTTTTGCGTAAGAAAGTTTTTCTACCAGAAATAATAAGTTTTTGACGCGTAAAAAAATAGTTTTTTACGTGAAACAAATATATTTTTACACGTAACAAATAGTTTTATAGGCGTAAAAAATAGTTTTCTCCCAGTAACAAATAGTTTTATACGCGTAAAAAATAGTTTTCTACCAGTAACAAATAGTTTTATACGCGTAAAAAATAGTTTTTTTACGTGTAACAAATAGTTTTTTTAAACGTAAATTTTCTTTTAGGGTAAAAAAGTTTGACAGGTAAAAATTAGTTTTTTACGTGTAACAAATAGTTCTTTACACGTAATATTTTTTTTTGCCTAACAAGCGTTTTTTTACCAGAAACCCAGAAACAATAAGTTTTTGACGCGTAAAAAAATAGTTTTTTACGTGTAACAAATATATTTTTACACGTAACAAATAGTTTTATATGCGTAAAAAATAGTTTTCTACCAGTAACAAATAGTTTGATACGAGCAAAAAAAATAGTTTATTACGTGTAACAGTTTTATTCGCGTAAAATAATAAAAATAGTTTTTTACGTGTAACAAATGTTTTTTTACACGTAATTTTGATTCACTTTTACAAAATTTGTATTATATTTTTGATAAACACGTGTACTGATCACAAATGCACGTCGCGTCACTACGTATTTCTAAGTCGTTAACACGTTTCGTTACAACGAGCTCGTGTGTCAAAGCCGTCTCACTTTTACTCCCAGAGCGCGTAAAGAAGTTTTACTCCAAAATGTGTCATAAATCATCTCCTAAAATTGCATTAGCAACTAGAAATATTTACTATTCTATTATATATAATTATAATTATTTATTATATTATATTATAATTATGACAAGTACTAACCACAACACTAAAATATAAAAAAACTATACACATATAAACTAAAATTCGTAATATAAATGGCATAATAATTATTATTTTTACACACACCACTGGCACTAGCAGTAGATTGTGTTTGTCTACGTATATATGCCCCGGCCCGTCCACAATTCAATCCCAACATCTTTTATCTCCGTCTTTTCAACGCTAACGGCGCCGATCTCGCCTATCTCTTTCTCACAGGATTGATTGTTGGACGGGCCGGGAATCCACGAGCTTGCGACGTTACTAATTGACATATTGATAGAAACTGCAGACCTGCCGCGTTTTTTGCGTGTTTTTAATGGACACAAATCGATTAAAACGCTTAAAACGGTAAAAACGCAAAACGCTAAAAACGCTTTCTGTGTGGCCGTGGGCTTAGAATTCGAATTTCGAAAAATCCTTTCTTATCGAACCTCTACACCCTAAAGTCAATTCGTTTCGAAACACCCTGCATACATTTTTAAAAAATCTTAAAATTTGTAAAAAAACAAAATAAAATATACGTGTTTCAGCATTTTTTCGGAAACTTGACCGTTTATTAAATAAAAAATATTGTAATATTTGAGGGGTGGTTTCACCCCCTTGGAACTGGAATAAAAATCTCTTCTTATCGAATCTCTACATCCTAGAATCAACCTGTATGCCAAAATTGAGCTTCTTACGTTGAGTGGTTTGAGCAGGATCGTGATCAATCAGTGAGTCACTTAAGGATTTTATTTAATAGTATAGATAAGAAATTTCAAATTTTTTTAATGAGTTATCGACATTTTTTCGCAAAATTACCCATCCCTATCGACTTGGTCTGCCCATCGCAGCGTAGAAAAGGTCCCAGATGGGACGGGCAGATAACAGAGCGAACCGGAATGGTATTCTCGGCGTTTTTCGGTCGCAGCAGATAAGCAGAAGAGAGATCGGCTTTTTCGGCTCCTCTTCCCCCTCTGCGCGCCGTTGTTTTTTCTCTCGTTTTTTTGGTCCTCTCTTCGCTTTCAGTCGATTCTTTATTACTTCTTCTACTTAACGACGCAGAGGGACAACTCAACTACTGCGGTGGCAGCGCTATACGAGGGGGTAACATTTTTTTGGAGAATTGTTTTTTACAATTATAAGTTGTTTCAGAATTCAGTCAGTAATAAATAATAGTATATTATTCAACGAGCATACAATGGTGGCTGTTATTCACGCGGATGAAGTTTATGGACAAGAACGATGATTTTATTTTTAAAGAAAATCTAAGTTTGAATATTTAAAAAAAAATTACAAGAAATGATGTCATTAAATAGAGGAGATATTGATGTTTTGCATCCATATGCATTTTTATAAATTTTGTGATCTAAAATTTGAGAAACAAATTAAGCAAATTCTCACAAGATTACGTTGTCTGCATTATTATAATTCACAATATCGTCGAACAAAAACTGTATAAACAAATTATATTGATACTAATACGGTATAATTAATATATCTGTTACTAATTCTATTAGCGATGGTTAGCTGTGACCTTAAGGATGTTTATAAAATCGGTCATAATTAAAATTGGAGCAGAAACACGTATTTATTCAATATACAGGGATGTTCACCACATACGACACGGAGTATTGTAGCTAAACGATTAGATTTTTACAAATTGTAAGATTTTGGGTTCGTTGAAGGACTATTAGAGCTACAATTTAAAAATATTTTTACAAGATACAGAGTGTCCCAAATAAATAAAAAATATCAAAGTTTTTTTTTTAAATGGAACACCCTGTATATTATTACATTTTTTAGTTTCTACGATTCAAATAAAGGTAAATTTGATTAGGTTTACCGCACTTTAATCTTAGCGTTTTGAAATATTTTCAATTTTGTGAAATTGCAGTCAAAATTTTAAGGCTTCATTTCTCCAAGGGTATCAAAGTATTTAATACCTACTAAATATTTACTGAAGTTTATTTACTGATTAGTTATTGTGTTGCAATAATAAAAATTATACTACCTTATACAGAGTGTCTAAAATTTTATTTTAAATAATTACTAGCTTTAAACGGCAATAACTTGGTTAATTTAAACGGAACACCCTGTATATTTCATGAGAATCAGATGCACAATTTAATTGTCTATCAAATTGTATTATGCCATTTTTTACCTACCTCTTCAAGTTTCCGTAGAAAACGCATTTTCTTGTTATTTAAAACTTATCAATATACCCATGGAATACTGACATTTTAGATTATTTTTAAAGATGTACCAAATTTTTAAAGAATATAGATACTAATATTGTCGATATAGTTTGTTTATTTCATTAAGAAATAGAAATAAAACTGTTTAAATATTTGTTAAAGAGGACCAATTAATATGATTCCAGTTTTCAAACTACATTAATTGACTGTTTGCGTTGATTAATAATAATTGCTCAAAATATTAAAAAACTGAATTTTGTATGGGTATTAGACAGTGTGGTAAAAATTAACACCTTAAAAATGATATTTTATTTTTTGACAAATACTTATTTATAACAACAGAGACATTCATTTTCATAACTTATTATTATATTGATTCAAATCCACATTTATTTAGAATAATTTATTAACGAACATAATTAAGTATGTAATTAATTAGTATTTGAGCGGAAATAATGGTGGTATATTTAATTAATGGTATACTCTTTTATAAAGATTTAAATAGTTTTCTTTTTGCATACAAATGGGCTAGTAATATTATCATTTTGCTAAAAACGATAATAACCTAACCTAGCCTGTACATTTTGTACATTTGTTGCTTTAAAAACAATCTAAATGGGTATATATCTTACATGGGTATATTGATAAATGAGGTCTAAATTATTAGAAAATACATTTTCTACGAAAACTTGAAGGTATAGGTAAAAAGTGGCATAATACAATTTGATAGACAAATAAATTATGCATCTGATTCTCCTAAAATATACAGCGCGTTCCATTTAAATTAAACGTTATTGCCGTTTAAAGCTAGTAATTATTTAAAATAAAATTTTAGACACTCTGTATAAGGTAGTATAATTTTTATTATTGCAACTCAATAACTGATCAATAAATAAACTTCAGTAAATATTTAGTATTAAAAACTTTGATACCCTTGGACAAATGAAGCCTTAAAATGTTTACTGCATTTTCACAAAATTGAAAATGTTTCAAGAACGGTAAGATATAAGTGTGATAAACCTTAATAAAATTTACCTTTATTTCAATCGTAGAATCTAAAAATAGAATAATATACAGGGTGTTCCATTTAAAAAAATAAAACTATAGCATTTTTTACCTATTTGGGACACTCTGTATCTTGTAAAATTATTTCTAAATTGTAGCTCTAATAGTCCTTCAACGAACCCAAAACTTAAAATTTGTAAAAATCTAATTGTTTAGCTACAATACTCCGTGTCGTATGTGGTGAACAACCCTGTATAACTTTTTAATAATTTAATTAGAGGGTACTTAGAATAGTTTAATGTAGAGCAGATAACTTTTGTTAATATGGCGTTTTTAGAGTGTAATATCTAATGAAAAAAGATTCTGTAAGTATTTTAGAATGTCTAAAGATTGTTTTATACGTATACACCTTAATAATATACAGTATGTCCCCGGATTGACTGATGGAAATAAAGAAATAATTTAAAATTGCGTTACAATACGAAAATAGATTGAAGTTTTGTGATTACAGTTATATATATTTTATATAATTTCATGACAAAATGCTCGCTGTTTTATGGCCAATGCTGAAGCTCTGCAAAGCTTAATCAAGCCTTAATCAAAGCACGTGTGTTTGGAATTTTGGGTGTGGCTTAGCACGACAGGATCGGGCTAAGCCCTAGGCTGATTTCTGAAAAAAAGCTAAAAGCGACCCGAACAGTATAGCGTAATTAATAGACTCTTAATCATTACTTCCTAAACCGCAAAACAATAAATTTTTCTCACAGAAAAACAACTTTATGAATGCTCAAGCTTTTTTATTCCAGCGTATAGCCGTATTCTTTCATTCTGACGAAGTAATAGTATTATACAAATGAAGGAAATTATAATATTTTATTTTTCCTATTGATAATGTAAGAGATATATTTATTGTTTGAATATGAAACAAGGTGGATTCTTGGAAATGGCAGTGACGAACAAAGAGAATATTTGCATTAAATGAATATTACTGTTCTACGCTTTTATGATTTATGGTATAGAGCGAAGATGAATTCTTTGTAGTTATATGTAAATAGTTGGTTTGTGTAAATTTGAATAAAACGTACATTTAATTGAATATATTAATAATAATTTTCAAACGTATTTTTTTCAGAATTAAAAATTAATACCAGTATGGTTGTGAGAAATAATCTAACTACTTATTTTCATTTACATGATTTGATACTTTATTATTTGATAGAATCTAGGTGGCTGTGATATGTCACATGACAGTACTTCAACATAGCTGTCTAATTAGTCAACTTTAACAACTAGTTATCATTTTGTGTGTCAGTTAAAACAAAACAATTTCTCAGAAATTTGCCGAAAATGCAAACTTCCTATATCAGAGAGAATTGATATGATTCTATTAGTTGTAGTGTGCATTCATCAATTAACAGGAAACTTAAATGCCCCTGAATTTATCTAGTCTGGTTTTTTTATGGGGATATGTTAAAGACAGTGTTTACAAAACTCGACCAATTATTGTCGACAACATACAAGAAATTATTGTAGCTGCTTTTTGAAACAATCATTTTATGCAGTTAACAGGAAAGGAAGCATTTTGTGCATTTAATTTCATCCAGGTAATTTTTGTCACATAATTATAGGTTTATATCTAGTTTTAATTCTGCAATAATTAAAATATGTTTTAAATGTGTATCTTATTTTTATTACCGTTGACTATTTTACTCTACAATCTTTAATTTTTGTTAAATTAACAAAAAGGTATATCACACAGCCACCTAGATTTTTTTCAAATAATAAAGATCTACTGACGCAAAATAATAAAAAATTAAATATCTAACAAATTTGTCTAAGAGGTAGGCAACCTTAATAAAACTTTGAAGATATATAAATTTCCCATTGAACACCGGAAAAATATACTAGGTGTTCCATTTAAAATAAACGAGTAACTTGCTTAAAAGTGCGCCCAAGAAGCATTTGGACGTCGGGACAACGTTGTGTCATGCGACCAAACGTCGGGGCGCAACGTCGGCACAACCTCGTGCCAACCCTAGTCTGCACTAGTTTGGAGAATAATTTTTGGGTCGAAACGACGTTGGATACCGACGTTGGCTAGCAGCCTAATTTAGTACAAACTGCAACGTTGTTTAAAATCCTAATTCACAGAAATACAAAACTATAATAATATGGCGTCTAAGTCGCGTTTTATCCTAAATTGGGATAATTATAGTAAAAATATTATTTTTATGATTTAATTAGAGACATATGCCAGATGGCAGTAAAGGAATACAAAACAAAAGTATTTTAAGTGTGGAGGATGTTTGAAGATCATAATTATTGAAACACTTTAACCGACTCTGTAACTCGTTACCCAAGGCAAAAATGTTAAACGCAAACAACTTTATTGATAAATGTATTGTTTCTACTTTGAAAAATACTAATGGGCCTTAAAATTAAAGAAGTTTTAAAAATTTTCTTGAATTAACAACATGGCGGCTTTCACTTTGTTGTTTTGGACATTAAGATGGAGTAGTTCGAGTAGTCGCATACTGGACTAATAAAGTCGCAGTTCGGCCTTAACAGATAGTATACTCATCGCAAGATTGCCTAATTTAGTCATCCTAGAGTCTAGCTTGTGCCGCACTCTATAATCTAAATAAACGAGGGAGTGGATAAACTATCGGTAATATATGTCGATGTATATTTAAATTTAGTTTTATATGTACCTTTCTTATCCCCATTTTAATTAAGTTTTTTTTATAAAAACAAAAACAGCACTGAACTGTCTGACTGAACAGAACAATGAAGTGAAAATTTAAGATTTAAGGTTATGGTTCAATACAGTTGCAAAAAGGTAGTGACTCTACGTCCTACCAACGTAAGAATAAGAAAATCTAAACAACGTTGGAATTAGTAAAACAGACGACGTTTGCATAACGTTGGAATAGATCCTGAAACTGACGTCGGAAAACTATATATTGTCCAACGTTGTAACTACGTTGTCCGAATCACCTAAAGATCACTTAAGCAAAAAAGGTTAGAAGACAACGTTTATTCGACGTCGCAGAAACTTCTACTTTGCTGTAGTACTAGTCCAACGTCGGCACAACGTTATACAAACGTTTAAATTTATTTTAATACCCAAGGTAGGGAGCTAACTATTTTTTGTAACTAATCCAACGTTGTGTTTAGTAAACATGTGGTCGCAAGTCGTGAAAATGCTACTCGGGTGACTAATGTTCCATATTAATTTTGACTCACCCTGTATAACTTTTTGGGTTAAATTTAAATTTGGTTTAACATACAATGGTTACTGTAATCAAGTATCAGGCTATACAAGGTCAACTAAAATTTAGGTAGCTATTATCGAAATTTAAAATTTGCTCTTCACTTTCACAAAATGTGAAATATGTCATAATCCTTAGATTTTAGATATATGCTTCTTCAATAAAACTCACCGTTATTTTTTTTTTAGAATCCGAAAATAAATTAATATATATGGGCGTTCCATTAGAAAAAAAACACAACTTTGATGTTAACTTTTTTTGGGGACACGGAGCGTATCGGAAACAGCGTTGTCAAGTTCTTACATTTGTAGCAGCTCTGTTAAAATTTCGCTGATATTTATTTATTCTTTCATCTCTTAATTAAATCTATTACCTTTTTCAAAAAAGTTGTACAATAAAAAGTATGGCACTCATACGGAATGGAAGCCTACGTATAGCGTCAATACAATAAAAATACGGAACGAATATTGTAGCGTTTTTTAAACAACTACCACTGCGAACGGCAGCTTTTCATCGGAGAGCAGTCGTGGATAAGGTATTTCACTGGAAAGAAAATTAATCAGTAATAATTAACAAAAGATATATAGATATTGGGCGCCAGGCATGTACAGAGAAAGAAAACACAGTTGTATAATACTTAAAACTAATGACTATATTTATTCATGACGTTCTTTGCTGATACATGACATTGTAGAGTTCTAGTAAATATATAGTGGTTGTATGTCAAAGAAAGTGGTGGTAGGAGTCGTACTAAATATCAATGAAAACAACCACGATAAAATACAGGACATGTAAAGTTTAAGAGAAAATATGAAATGTAGCATTAGTTTAATTTGATATATTCCATATGATGCTAAATCGAAGATGTTACAACCTGTAGATTCTAGAATCTATGTTTGATTATCCATCTATTAAAATAGTGCAATAATATCTATGAAAGTAATACCATTACAAGACGTAATGCAATGAAACCTAAGATCTAAATTATATTTTAAAGATTATATCGACAGGAATGTTCTTAACAATCTAACCACTGAACATAGTCTGTACGATATTACTTAAGATGTACGTTATTGTTTTAGACTGAAAATGTTTTAGATGTTAAATGTAAAACTAGAACTTAAATATACACTTAGCTGTTCTTTTATGTAACCTTGCTTCAAACAGTAGCAGCGTGAGGTGGTCTAGCATCTCTGTACTGTCTGTCGGCGATCCTGTTGGTCAAAACAACAAAAGGGGCCAGATTGAGGACACAATGAATCCTTACAGCCGTAGCTACTGACTAGGCTTAGAAATGGGAGTGAAGCAGCATGGGACTCAAGCTACATCCACGCTGTGGCACTTAGATGTAAGAAAAAATCGTTCTTACTGGGGACACTCGTCCACAGGACATCTGTACATAAGATAATGTCTGTACATAAGACACTACCCGTGCCTTGGAAATAGTCCGTACCTTGGACACAGTCCGTACCTTGGACACAGTCCGTACCTTGGACCCTAAAAATATGAAACTCTTGTTTAAAACCAAACAAGGTCTAATAAACAAAATAAACCTACCTCGAAATACTTCCGAGGGCTCAATAAATAATAAACAACATGTCCTTTCTTCCATGTGACATTCTGGAGGACAAAAGAAAAGGGACGCCAACGTGCCAGCAAAATACAATTACAAGTTAGGCTGGGACATCCGCAACTCTACCCTAAAAATACGCAGTAATAGTAACGAATCTAAAAGGATAATATCTCATCATTACCTGTAGCTTCGAAATAGCAGCTGATTCAGATTACACAGCAAGATTTAGATAATCACCATTTCTCAAAAACTGGGACTAATGGCGTCTGACAGGCCAAACAGTCTAACCAAAAGTGAAGTTAAATCACAGAGAGTTGACAGAAGCGACGTTGACAGCGCGCGCCTCCACAGAGCGATAACAGGGTTGTGTCAAACGAAAACAGGGTTGTGGACTAGAGAACGTAAAAATTCGTCAAATAAATCATCAGGCCCGAACGATACGGAACCGGGTGACGATATGCCAGACATCATCTATTATATATAAAAAAGACACGTAACGAACTAAAAACGTTACAATATGGAATGGAAACGGAAGGTATAGTGAAAATCAAACTTTATTCTTCCCATTTTTGCGACCACTTTTCAAATAAAGTCCCATAAGAGATATTTCTCCTCATCTTTACACTCTCTAGTGATAATGTAGAGAAGTTTTCTAATCCCACTCGTATCAGAATTGACGTCGGTCACAAACAGTCTATTAACACTCAGTGTGAAGCATCTCTAACCAGAAAAATTATCTTCTTCACCCCCCTCTGGTCCTCCCCAGCCCCCAGGGACATTGTTTATAGCGCTGCATTAAGGACCTTTTTGATAAAATTTTATTTCATAATAAAATTTGTCGCTTTATGTTGATTTTAGTGGGGGTCCAATTTAGTGGGAAAGGTTCTTTTTATATTTTTTGACTAATTTATCGATGTCCGTTGCGAGAAAGGACATTTTCCCAACAGTTGGAGACGGGATCTGTGTTTTTGATGCTTTCGCCGATGCAGGATATGTAAAAATTCATGTTTTTTTTGGTCAAATGGATCAGGGAAAACCTAACTATTGGTTGAGAATGCTTTGAATCTTTCTAGGAAACTGCAATTTTAATTACACTCACCGAAAATTCTCAATTATTTTCCCGAAATCCCCTCAGAAGATTCAGGTAAACTCTATAGCTCTCAGATGTTAAATTTGTACTACTATAAAATACTGTAAACCTTTCAATACATCAATGACTTCGTAGATTGTAAAACTTCATAAATTCTTATCGTTTCTCCTAATTTAAACACCACCAACACTATTTTTCATTACTCAAAAGAAAGGAATGCGCCCCCAATAAACAGCTCTTATCTCGAATTCCTTTCACAGCAGAAATATCAGAATGACACAGGAAGTGCACTTGAAACCAAAAAGTCCTTCATTAACAGGTACTAAAGTACAGATAAAAAGAAACACCCTATGTGTCACAGTAGGTACGATAATGGTGGTCCAAGAAATACTTTTTTCGGCAACCTGTAAAAATTCCTCAAGTCGAAAAATTAATATTGTCGCATCCAAGTCAAAGGAATGGAATGCGTAGCCGAAACAACAGATAAACATATTTTCACAAAACACCCACTGTTATATCTCTCTGAAATAGCTTGACAGGGCTTGAATGGAAGTCCAATAAACACCGGAAGGCGGCCATTGTTGCTCGAGGGTCTAGCATGATTTTGCACTTAAGGTTATATAGTACCTAATAAAGGACCTGTGGATAGAGCTAAGGGCCCGATGCGCTAATAGTTCTACCTTTTTTCAATTTGCTTTGTTTTGATTTTTTGTTTGTTTGGTTGAAGATCAAAATTAGTCATAGATAAAGTAACGCTTTTAGTTATAATACTTACACTACTTCACTTGTCTTAATGCAATGTAAAAAGACTTCAAGAATCCAAACTATACCTACTTGTCGTATGCAGAATTATACAGACCGGACCACCGTAGTAGTAACATAGGCAGAACCGGACGAATTAGCATCCCATACAGCACGTCCAAATGAAATTACGTTTCTACAAGGGAGACACATGAGAAACAACATATGTTAAAGTGAACCTAAGTGTTCATCTAGTTCTAACATATACATATGAGATACACGCAGGTTTATATTGATAAAATTGTGTGATACAGCGTTTACTAGTTGTATACCGTATGCACTCAAGATTCTAAAGAGTTTTTTGTAACGTAACAAATAATTATTAAAATGATGAAATCTGACGTCGGTATATGAGACATACAATGTATAAGTCATATGTATGTGTGATACTTCGTATCATAGTTGTGCCTATAGTACACACCTTGTAAAAATTTGACATATACACATAATATAAATATCTATATAGACAAGCCTCCGACCCTCCGACCGAAACATTTCGACAAAATTTTTTGATTATTGTGCTGTTAAAATGTACGGATTAGCCTTTTATTATTGTTTCATACACACTCGACCGTTCAGATTTACTAATATTGCATTGATTGTAGCTGTAAATAAAAATGTGTGTTTAATACCAGTAAATAATCCGTTAGTCGATGAAAAAAGTATCGTGTTTATCGACAAAATTAATTGTAGGCTTTTAAATTTTGCTGAATATGGTCATATTTTACAATATTCAACTCATAATTGTTGATACTTCTGGTGGATTATATTCAATTTATACATATGTAAATTATAAACAAACCAAATTGAAGTACTAGAAACAATAAGGTGAGACAGTAATTTTTACGAAATCCCTGTATTATTAATTCTTTACTTATAGAGTATCTGTTCCTGTGTATGCCCAAGTTTCTGTTTTCCAAGAAGCATATTAATTAAATGAACAAAACTGTGTCCAAGAAATACTCTATTGCATAGAGGATTTAATGAAAACAAAATTGGTGATGCTGTAATCACAAAGTTCCATGCAGGAATCAATGGTTATTGCTAAAATATGTTATTGGTGTATTGTCAATTTTATTTACTTATATATTACGTTATTTAATCTCAATAATTTTAGCTGGTAAGTCATTTATTTACATACCTAACTTTTAACGTAACTACTGGTAGATTGTAGGAAATAATATACACTTTGGAACAATTGAAGTAAATAAATGAATTAATATAATACATACATCAAGAAGTAATGTATAATTTTGGAAAAAGCTGTATTAATCACTTTCGAAAATCATAATTGTTTTTTTAGT
The DNA here is from genome assembly GCF_002938485.1 of Sitophilus oryzae. Taxonomy (NCBI): domain Eukaryota; kingdom Metazoa; phylum Arthropoda; class Insecta; order Coleoptera; family Curculionidae; genus Sitophilus; species Sitophilus oryzae. The sequence continues at coordinate 257,166 of NW_022147487.1, read as the reverse complement.
AAGTCGCAGAACTTAGACAAATAATTTAGGTTTGTTATTAAATTAGATGTAATAAGTACAGATTTAGACTCTTAAACCAGGCATAGTATATTGATTAGTAGGGTCCACAGTAAAAAATATTTTGTAATACCATTCGAAAGAAAATACAGACCTATATTATACTGTTTATAAAGTGAGTTTCATTGTAACATAACTTAAGAAAACAATTAATATGCATATGTCAATCATAAGAATAGAATCTATTAATTTAATGAACTATACCCATAGTACTCGGCAAACAGTAAACCAAACCAAAGAAACTAAGACTTACAGTGTTAGATCATGTAGTATATAAGTATTTTAATTTTATCATTTAATAAATAAATACAATATAAAATTTAAAATGCCAATTTTTTTTATTTTAAAACAAGTGATTTATATATGTATAAACAATTTAAAATTCTTTATCATTTAATTTATTGCCCACATCTTCCCGGATTATAAGGCTAATATTTTGCTACTTATAGTGCCTATATCTCCAAAAAAATTAATTAGATTAATTAATGATTAAGTATCCCTGTATTTTTTAATGTTGAATCTTATGGACTGAAAAAACGGCTGATGATACTTCTACTTTCACTGACTGAAGATGCAGAAACCTAGAAGAAAATAACAAAACCAAATTGTACAAACATAACGGATGACTATACATTTCGGTAAGTCAATATCGACAAAGTTTTGATTACAGCATCACCTATTTGGTTTTCTTTAAATCCTCTATACAATAGACTATTTCTTTGACATAGTTTTGTTCATTTAATTTGTTTCTTAGAGGTTATACACAGGGGTAGATATTCTATAAGTAAAAATATATTGTATAAATAATAATACAGATTCTTAAAAATATCTCACCTTACCGTTTCTAGTACTTCAATTTAGTGTGTTTATCATTTATACATGTATAAAATTGAACATCATCCACCAGAAGTATCAACAATTATGAGTTGAATATTACAAAATATGACCATATTAAGCAAAATTTAAAGGCCTACAATTAACTTTGTTGATAAACACGATACTTCTTCCATGAACTAACGGGTTATTACTAGTAATTGAACACACATATTGGTTTACAGCTACAGTATTAGTAAATCTGAAGGGTCTAGTCTGTATTAGACCATTAAAAAAGGATAATCCATACATTTTAATAGTAGAATAATCCAATTTTTTTAATTCTAGACGTTATCGAAATGCCTGGGACTGGGACGGGCGATAGTTAGGTTAGAGCCTTTTTGATTTTTCTCTTCTTTACTTTTAAAGACGCATTCTGTATTAATTACGAGTTACTGGATTTACCTAATATAGATTTTTTATTAATTAGAACTGGTATAGTTCAAATTATTAGAAAAATATATTTTTTGGATATAGATTTCTGTATCCGGAAACTTACTATTATCTTCTAGATTTTCTACATTTAGTATTAATTTTAATTAAAATTTAATTTTTTTGAAGATCTTTAAAGTGAAAAGAAGAAGAATTTTAATTAACTAAAAAAATCAAAATAAAGTTAATTAACTTTGAGCGGAGTTCGACCTCGTCAAAAATAGCATCGATAGTCATTCCCCAGCCGCCTTTGACGCCGTTTTTTCTCGATCATACGGTAGTAACATAGGCAGAACCGGACGAATTAGCGTATACCCGTCCGCTGGATAAAAAGCAGGCAAAAAAATGCGATAAAATAAAAAGAGGTAGATATGTGATAAGAATGTTTCAGAATTTGTATTTATTCGTGTTTTAATAGCTAAAACGAATACATAGATTCTCGCGGCAGCTCTCGTGTAAAATGTATTTTTTAAGTAAAATAATGGATGTTTACGAAGTTCTTGAGAAAATTCAAATTGTAAAATGGTATTTCCAAAATAGGTCTTATCGGGATATACAAACAATTTTTCCACAAACTTTTGTAAACAGGCCAATTCCATCTTTACCTACTATATCAAAAGTTGCAAAATGTGTTGATTAATGAAGAACAGGAGTTAAAGCAAGTGTTCATTTGTGCTACCGCGGATCAAAATCCCACGTTTTCAAGTAATCAAATTGCTGAGGTAACAGATTCTTCACCTAGCACGGTTAAAAGAGTCCTTAAAAAGAATGGATACCGATCGTATAAAGCGCGCAAAACTCAAGAAATTTTCCATGAAGACCAATTTCGGCGTATGGCGTTTTGTGAATCGGTAATGGAAAAGGCCAATTTAGATGAAAACTTTATTCGGCGTATAGTTTTCACCGACGAATCAAGTTTTCATTTATTGAGTCGTCATAACCCTACACAAGTACGATATTGGTCTCGGCAAAATTAGCATAAATATTTTGAGGTACGCACGCAATATCCTCAAAAGCTAAATGTTTGGGGTGGTTTTGTAGGGGAGCATATGATTGGGCCATTTTTTATAGGGGGTAATTTAACTGTTGCAAAGTATTTGGACTTGTTACAACAGCAGATTGTGCCTAGAATTCGTGAGTTATTGGGAGAAAGATTCCACAATGTCTGGTTTCAACAAGATGGTTGCCCTGCCCACAATGTCCGTATTGTTCAAGAATATTTGAACAATACTTTTCCCAACTGTTCAATTAGTGGATATGGAACTATCTTGTGGCCCGCTAGATCACCAGATCTTTCTCCCACTGATTTTTTTTGTGGGGTTATTTATGTAAAATTCAAAGTGTATGGTCATAATAGGGCTAATAATCTGGATGAGCTTCAAGTAAAAATACGAGAGGCTTTCCAAACTATTAGCCCTAATATGTTAGCCAATGTGAGACGGGGATTTTACGACCGCCTAGGCTTCTGTCTAGCACAAGAAGGTGGTCTTTTTGAACACTTGTTATAACTTTTTTTTATTTAGTGTAATATTTTAGTTTTTTTCGGGTTTAGAGAATTTATTTATTTTTAATTTTGGCTTGTAAACACACTCAAATAATAAATATTTAAGTATTTTTATTTTAAATGTTACCTTAAGTGAAGGTAAACACTTAAAATGAAAATATTAAATGCTCGGCACTCCTCGCGTCGTATTCCTAGTCTGTCACGACCGACCCGTCCAAGCACAACTGCAACTGAAACTGACTGACCAGCCGACTAGCCGGCAGTGAATAAGTACAAACGCAATCGGGTAAGCGTAAATTCGTCCGGCAAGTTGCTATGTTACTAGTAGCCAGGTCTTCTCTGTATATCTGATCTACATAGCAAACAACACTGCGATTGTACTTTATAAATCGCTGTAACTGTAACCTGCGATTGCGATTTTACTGTACTCCGAAAACTTCGGTAGCATATCCTGCAGATAAAAATAAGTAAAAAAGTTCGTATAAATATATATCTTAAAAATGCTGAATTTCGGAGATACAGGGTGTAGAAATATCATTTTTATTTCGATTTTTTCCAAATAATTTCAGAAGTAAGATTAATGTTTGGATGAAAATTGGTGTCTGGGATATTTTTGACATGAGAAATTTGATTTTGATGTCAATATGACTCCTATTTGTAGGGGGCGCCACCTACATGTATTTTAACTGTTTTGAAGAGTAATAACTTTTCGTCCGTACCTGTATAAAACTACTGAGTGAAAAAATATACATTTCCATGATTTTCTACGTAAAAAATGTGTCTTGGTAAAAATCGCTACGAGCAACCGTTCTCAAGATATTTACAATGGAAATAGTTAATACAAGTCATTATTGACTAAAAATAAACCTGTTGAGTAGATAGTTATTTGACTGAAATGATAAATTTGGGAACTTTTTTAATTAATTATAAATTTTTCTTCGAAGAAATGATGATAAAACAGTTTCTGTTGAACTTTTGGCACAAAAACATTTGAAATTTATGATTTCAGCTATTTAGTCAACATGTTTAATTTATGTCTTTGATGACAGTTATTGATAATTTCGATTCGAAATATTTCAAGAACCATTATTCGTAGCACAGTTAGCCTGGGCCAAGATGTCAAGAAAAAAAAATATATAAACTTTTTATTTTTTAAATGCCGATACCACCGGCTTCAAAAAAATATAAAAATTAAAATCGTCGACGTACAATTGGGGTCTATACACAAATTTAAAAAAAAAATTTCAACCAAAGTAAAAACCGCGCAAAAAGTTTTGTTAATAATAAATATCGACCATCATCACCAAAAGGTATGCTTACTTTTGCCCCCCTCCCTGTTTCTAAATCCAGGAGGTTGGGTCTCTGCACAAATTTAAATAAAAAAAAACAAAAAAAAATTTCTAAGATTTTAGTGATAAAATTTTACTTTATGATCATAAGTTATTATTAAACAAGTAAAACTACAAACAACAATTACAAGTACAATTAATAACTTTAACACACACTGAATTTAGTCTAAAAGGAAGAAAACAATTTGGTATTAGCTATAAGTAAATAAATAAATTTTAAAACATGGTTACTGTTGTAGGAAGCAACACTCCTAAGGAGATTTTTTTTGACCAATTTGTCTGCCTGGCAGGTGGAAATACCATTTGTTTAAAAAATGTGAACTTACTGATGATTTCCATTTAAAACTGAGCATAGATAGTGGAAGTGGATCTTTAAAAATTTGTCTGTCTTTATGTTGTTACGAAAATCCCGAAATAAAACAAGAAAAACATAAAAGTACCGGAATAAACAAACGCCTTTTAATAGGATTGGCTCCCAAAATAATAGAAACCTACAAAAATATCAGAGCAATGTTTGATATTTTGCAACACCATACTATTTGTGGAGTCAGTTCTTACACATTTTCCGCAGATCTAAAGTTAATGATTATATTGGGCCTTCAATCTTTATCATCATGCCATCCATGTGCCTGGTGTGATGTTAACTCAAAAAATTTACAGTCAAAGGGAGAACTAAGATCCATAAAAGATATTCCCAAATGGAGTACATCATAGAACGAGGAGACAGGTGGAAATTTAAAAGAAACAAAAAAGTACAGTAAGTGTACTGCTAAGTTTACTTTATTGACTTTTTTAATAGTTATTTTTTTTGCAAATTTTAATTAAATTTTTTAGAGAATTGCGTCAACATTCCTTTAATAACTGGTGATGACAATCTTCCAATTATCAACTATATATTTATTTAGATAGGAGTTGTACAAAAAATATACGATTCTCTAAAAAAGGACTTTCCTGAAATTGCTGAAAGCTGGCTAAGAAGTTCTGGGATACAATTAGACCATTGCAGCAGATTTAATGGAAATAATGCCAGTACTTAATAATGCCATACTTGCTTAAAAATGTTGACGTCCTTAAAGCGCTAGATCCTTGTACTTACTTTGTAACAAAACTTTATTTTATTATTGTTATTTGGACACTAAGCCCTTTGCTTATTTTTTTTAGACAACAAATACATAGAGGTATTTTGTGCCTTCAATGATGTGGTAGCCAGCTGTTTAAAAAAAATAAGAGATACGAAAATCAGTTTTACTCCAAAAATTCACGCTGTTGTTCACTATATACTGGATTTTGTTAGTATTTCACAGAAAGTATTGGGCTTTTACTCTGAGCAAGCCTCAGAGCAGATGCATCATTCTTTTAAGTTGTTCTCAAAAAACTTTAATTCAAATCCGAGATCACAAAAAACTATCAAAAAAATCTCCTTAGGAGTGTTGCTTCCTGCAACAGTAACCATGTTTAAAATTTATTTATTTACTTATAGCTAGTACTTAATTGTTTTCTTCCTTTTTAGTCTAAATTCAGTGTGTGTTAAAGTTATTAATTGTACTTCCTTAATTGTTAGTTTGTAGTTTTACTTGTTTACTAATACCGGTGCTAATACAAAAAGTAAAATTTTATCACTAAAATATTAGAAAAAATATATATTTTTTTGCTTTTTCTATTAGATTAAAGTCTATTTTTATTTAAATTTGTGCCAAGACCCAACCGAGGACCCAACCTCCTGGATTTAGAAACAGGGAGGGGGGCAAAAGTAAGCATACCTTTTGGTGATGATGGTCGTTATTTATTATTAACAAAACTTTTTGCGCGCTTTTTACTTTGGTTGAAAAAGTTTTTTTTTAAATTTGTGTAGAGACCCCAATTGTACGTCGGCGATTTTAATTTTTATATTTTTTTGAAGCCAGTGGTATAGGCATTTAAAAAATAAAGTACTCAAAGTTTATATATTTTTTTTCTTGACATCTTGGCACAGGCTAACTGTGCGTAGCAATTCGTAGCAAAGAACCATTATTCGTACTAGTTTTATACAGGTACGGACGAAAAGTTATTTCTTTTCAAACCAGTTAAAGATATGTAGGTGGCGCCCTCTGCAAGTAGGAGACATATTGACATCAAAATCAAATTTCTCATATTAAAAAAAAACCCAGTCACCAACTTCCATCCAAATATTGACGTTAACATTGTTTGGAGAAAAATCGAAATAAAAATGAAATTTCTACACCATGTATCTCCGAAATGAAGCATTTTTTGGATACATATTTATACGAACTTTTTTACTTATTTTTATCTGCAGAATATGCTGCCGAAGTTTCCGGAATATAGTTCAGGCCGCCCTGTATATACACGGTTTTCAAAAGAGATACAAAGCTGATTAAAGAAAAATTACACCTTGCTGAACACTAGATCTTCATTTATTTCGAATTCTAAAAAAATCTAATTTCTATATTTGAAAAAAAAAAGAATTTTATCTATTTTATTTTTTTTTTCCTAGCTCTAGGTATTTGAATAGATATGATAATACAAATTTCGCATTCCCATTGCAACTTTCTTGCTCTTCAAGAGGATGATATTAGCAATATGTGTATGCATCATCATATTTTTTTAAGCTTATGAAAATGAAGTAGAATATTTTAAAAAAAGTTCTTTAAAAAGAGTTATGAAAAAAGTAATAAGGTAGTGTCAGAGTTTAACAATCTACAATAAAATGAAATAATTCCACTAAAATATTGATGTTCTAATACAAAATAGAAAAAAAGCGCAGACAGACTAAAATACGATATAACATAAAACCGATAAATCACTGCGCAGGTATTTACATGTATAAAACATTAAAATCCATTTAAAATTTTAATTTACCACCATAAAAATACCATTCATATGAATCATTGATAAATAGGTCTAAATGATATTAATTTGCTGGGAGTTTTGATTCCAATAAGGTATATTAACTACTTTAATATATTTAAGGTATATTGTTTATTAATAATATAATCTTGTAAGGATTATTTGGGTTTTTGTGATTTTGGAAATTTTTAGATACCATAAATTGTACTTATTTTGGATATAATCTATTATTCACATGGAATTGATTTCTCGAGTTCTCGAGGCAATGAGATGTTATTTTCCCTTCTTAACCCAAGACAAATTTCTCAAGAATAGGAAATGTAATCCCGCAAATGCTGGATCCCGCAAATGCGGGATCCCTCTGTGATTCCGCGGGATCAAATTTGCGGGATTTACCGTGAGGGATCGACACCAGGGGATTCCCCTTACGACTTGGCCATTAAAAATAAGTGAAACAAACAGGTTAGTTATTAGATTTCTTTCTGGCGTGCGTAAGTAAAGAAAAGCGTTTAACTAATACTTGGGGACAATTTCGTCAAATAAACTGCCGGACATAATTATCGGGACAAGCAAAATTTTAGGGTAAATTTAAAGTTGAATAATAATAAAGATAAAGTGGACTAAAACAGATTTTGGGATGCGGTTTGGACCAGGTTTTAGATGCATCTATTGTGATTAAGATACTATGTGATTTTCGAAAATATATTTAGCGAATTCTCGTATACAGGGTGTTTTATAAGAGTGTGAAAATTTGGTGAAGTATCTTTTTTACCCCAAATTTACAGTTTTTAAAAAATCGAAATTTTTGCCAAGTACTACTAATCTGTATTGAAATTAGAAAAAACAATTTGATCGGTTTTTTTTTGTTTTAACGAAAATACGACGTTTTTTTCGAAAAATATGCATTTTTAGTCATACGATGGTCCTAAAGGGTACAAAAAGCTTTGTACATTCTGCATATGCCAAAAAATCATTGATATAGACATAGATATTTATCTAAAAGCAGATAACTAAAACAAATTGAAAAAAACCTTCAACATCAGAATAATATTTTTATTTATAAAATAAGTAGATAAATTATAATAAAATTTAAGTTTATTTAATACTAAATATATTTTTTAAACACCCTGTATACATCGGTCCAAATTTCTGTTCAGCTAGTTTAAGATACACGCTATATCAGTATATTGTGGGCCTATGCAAAATGTACAATGCCTTTTGTACCATTTAGGACCAAATGCATGATTATAAATGCATATTTTTCGAAAAAACTCGTATTTTCCTTAAAACAAAAAATTTAAAAAAAACACCAAATTCTTTTTTCTAATTTCAATACAGATTAGTCGTACATAGTTAAAATTTCGATTTTTCAAAAATTATAAATTTTCGGTAGAAAAAATTCTTGACCAAATTTGTACACTATTATAAAACACTCTGTATACGAGAATTCGCTAAATATATTTTCGAAAACCACATAGCATCTTAATCATAATAGATGCGTCTAAAACCTGGTCCAAACCGCATCCTAAAATCGAAGAGAGAAAAGAAGAGCCATTTATTGTTTACAATCCCGCAATTTTGCGCGCGGATCCGCGGGATTGATTGCTTTAATCCCGCGGGTTTGCGGGATTGAGATTTTGGTGCGGGATTGCATTCCCTACTCGAGAACACTAGTTGAAACTCTAATCTCAAACGGTACTTTCTTTTAGGGAAAGCAAGACTAGTCTAGAACCGGAGGAATCAAGCTCACATTCGATCAAGAGCCTGCATAAGTTAGTTGGACACAGGAATAGGAGACTGAGTGAACATAGAAAGGGGACAAACAAAATAGGCCTTACAGGTAAAAAAAGTAAGATTAGTAATATAAAATTAGAATATATTTTAAAGTATTAGGTATTTATAAGTAAAGATTGAAAATCAATCGTTTCTGTGGCTTAAACGATTGTCTTAATAAAAATGCGCGACGCTGTGTGGTACCGCGGTTCTCCGCGCCGCGCCGGTACCACCGGCCGAGTAGATTATGGCAAGAATGCGGCCGTTTTGGTTTGAGACTCGGCGTCTGGTTCCGCGGTTCTACAGACAACCAGACGCTCCCACAGTCGCGCACGCAGACTCCGCGACGATTCCAAAAATCGGCAAACATTCCAAAGATAAACGAACCAAAATCAAGAGAAAAATGTGGACCAAGTTGGGTTTTTAATCTTCCTTCTTCTTGCAATGTCACATACGAATCTCCAATGATTTTTTTAAACAGTGGCAAAATAAAATACTAATTCACGACAATACACAAAAACAAAGAAAACGTTTAAAGGTTGATTCTCACTATAACTCCCATATCAACTCTCTTCCATTTCCCTTCCGTTTACATAAAATTTTAATGAACCCAAGCAGCATTTGGACGTCGGGACAACGTTGTGTCACGCGACCAAACGTCGCACAGTGCTTCGTCCCATGGACAAAAATCAAAAAATAAGTTAAAATTTACTAATATCTGAATATATAATTTTATACTTATAGCAATGTTCAACCATCCTGTATATTATTTTTCATAAACAGCGTTTTTGTTAGCAAATATTTTCACCAAAAATAAATTTTGCGATCATTATCTCATCAGTGAAAAGAATAACATTCATAGTAGTTCTGTATATTATGGAGTTAAACGGGTACGTACTTAATTGAAAGCCACTATGGATATTGTTAAATAAGGTATGTACTTTAAATTTATTTCTAAACAAGTTCGTGATTGTTTAGTTTTTATTTATTTTTTAAGATGATTCTTAAATGGGTATAAAAATTTTACGTTTTCAAACTTCAAAAGACATTTAAAAAAACATATCAAAACATATCGTATTTATTGAATATTTTTGTTGCCATATTCATACACTTTTAATTTTTGTATAGTTCACCTGCGTCTGCTTGCGACGAACTTTATTTTATAATACTTTTCAGATGGAGTAAAACTGATAAGCAATGCCGATCTGGCTAATACTTGGCTTGATCATAAGGACAAGAACTCAAAATTATTTGTATTTCAGAAAATATGTTCTTATTAGATATTGATGAACCTTCCAGTCAAATGAGACACCACTTGTGCCTGAAAAAGTCCACTATGTTGGAGCGAAACGTCGCATAAAAAAGTGTCCATCTTTCAATTTATTATAAAATCTCATGCCCAAGAAAAGGAAAAAATAATATATGGATATGGTCTATTAAAGAGGTAACTATTAACATCCGAACCCCTCATACCGACAAAATGAACAGGTACAAAGCGAAAAAGTAACATATTAGAAAATGATGTATAGAAAAATATCTTATATGTGAGGATACTTCATCTACCTGTGATTTGGATACTATAAATTTGGAAGATTCTGTCAGCAGTGATTCTCCTGAATCAGAGTAGGTACGATCTATGCATTTTGTTGTCCTAAAGTAAATTTATAGTATCTTAAGTTTTTTTTTTAATTAAATATAACATTAATGTTTCTTTTTCATTAAAGAAAAACATTTTTATCTTATATTAGGCTTATATTGTAGGAATCATGTTCTAATGTTATTTCAATTCTTTTTTATCACAGGAATTTACTTAATACTTACACCGTTTTCATACTATAACTTATTATTTGCTTAGATGGAACACAGCTCCAACATTATTATTATTTATAAGATTTTTTTTTCATAAACGTGGGACTAAGAACATCCTCATTTAGTACAATGAGAGTACTCATAATTTGTGTCAAATAAACCTAGTTTGAATAAATTGCTTACAATAAAAGAGAAGTTTTGGATTTTTGTCCTCTAGAGCCATATGTTCGAAGCACTGTGCGTCGGGGCGCAACGTCGCCACAACCTCGTGCCAACCCTAGTCTGCACTAGTTTGGAGAATAATTTTTGGGTCGAAACGACGTTGGATACCTACGTTGGCTAACAGTCTAATTTAGTACAAACTGCAACGTTGTTTAAAATCCTAATTCACAGAAATACAAAACTATAATAATATGGCGTCTAAGTCGCGTTTTATTCTAAACTGGGATAATTACAGTAAAAATATTATTTTTATGATTTACTTAGAGACATATGCCAGATGGCAGTAAAGGAAAACAAAACAAAAGTATTTAAGTGTGGAGGATGTTTGAAGTTCATAATTATTGAAACATTTTAACCAACTCTGTGACTCGTTACCCAAGGCAAAAAAGTTAAACGCAAACAACTTTATTGATAAATGTATTGTTTCTACTTTGAAAAATACTAATGGGCCTTAAAATTAAAGAAGTTTTAAAAAAAATCTTGAATTTTTTTTTAGTAAAACGAGAATAATGTATTCGCAGTCGAAAAAAAATTTTCCGCGTGTTGTTTAGGGTCAAATATTTCAAGTTAATGTATTCAAAAAGCAGGAATAGCTATTTTAGGAACGAAACATTTTCTTATTCAACAACATGGCGGCTTTCACTTTGTTGTTTTGGAGATTAAGATGAAGTAGTTCGAGTAGTCGCATACTGGACTAATAAAGTTGCAGTTCAGCCTTAACAGGTAGTATACTAGTCGCAAGATTGCCTAATTTAGTCATCCTAGAGTCTAGCTTGTGCCGCCCTCTATATTCTAAATAAACGAGGGAGTGGATAAAGTATCGGTAATATGTCGATGTATATTTAAATTTAGTTTTATATGTGCCATTCTTACGTCCCATTTTAATTAAGTTTTTTTATAAAAACAAAAACAGCACTGAACTGTCTGACTGAACAGAACAATGAAGTGAAAGTTTGATTTAAGGTTATGGTTCAATACAGTTGCAAAAAGGTAGTGACTCGACGTCCTACCAACGTAATGATAAGGAAATCTAAACAACGTTGGAATTAGTAAAACAGACGACGTTTGCATAACGTTGGAATAGATCCTGAAAGTGACGTCGGAAAACTTTTTATTATCCAACATTGTAAGCACGTTGTCCAAATCACCTAAAGATCACTTAAGCAAAAAAAGTTACAAGACAACGTTTATTCGACGTCGCAGAAGCGTTTACTTTGTTGTAGTACTAGTTCAACGTCGGCACAACGTTACAACAACGTTTACATTTATTTTAGTACTCAAGGTACTCAGCTAATTATTTTTTGTAACTAATCCAACGTTGTGTTTAGTAAACATGTGGTCGCAAGTCGTGAAAATGCTACTTGGGAATAGGACAATGCACACTATCCGTTCCGTTTCCCTTCCGTTCCATATCCTTTCCTTCCATACATTTTTTTGGCGGGCGGACTGAAGCGTATCGGAAACAGCGTTGTCATGTTCTTACATTTGTACTAGCTCTGTTAAAATTTTATTACCTTTTTCAAAAGATACAAATTTTTAAAATAAAACTTTCATAATACATATAATCGTACAATAAAAAGTACGGAACTGATATGGAACGGAAGCCTACGTATAGCGCCAATACAACAAAAAATACGGAACGGATATGGAATGGAAATGGAAGGTATAGTGAGAATCAACCTTTAATCATTTGCTGATGATGCTAACATGATTGGCGAAACGCGCGTCCAGTATTCAAAAGTAAAGTGTTTTGGTGTATTGTGGTGATTTAGTGTTTTATTTTGCTGTTGTTAATACCAAAGGTTCCAACCAACAACTGTATTCTTAATAGTAGTTTCTTAACATTTCCTTTGATGAAGTAATTTAAAAAATAAAGTTGATGATGGTGGTATCTCTGAAACAAAACTGAATCAAATTGAAAAATTGTTTGTTTACCTTTTGAAAAGTTTACTTTTGTCTACAAATTGTAAAGTTTTTTGACAATACAGGCATTTATTTATTTATTTATTTATTTTGTGATTGTGATATATTTTTATATATCACAATCACTATAGTTCAACCCCAGAAACATGGTAATGAGTTTTTTTCCCGAAAAAAAAAATTTGAAAATTCAAAATTTTTTGGATTTTTTTTAGCTTTTAGTTAAAAAACCTAATTTCTTGATAATATGGCAACATAATTATTAGATTAAATTTACAAGAAAGAAAATCCAGAAAAGATCCAGTGGTTCTCAAAATTTTAGCAAAACATCATTTTTTTGAAAATTTTCAAAGTAAAATAACGTTATTTTGGACTTATTTGAAAAACGATAAAAAAAATATGTTTTTTTTATCGAGATCTACCACCCCTTAAAGTACTTGCACTTATTTCTGGGACACCCTGTATAGGACACCGTGTATATACGGGTTTTTAAAAATTTTTTGGCGATATAAATCTCCAAAATCAATAATAACCACTTTAAACAAAGCAACAGCTTGATTCGGTCGGTTTTATTAGCAGTTCCCTGCCTCTTGTGGGTAATATACCATCGACCCGACCAGACATGTGGTCTGTGGATGCCGAAATATATATGTTATCCGGACGGCAAGAGCAAATTCGCCGGTTGGCCATTGTCTTGGCCTGAGCGCTGATTGATTTGTAGCGAACCCATTAGGAACCCCGCTTGCGTCTCTTCTCTCCTCGCGGGGCCCTCTTCTTCAAAAACGGCCACCCCGAAGAAGAATGCCCGCTTTAAGAGGCCCTACACGCCGGACAACTACTTGTACTATAGAGAAGGTTAACCTTCACGTGATTATGAATTCCAAGTATTCATTTAAGTCGACCTAAGTACAAATAAAAAAACTAAAGATTAATTAAATTAAAAAAATAAATAAAATAAAAAAATAAATAAAATAAAAAAATAAATAAAATAAAAATAAATAAATAAAAGATTAAAAACATAATTAAATTCTCTGTAAAAATTTATAAAATCTGATATAAAACACTCTTTATCTAACATTAACCGTTTTTGAGAAAAAAAAAATTTAAAATTTTTGGACGAAAAAAACTGCCTGTCAAAAAATGTGTATAGTTTAAACGTCAAATTTAGTGATTACCACAGATTACACACATTACATTTATTTAAATAACTTAAAAACGATTTATTTTAGATATAGGAACATGTATAGTCAAAAAGTATCGAATTGAAAAATCGCCATTTCGACAAAAATGATTTATGATAATTTTTTAATCACTCAATTCCAAGACGGCTACCGCCATTATTATATGACATTCGAACAATTTAATTTTTGAAATATATAGCCGCATGTTTTCTCTTTATGTCGCAGTAGCTGTGATAATCACTAAATTTGACGTTTATACTATACACATTTTTTTGACAGGCAGTTTTTTCCGTCCAAAACTTTTAAATATTTTTTTTCTCAAAAACGTTTAATGTTAGATAAAGAGTGTTTAATATCAGATTTCATAAAATTTTACAGATAATTTAGTTTGTTTTTTAATTTTTTATTTAATTTTTTTTCAATTTTTTTTTTTTATTTAATTAATTTTTATTTTTTTTATTATTTTTTATTTTTGGGTACCTAGGTCGACTCAGCCTTAAATGAGTACTTGGGATTCACAATCCTGCGGTAATAATAGGCGGTTGAAGCGTAGTGCTAGCCACATTACCATCCTTGTATACCGAACGGCGCTAGCATGGCAAGCTGTACCTTCCTACTCCCAAGACGTTAAACGCTATATACTGGAGCTATTATATTTTGTGCGCCCCTATAGTGGTGCATAGGGATACATCTATGTACAATAAGCACAATTTAGAAGAACAAAAAGAAGTTTTAATATGTTTAATAGTGTTTTACGTTTTGGTTTATATAAGAATGTGTTTAAATTTTGAGTTTATGTTGGAACCAATAAAAGTATGAAAAAATAACATTATAAAAAATATTCCTCCAGTAATCCGGATACTTTATTAATTCGGCTGTGGCAGTTTCGATATGTGTCCGAGCTATCGATGTTCTACTCTATGTGAAGTCAAACTAGGATCATTATTAAAAAATTGCCGTCGGGAGGCACGTACAGTGGCGGATACAGTGGAGGGGGGCCATGGGGCCCGAGTCCCCCCTAAAATCCATAATTTAGGTTAAATATTAAGCTTTTGGGTTAAAAATAGCGCCCTAAAAAGCATATTCTACATTATTTTTTATTTGTGCCCCCCTTAAATAAATTCCTGTATCCGCCCCTGGGCACGTATAGCCGCCCATACTAAAATATGTTAATAAAAAGTTGGTAGGCAGTTCTTTTAGTTTCAATTATCTGAAAAACTGCGACTGACTGATTTTGATGTTATTACAAATTTTGTTGCAAATATTATTCCTAATCTTAAATTGATAACCGCGTTTCGCTAGCTACTGTTATTTTGGAGTTACGATTTTTTAAAATTTTAACCCCCTCCCATACCCCCACCCCCACCAAAAACTAATGGCTAGATTCTCGGGTGCCACTCCATTTTTGTGCCAAATTTGGTTAAAATCGTTTTAGCGGTTTTTGAGTTATCGTGTTACAGACGGACAGACGGACAAACGGACAGACGGACAGACGGACAGACGGACAGACGGACAGACGGACAGACGGACAGACGGACAGACGGACAGACGGACAGACGGACAGACGGACAGACGGACAGACGGACAGACGGACAGACGGACAGACGGACAGACGGACAGACGGACAGACGGACAGACGGACAGACGGACAGACGGGACGGACAGACGGACAGACGGACAGACGGACAGACGGACAGACGGACAGACGGACAGACGGACAGACGGACAGACGGACAGACGGACAGACGGACAGACGGACAGACGGACAGACGGACAGACGGACAGACGGACAGACGGACAGTCAAAATGAAAATATTTTGTATTTATGTCATTTATGACCCAAATAACTAATTTTGAGTGAAATTAAAAAAACTTTTTTTTGCCGATCTTAATAGCCTACCATACCTGTTGGTATGGTCAGCTAAAAAATAAGTCAGGAGAATATAAGAACTGTTTTCAGCTGTAATCCTAAATGCAATAGAGTCATATTAACTCTGACATTATTTTACAAACAAAGTGAAAAACAAACAAAACCGAAACAAAGCCATCGAACGGTACCCCTCCAAAAACAACCAAAAGAGTCCCGCATCAAGATTCAAGCAGCCATGGGAAAGTACCTCGAGTCGAGGTACCACCGCGGCGTGCAGGGCCTCTTAACTGCGGCCGATCACCGTCCGAAACAAAGGTACTCATCGCCGATCTCCGAGCGAGCGGTCATTAACAAACACTGGAAAAACAAACGCCGCAGTCATGGCACACCTGGGTGGCAACCCGAAACTGTTGTGGCCCTCGGAACCGCCGAAACATAAGGCGGGGCCATACGGCCAAGAACAAATGAACGGCGGTGCGGTGGTACCACCGCGCCTACCGGGAAGAAAAAACGCGGCCGGGAGGAAGACATGGCTGGAGATGTTGGGGTGGTGAAAGAGTTATATTTAAGTTATATTTTTTAGCGAAGGTCTATTTTCTATCGATCTCTTCTAGGTCTGCAACAGCCCAGCTACGTCGAAACAGCGGTTCCCATTAGAACACCGAAGTTAAGCGACGTTGGGCGATACTAGTGGATGGACGGGTGACCGGTTCGAAACTCTGTATAGTGCTGTTGCCCAATAAAGGCAAAAGTGTAAAATCTATTGACACACACTGCTCATTCACGCCGGCACAAATTAACTAGAACAGATGCGAAAGAACACCGAATTACGCGTTCAGGTTTCTGTGACCTTCAGAAAGAGTTCATAGACAATCCGCATCAATGTATAGTTTGGGTTATTATTTGTTTGGGTGAAAATAATCTGCACCAATATGTTATCGAGGCATACAAAAAGGTCCACAGACTTCGAGACATACGAAAAATCAAGTCCATTTAGCGTATGTCGCAATTTTCACACCTTAAAAAATTAGTTTTTTATAGCTATAGCAACTGCAGAAAAAGCTGTGTGATTTTCATAGAAAATAAGGGCACCTGTAATTCATTTGAGAATGTTATAAATCGCTAAAAGAGGTTTCAAATCTCTTGGATTTCTATTAATATTAAATAAATTTTATTAAAACTTGAACTAAAATTGTTAGTATCATTAAAAAACAATTCAAATTCAAAAATTGTATCAGTCAAATTCCCTCATTTAAGGTGAATATTAAAGTAAATATAAATACAGCTCATTCTAAGCTCTACTTATCTTTAAGAAAAATTTAAATCATTGTTGCAATTGGGCCTTAATGCCATTTCGAATGAACAATAGTATTAATAATGTACATTATAATAATAATAAATTTTATATCATAGTGTGTATTAAAACTACTAAAACACTTTTAAATTGGTATTATATTAACAACTTTTGTTTTTTAATCCAAAAAAAAGTTACCAATTTTCTCAATCAAAATATTTGTGGTCCTGAAAAGGACCTTCGTTTTCCCATGTTCGTCAAGGTAGGTAATGGGTAAACGGTAAAAAAACAGGATAATGAAATTTAAAAAATTACAAAAATTGTTCAAAAGTGCCTCCCTCTTGCATTAAACAATAACCCAAACGATCATAAAATCCCCTCCTCACATTGGATAACATATCAGGGGTGACAGTGTCAAAGGCATTAAATATTTTCTGCCTTAACTGCTCCAAGTTTTGAATTTCTTCATGGCCGTAAATTTTAGATTTTATGTACCCCCATAAAAAGAAATCATTCACCGAGAAGTCAGGTGAAATTAAACGTCAGTCTAAACAAAACTGTCATTTTTGAAAACTTGTCAAAATTTGGACACACGCTAAATGGACTTGATTTTCCTATGTCTCGAAGTCTGTGGACTTTTCTGTATAATCTCACAGTAATTTAATAGATTGCTCGTCATATTATATCAGCTCGTAGGAGATTAGGAAAAAAAAAGATATTTATAGTATAAAAAATTAATTTATTTAACAAAATTTAATTAAAGATGTGACAAAATAGTTACATTTCTATTGGTTCTATCGGACTTTTTTCGACTATATAAATCTTTATTTTTTGTAAACTTTAATGCATAAAATATTTTCAATCTAATAAATAATTTAATGATGTAAATAAGAGGAAATTTTTCACATGGGTGGTCAAATTCTATAGTTTTCATTATATCAAACAGCCTCTGAATGTTTTCTTCAGTGCAAAACTCATCAAAATTTAATATAAATAATTTTTCCAGCCTGTAAATAAAATGAACAAATTTTTCCACTTGATGATCAAAGGCTTTTAAATGGGTAAATAATTTCGAGTTATCCAGAGATTCGGATTCTTTTGCAAATTTTAGACAAATATCACATTGATGTATTTGAAGACCCTTTTTAATGATGTAGTCAAACATAATTAAAGGCATTTTGAGTTGAAAACATTTCTCAGAGGCTGTTTGATATAATGAAAACTATAAAATTTAACCACCCATGTGAGAAATTTCCTCTTATTTACATCATTAAATGATTTATTAGATTGAAAATATTTGATGTATTAAAGTTTACAAATAAAGATTTATATAGTCGAAAAATGTCCGATAGAACCAATAGAAAGGTAACTAGTTTGTTACATTTTTAATTAAATTTTGTTAAATAAATTAATTTTTTATACTATAAATATCTTTTTTTTCCTTATAAATAAACACATTTGCATCCCATTTTAAATAAGATATAAAATTACATAGCCAACCCAGCACAATATTTTTTCTACTCGTAATAAATTCCTTGAAATAATAATTTCTAAATATTTTTTAAAACGTAACTAACGTAACATAAAATTGCATTATCGTCTCCCGAAATTCTTTTCGGTCCGAGAATGATTTCGATCGACAATAAAATACCATTTTATCGTCTTAAACTATCCTTCAAACAAAGTAATTACCTTACAAAACCTGTCATTTACATCCTCACCATATATCTATCATTCTCAGAATCCGAATTCATTTCTAATTCCACCTTGTAACCTTATTTTATTTTACTATTTATAAAAAGGCAAACCATGTCCTAACCTATTATTTGTCGTGTTCTAAAGAATTCGACGGGTTCGTCATTAACAACTCTAACAAGAATGGAGAAGATGTGAGAAGACAGAAAAAAACAACATAAAAAACACAGACCCTGTTGTCATTATGATGATGTTTCATATCAATCTGAACGAGGCCAAATTACACAGATCGGAGTGGATGGAAACCATAAAAATCTGTGGTATTTGTTAAGTGGGAATTTTGGACTTTATTGCCTTTTACTTTTCGTGTCTGGACTGTGATGTGATGCCTGGTTAAGTGTTTCGATAAAATTAGAAGCATTTTGAAAATAAAAAGAGTTTTTTTTAATTTCTTTATTATTTCATCTTTTTATATTGCTCGATACAAAGGTGTTTTCTCTTATGTAGTTATTGTAATATGTTTATTATACCATACGATCGAAAAGAAAGACATCAAACACGGGTGGGGCATGACGTTCGATGGTCATTTATAGTCTGTCCAACGAGGAGATCCTTGACAGTGATAGATGTGTCTGTCATTTTAATTTCAAAGTAGTTTATTTTATTTTACAAAGAAACAAGTTGGTACAACTGGAACGCATAGCACGAAATTAATATATGTATTTAAAATTTGACTGACAAGTAATTTCAAAATATTGTGAAAAAAACTGTATAAAACTGTAAAAATGTAATCGAGTTATTTTATTTAATAAAAAATGGTATGTGTTAATACAAAACAAACAAAAACAAGACACCACATACACCAAAAAATAATAAAAAAGAACTATTTCTTACTTTCAAGCTTTATGAAACTTCCCGCATTTATGATTATATTTATCAATATAACTTATGTACAAATACAAATTTGTAATATTCCGCGGGAATAAATAAAACAACATAAATAAAACAAACTATTTTATTAATAACACTTACCAAATTTTATACCTCACAGGTTGATTAATTAACTTTAATCTTAATTTTTTTAAACCAGTACCTTTTGACATTATTTTTCTGCAGTACTAAAATCCATTATTTACCTATCGTGTGATGTCGATATTTTACAGCTACTCCAGTTTTTAGTATGGGTTTAGTCATACATAGTCCTTCTACCATATTCGAGATGCACTTATCTACGACGAGATGGTATACGTACTTTATTGATAGTAACTTTATTGGTGTATCTGTATAAGACTTTCTGCCTGGGCAGCGACTATTAACTATAAACTGTGCTCTGGGTTCTACAGTTAATTTTCACTCGATTTTTCCTCCACTTGACTGCAAAAGACACAAAACACACGTAATAACACGAATCAAAATGCATCATCTTCCAAAACGCAGGGTATTTGACAAAAGTTGTCACAAAATTATAACCTATAATTTGGCAAGACTTTGACAAACGTCAAAAATCTAAAGGCGAGTTCATACGCATCGGCGTCCGTTTGTCGTTCATCATTCCGTCAAACCAATAAAATTGAAATACGATCTGTCATTTTTGAAATAAACCAATAAAACTGATTAAAAACAACAAGTGACGACGCATGACGAATTTATATTTAAACCCATCCATAGTTAACTTAAAAATTATTAGAAACTTTTTATATTGAAATAAATAGATTGGTATGGGACGTCATCTGCTTTTCTTCTGTCATCGTCTGTCGAAATCTTACCTGAGAAAAAAAACAGAGTATATTAAACATTGACATAAAATTTGTCAACAATTAATTTCTGTTGTTTTTTTCGCGAAAAGTTAACGTAAGCGGTTGAATATTCGACCAGTGAGCTTTGGTCACACTGAGTTCGCTGTGTATCATATAGGTAATAATTGTCGTCTAAACATTTTCTATGCAAATTTCGTGTGATAAAAATTTAAAAATATAGAAACAAATGTATATGTAAGGTTTATTTCTTTTTATTTAGTGCACCAAACTTACGGCTCGGATGATATTTTCTAAAATCATTAACACATTCTACATATTTTCGATCATTTCTCATAGGATGCGAGTTTCTCGAAAATCAAAATTTGATTTACTTGATATGGCATATTTTTGAGTATTGAGATAGTCAAAACAAACTTACTCTTTTTTCTTACATTGAATGATACATACAGTTTATAGGTACATTATATACATTAGATTATTACATATTATCTATTTGCTTTAACAATTTCTGGTTAAAAAATCAAGCACCACCCCTTATTTTTAAACTCATTACAAAATGTTATTAAGAAGATATGTTCCCTTTGTGTTAGATTATATACGAGGGCTCTCTCGACCTCGCCAAAATTATCATCGATTTTCATTTCTCAGCCATCTTCAACGCCGTTATTTTTTTTGATCGTATGGTATACTGTTCTGATTATTTTTAATTCTTTTATGTTTATACTAGCGTGTACCCGCGACTTCGTTCGCGTCGATTTAATCATTTGTAATGGTGATGATAAAGCAAAGGAAGAATTTCCATTAACATACAAACTGGATAAAATTTTCTCACATTTGTGTCAGCATGAGAAAAAACAATATGGCGATATTATTATATAACTTGGTAATATTTGAGGGGTAGTTTCACCTCGTTGGAATTTGACTTTCGAAAATCAGTAACTAGATTCTTCGAAACACCCTGTATACATTTTTAAAAAATCTTAAAATATGTAAAAAAAACAAAATAAAATATACGCGTTTAAGCGTTTTTTCCGAAACTTGACCGTCTTTTAAATAAAAAATATTGTAATATTTGAGGGGTGGTTTCACCCTCTTGGAACTGGAATTTCGAAAAATCCCTTCTTATCGAACCTCTACACCCTAGAATCAATCTGTATGCCAAAATTGAGCTTCTTACGTTGAGTGGTTTGAGCAGGATCGTGATTAATCAGTATGTCAGTCACTTAAGGATTTTATATATTAGTATAGAGTATAGATTAATTACTTTATTCACTTACTTTTTACAACAATTTATCCCAAAGCTCAGAACTACCTAACAGGTAACCGTACACCGCTCCCTGTCTAAACTGAACCTCTTTACGGTTCAAAAGCTCACAAACTACAGGATGCAAACAGTTTAAACACACACAAACACATTAGAGCTTCGAAAATCAAACAAAATAACAACCCGATCTAACCAGACGTGTTAAAGTGATAATTCCTCAATAATCATCGTGAAATGGATCATGTTTTGTCTGCTCGAGTTTGCTTTTTTACTGGTTTTTGTTCGTTCCTTTTAGAGCCCGCCAGAATGCGGTTCCAGAGCGGTACCATCAATCAGGAGTGGTCTAGTAGCGCGAAGGGTACATTTTTAAGTAATGTTTGTAAGATGAAATATGACCACCTTGAATAAAATATCTTTTCGGACTAAGTAATACTGTGTTTAATTTTGAAATTTTACGCTTTACTTTTCTGTTTTCTTATTTGTTTTTTTTGTCTTTTTCACTTTTCTTTTTTTTTTCTTTTCTGTTTTCTTATTTGTTTTTTTTTGTCTTTTTCACTTTTCTTTTTTTTTGTTTTTTCTTTTCTGTTTTCTTTTGTTTTGCATTTGGTTACTGCCAGCTGGTTTTAAGAAAGTTAGAGTATACAGGGTGGCGCCTCTCATGCGCCGCGGAAGCTCCAAGGAGAACGACAGTTTGTATTGAAATAAAACTTTGTGAGCATATGTAAGTTAATTTAGAGCATTTTCGAAAAATATAGAGAGTTCTACAGGGTGTCCACAAAACAAGTTACACATCAAAGTTGTGCTTTTTGTAATGGGATACCCTATATATTAATTGATTTTCGGATTCTATTAGAAAAATAAAGGTGAGTTTCGTTAGAAAAAAATATGTCTAAAATTTATCTTTTTCTAAAAATGAAGCACAAATTTAAAATTTCAATAAAACAATAATACTAAATTGGAATTTACCCGGTACAGCCTTGTATGTAGTTAAAATAACTATTGTATTTTAAATTAAGTCAAAACTTGACCCAAAAAGTTATGCAGGGTGATAAAAAATTAAGTTTCCATTTTCGTCAAATTGCTGAGATTATTTATTTTGTTTTAACTGACAGAAAATGATAACTAGATATTAAAGTTGAACTAATTTGATACCCGTAGTGAGGTAACGTCAGACATATCACAGCCACCTAGATTTTATCAAATAATAATGATCTACTGACACTAAATAAGCACTAAATCATAAAAATAAAAATATCTAAAAAAATCTTTGTCTAAGGGGTAGGCAACCTTAATAGTATTTTGAAGAGACATGCATTTTTCATTGAATATTGGAATAATATACTGGGTGTTCCATTTAAAGTAAATGAGTAACTTGCTTTTAAAGGTACCCAATGTTTAATATTAATTTTGAATCACCCTGTATAACTTTTTGGATCAAGTTTTAATTTGATTTAAAGTTCAGTAGATAAATAATAGATTATCTTAGGCTATACCGGGCAAATTCCAATTTAGGTAGTTTTTATTGAAATTTAAAATTTGTTCTTCATTATTAGAAAATGTTAAATATGTCAAAAACCTTACATTTTAGTCATATACTTCTTTAATAAAACTCACCTTTATTTTTCTCCTAGAATCCGAAAATCAATTAATATATAGGGTGTCCCATTACATAAAAAACAATTTTGATGTGTAACTTTTTTTGGGAACACCCTGTAGAACTCCCTATATTTAAAAAAAAATGCTCTAAATTAACCTACATGCTTACAAAATTTCATTTCAATACAAACTGTCGTTCTCGACGAGAGGCGCCACCCTGTATATACAGGGTGTTTCAAAACAAATGCGAAAAACTTTAGGGGGTGATTCCTTGTTCAAAATAAAGGGTAGTTTGCTTTATAAACGTTGGGTCAAAAGTCAACTATTAGGGAGATATCGCGGTACAAAGATGGCGGAAAAATAATGTTTTTATTTGTTATCTTAAAAACGAAAATAGATAGACTAATGAAATTTTATGGAAGCATTACTGTTATGAAAACACACTTTCAGGTATTTTTTTTTACTTTTTTAAAATGAGTGGAAGGGGTTGAAATAAACTACCCCTATCATTCTTGTTAACGAAATTTAAAGAAAAATCTTATCAAACACATGCAAATGCTTTAATTTGGATAGTTTAGTTTGTTTAGAAACTTTTTTACCTCTTGTGTTTTTTTGATAAATTCTTCGATTGGAAATTAAAAAATAAAATGTAAAGCATTACATGTCAGGACAAAAAACATTTTTAGATTAAGAATCTAGTGATAATAACGATAATAATAATCATTTAGATAATAACGTATTGCAGTAGAGTAATGTCAAATAAAATAATATTAGTAACATCCTAAAAAGTAACAGCGGCCGACTAGATTTTTTTCTAAAAAAATTACAGCAGCCTACTAGATTCTTTATCAGAAAATGTTTTTTGTCCTGACATGTAATGCTTTACATTTTATTTTTTAATTTCAAATCGGTGAGTTTTATCAAAAAATACAAGAGATAAAAAGTTTCTAAACAAACTAAACTATCCAAATTATTTTTTTGCATGTGTTTGATAAGATTTTCTCTTTAAATTTCGTTAACAAGAATTATAGGGGTAGTTTATTTCAACCCCTTCCACTCATTTTAAAAAAGTGAAAAAATTACCAGAAAGTGTGTTTTCATAACAGTAATGTTTCCATAAAATTTTATTAGTCTATCTCTTTTCGTTTTCAAGATAAAAAATAAAAACATTATTTTTCCGCCATCTTTGTACCGCAATATCTCCCTAATGGTTGAATTTTGACCCAAAGTTTATGAAGCAAACTACCCTTTATTTTGAACAAGGAATCACCCCCTGAAGTTTTTCGCATTTGTTTTGAAACACCCTGTATAAAAGCTATTTTTAAATAGTTTAGTTTAAAATTAGAGAAAACATATTTTTTTGGAAATAGATTTTTGTGTCTGGAAAACTTTTCAAATAAACATCTCAATCACACCATAAAAGTTAATATCTGTTAAGTATCTCTTATAATCTCCAATAATGCGAAAAATTATATATATTTTTCCTGTTTTTAGTCGATTACAAACTAAACATTTATACTGTTTCTATTCATTCAAAATAAATTATTCACTCTACAACAGTGATCACAAAAGTTTATACAACAAATTAACTTTAGTATACTTTCTATACATCAAGGCAAAAAAACAATTTTAAACAAACCATCGCAATCCGAAGGTATTTTTATTGAAAAAAAGGGTCCTTTAGTTAGATCTACCGTAAAATTAGACTTCTTTAACGGTCTCTCGAGAGCTGTCAACGTGAAAAAGAACGAATATTTATCATCGACTCGTTAAATAGTAAAATTAGGGTCCTTTCTGATTTTCACGGTGTTGAAAAAATGGTGATCGGCGTGTGACAAGTTTAGAAGCGTAAAAATCTATACGAGGGTCGGAAAAATTAGTAAATATACGTGGAAGCACACTAAGATGGCGATAACATTGATTTTAAATGTCTTGGTGTCATTTTTGTTAGTCACTGTATAAAGGGTTGTTCACCACATACGACACGGAGTATTGTAGCCAAACGATGAGATTTTTACAAATTGCAAGTTTTGGGTTCGTTGAAGGACTATTAGAGCTACAATTTAAAAATATTTTTACAAAATATAGAGTGTCCCATATAAACAAAAAATATCAAAGTTGTTTTTTTTTTAAATGGAGCATCCTGTATATTATTACATATTTAGTTTCTACGATTAAAGTAAAGGTAAATTTGACTAAGGTTTACCGCATTTTATTTATTTATTTATTTATTCTACAACACTCTACAGCTTACGCCAATTACAGAGTGGGTTACACACAAAAAAAAATTCAATACAAAATAATTAAATTAAACAAAAAATAACATCAATGAGAAAAAATACATATCAATGAAAAAAAAAACAACAACAATATAAACCAAGAAAAACCACTAAACTGAACTCACAACCGAAACCAAACTGCAGCTGAAAATATCAAAATTACACTGATATAAATTATATGCATCCTGTATACGTTTCAATGGCGAATATTTACTTACATTTGTGCGCGAGGAGGCCACATAAAATGTAAAGCTATACCGAGAGCTACGTGGGACCAGAAAATTGATTTGACTGAGAACATCCGGACTATCAGTTTCATTATGTAATAACTTGTATAAAAATTTCAGCTCTGAATTTGTCCGTCGAACCTCCAAGGAATCTAGAGAATGTTTCTGCAATAAAGAGCTGTGACAGCAGCCAATTTGCGGGTAAACCTCATCAGTTCTTAAACTCAGATATTTCAGAAAACGACGCTGTACCTGCTCGAGAGCAATAATATGTGCCGCATAAAACGGCGACCATACAATTGATGCATACTCTAGCTTTGATCTTACAAAAGCATAATAGAGTAGTTTTAATGTGTTACTATTGCTAAAATCTCTAGTATTACGCACAATAAATCCCAAGGCCTTAAACGAAGATTGAACGACTTCAGATATATGCTGAACGAAAGATAGTTTACTGTCAAATGTGACACCCAAATCTTTAAAAACAGATACTCTACCTATCATCGTATCACCGATAGAATAATTATAAATTTGTGTTTCCGATTTCAAGGTATAAGACATGACTTTACATTTTTCAACGTTCAATGGTAAGTTATTATATGAACACCATGCAACTAATCGATCAACACACCTCTGAAGCCGTCCACAATCATGAGGCGAATCAATGCGGGAAAATATCTTCATGTCGTCTGCATACAGTAAGACACTTAAATCAATTATATCAGTGACACCGTTTATAAAAATGTTAAACAATAACTTTATTTAATCTTACCGTGTTTGAAATATTTCGGTTTTTGTCAAAATACAGTAATAATTTTAATGCTTCATTTCTCTAGGCTTATTTAAGTTCTTAAAACCAAATATTGTACTGAAGTATTTCTATTTACTAAATCTTGTGTTGCGATAATAAAAATTATACTACCTTATGCACAGGGTCTAAAAAATTATTTTAAATAATTACTAGCTTTAAAGGGCAATAACTTGTTTAATTTAAATACAACATCCTGTATATTTTATGAGAATCAGTTGTTATATCAGTTTTTACCTATCTCTTCAAGTTTTCGTAGAAAATGCATATTCTTATAATTTAGACCTCATTTATCAATATACCCATGGAATATTGACATTTTACGACATATTAGATTATTTTTAAAAATGTAACAAATTTTTAAAGAGTACGGATCTAATATTATTGATATAGTTCGTTTATTTCATTAAAACATAAAAAAACTGTTTATATTTGTTAAGAGGACCAATTAATATGATTCCAGTATTCAAACTACACTAATTGACTGTCTGCGTTGATTCATAATAATTGCTCCAAATACTAAAAAACTGAATTTTGTATATGTATTAGACAATGTGGTAAAAAGTAAAGTATAATTTTTTGACGAATGTTTATTTATAACAGAGACGTTCATTTTCATAACTTATTATAAATCCACATTTATTTAGAATAATTTATTAACTAACATAATTAAGTATGTAAATAATTAATATTTGGGCGGAAATAATGGTGGTATATTTAATTAATGGTATACTCTTTTATAAAGATTTAAATAGTTGCATTTTTGTATACAAATGGGCTAGTAATTTTATCGTTTTTAGCACCTGCACATTTTGTTGCTTTAAAAACAACCGAAAATGTCAATATTCCATCGGTATATTGATAAACGAGATCTAAATTATAAGAAATATTTAAGAAACACAATTTGTTACAAAAGTATCTCAATAATTCCACTCATATATGAACTATAGCTTTCAGTCCATTAATGACCAAATCAACCAAAAATTCCTAATGATTCAGACAAATAAAATTCAAAATCCCCACAAATCAGCCCTGCATTGTTTCAAACTTGTCCCCCCTGCCTGACTCTTCTTCTTCTTCTTCTTCTTCTCGTGTCCCCCCCGTTTTGGAAGCTGCATCACCTTCGCATCCTCTTCGCAGTTGAGCAAACAGACCAGCGCGTGTTTTGTTCGGAATGCGGCCCCCTAGGCGTTGCACCTGGCCGGTTGGGGACCCCTCGTATCCCCCCGGTCCCCCAAAGCTGCAAAGTATCGCCAACAACGCACTATAACACTTATGCATGCCGAATTAAGTGAAGGATTGACAGAATTCGGATGACCGATAATGTCAGGTTTACGTAATTTTTGGTTTTTATTTAATTATTTGTTAATTTATGAGAGGCTTATTTCGATATATAACAGTGATTTCAGATGTGTATTTTAGTGTATTTTTCTGTAGTTGATAAAATTTGTCTATTTTTCCATAGCAACTGTTAAAATTGCCTTATATCTATCAAAAATAGCAGATAAAATAGTACTTTAACCGCAAGGGTGGATTAAATGATACTTTAACAGCGAGGATAAGTTAAAAACTTTATTTCTTCTCGCACGTTTTTTAATCGCTTCCATTTTTGAAAATGTTTATATTCCTTTTCATAAGTTATTCGGGATTTAAATGGAAGTAGTTTGGATATGGCGTTTGTCGATCGCCTCAGCCTAAACATCTGTTTTTTTAAAATTGTACGCTTAAAAAACGAGATAAAATTTTGAAAAAAAATCCCCTGCCATAAATTTTGACCCCAAATCAAATGGTGACACTGAAAAATTATTTGGAAAAACGGAAAGGGTAGTTTTTGCAAGGGTAGGGGTTGTTTCGTGGATAATTTTTTTGACGTTATTTTTTTTGCAACGTGGGTTTATTTTTTGAAAACTACATACCCTTTCCTACGAAAAAGGTACTCTTGTTGCACATTGCCCAGAGTGATGGTTTTCGAGAAAATTGAAGGCACAGAGTTTGTTCTGATAGGTTGCTAACTGGTTAATCAACATAAATTTATGAAAGTTATGGCGGTTCAAAAGTAACCAAGTAGTTATTAAATAATTAATTTGAATATCAAAATTTCATGATTTTTAAAACATCTTTTTGCTTTAAAAACGAAATAAACCAATTACCAAAATTCCTTATTAAAATAAGTATTATATTATAGTATATAAGTAATAATTCATTCATAGTAAATGTTCAAAGTGACCACCATTCATTTCCATATGCAGACATCTGCTCTTCTTCTCCACGAGCTGCGTACCCTGTGGAATATCCCTGGTGTTGTCCGAATTTGATTGGAACAGTCAATAATGCGTTGCCGTAGTTGCTCTTCAGTATTAATCGGCACTGAGTAAACTAACCTGTTCCCCTGTTCCCCACCACCGATAGATCACATACTGAATGAAAAGGCTCCAGCAATAACCAAAGACGATGTTGTTCATGCAATAAAAGCGCAGAAAAGCGGAAAAGCTACCGGTCCCGATAAAATAAACGTTGAAATACTTAAACTCATTGCAGATAACGAAAGCAGAAGTCTAGATTTGGTAACAGCATTATTTAACAAATTATATAGCTCAAGCAAAATACCGTCAGATTGGCTTAAATCAACATTCGTAACCCTGCCAAAGAAACCCAACGCCTCACAATGTGATGACTATCGGATGATAAGTCTTATGTCCCATGTCCTCAAAACCTTTCTTAGAATCATCCACACTCGAATCTACAAGAAGTGCGAAAATCAGATGGACAGCACCCAGTTTGGCTTCAGAAACGGACTCGGAACGCGTGAAGCACTCTTCTCCCTAAATGTAATGACACAGAGGTGTAGAGACATGAATGTGAATGTATTTGTATGCTTCATAGACTATCGTAAGGCGTTCGACTATGTTAATCATCAGAAGATGATCAAAATTCTAAGAACAACCGGAGTTGACGAACATGACCTACGTTTCATATCAGAACTTTATTGGCATGAAACGGCGGTAGTTGAGATGAAGCAGTCAACATCGGAAGATATACAAATCAGACGGCAGGGTTGCGTCTTGTCTCCGCTCCTGTTTAACCTGTACTCGGAGACTATATTTAGAGAAGCACTGGATCGAATCCAGGGCGGAATCAAGTTCATTGAAATCCCAATAAACAATATCAGATATGCCGATGATACGGTTATAATAGCCAACGATATACAAGAACTGCAAAGCATTATAGATTCCGTAGTCCACTATAGTGAGATGTTTGGACTGCATCTCAATGTCTCCAAGACCAAACTATTGGTCTTTTCTAAGACTCCAATAAATGCACACCTGCGTGTTAAGGGACAAACAATCGAACAAATGACCTCAATAAAGTATTTAGGAGCTAACATCAATAGTCAGTGCGACCCGAAAAGAGAAATATTTTCAAGAATTGAGAAAGCGAGAAAAAATCTTCGTAAGAATGAAATTACCAAAATTCCTTATTAAAATAATGCATTCCTTAATTCATTCATAGTAAATGTTCAAAGTGACCACCATTCATTTCAATGCAGACATCTGCTCTTCTTCTCCAAAATCTGCGTAACCTGTGGAATATCCTTGGTGTTGTCCGAATTTGATTGGAACAGCCAATAATGCGTTGCCGTAGTTGCTCTTCAGTATTAATCGGTACTGAGTAAACCATAGCTTTGTTATTTCGTTTTTTAAAGCAATAAGATGTTTTAAAAATAACGAAATTTTGATTTTTCAATTAATTATTTGATAGCTAATTGGTTACTTTTGAACCGCCATAACTTTCATAAGTTTATGTTGATTAACCAGTTAGCAACCCATCAGAGCAAACCTTTGCCTTCAATTTTCTCGAAAACCATCACTCTAGGCGATGTGCAACAAGAGTACCTTTTTTATAGAAAAAAGTATGTAGTTTTCAAAAAATATATCCACGTTGTAAAAAAATAACCTCAAAAAAGTTATTCGCGAAACAACCCCCTACCCTTGCAAAATCTACCCTTTCCGCTTTTCCAAATAATTTTTCAGTATCACCATTTGATTTAGGGTCAAAATTTATGGCAGAGGATTTTTTTTTCAAAATTTTATCTCGTTTTTTAAGCCTATAATTTCAAAACAACCGTATTTTAAATTCACCCTATCAGTGCCCCTAGCTCCCTTAATATGCATTTTGCGCCCTATACTTATAGGAACTTTTTTTACTATTTTTAGAAGTACTATCACCCGGCGACTTTTTTTACACCATTTCAATGACACCTTGTATATGAGTATATTAATACTGTTGATCTCCAGTAAAACGTACTCTAAGCATATTAAGCAGTACCCTTTACCATCACTTAGAACAAAAGCGGTCGTCAAAGAAGCAATTTACCGAGAAATCCCCGGCATGCTTCTCACAATTTTCGCGGCCCGGTCTCAAAGACCCCCAAATCGAACAGATAGAGATTCGTGGAGAAGAGAGCAGTACCTCGCGGGTGGTTCCCTGCCCTCTCTCTGTCTTTCTCTGTCTCTCCTTGGGAGGTTTGGAGCTTGGGAGCATCCGGTGCGGCAAAGCGGGCCGTGTCATTATGACGTAGGGACCACTTAACTTAGAAAATAGGTCTTTGCTGATGGACCACTCTCTGACAGATACGATTGCTTTGTTTGGGCCGAAGTGCCGACGAATTTTGTCGTTAAAACACGGGCCCAGGTAAGCGGTACCCCGGTACTAATAAGCTACCAAGGGCGAGAGATCGATTGCTACAGATATAGTACCGACAACGCGAAAACGAGGTGGAAAAAAATGGCTGTATCATTTCTTTACTTGTTTGAACGAGATATATCACAATAAATATGCATAGTATTAATACATACAGTAATGGATATGGTTTCCACGCATGTAAAGCCTTTAAAATGGTACTTTATTAACTAGTGGAATAGTAGATATTTTTTATACAAGACGATAAAATACCAGTCGACCGAAAAGATTAATTATTCACGAGCGATGAAATTCCCAGTAAATTAATTTCGGGTGACTATAATGCAATTTTATCGTCGTGTATAAAACAATATTTTTTTCCATAGCGAGTTACGTTTTAAAAAATATTCAGAAATTATTATTTCAGGGAATTTATTACTAGAGTAGAAAAAATATTGTGCTGGGTTGGCGTTGGTTTCTATGTAATTTGACAAATAAATAAAGCTGTCTCTTTAGTTGTCAGTTTTGAGTCAATATTTTTTAATTATCTTTCGTGTCGATTGCTGATTCAATTGGAGGCAGAAATGGCTCAAAACGAAATAAGTAAATTACCAACAGATATTCAGGTTGAGGCGACAAACGCCATATCCAAACTAGTTCCATATAAATCCCGAATAACTTATGAAAAGGAATACAAAAATTTTCAAAAATGGAAGCAATTAAAAAACATGCGAGAAGAAATAAAGTTTTTAACCTATCCTCGCTGTTAAAGTATCATTTAATCTACCTTTTCGGTTAAAGTACTATTTTATCTACTATTTTTGATAGATATAAGTAGCGATGGGAACTATCGAATGAATTAGACTATCGAATGGTTAATGAATGAATGATTTCAACTATCGAATGGTTTTATTCGAATAAAATCATTCATTCATTTGTAAACTAAAGCATATGTGACAACCTCGCAGTGCGACTAAATGGTTATCGTTGAGCCACGACTATCGAATGCTTTTATGATAAATGAAATTTAGTATTCGTTTGATTTTTGTATCCGTTAGTGCATTATTAGTTCTTCCAAATTTTTATAACTTCGCCGTATAAATACTGTCCTATTTTTGCGTTTACTAAAATAGTTAAAATACTAAAATAGTAGTTATTTTTTAATTTTATTTATTGACGATTATGTGCATGTGCAGGTGGTCAAAATTTTTCCGAAAATTTGTGTGGTTTTCCGTAGTCCGATCTTTCAATTATTTAATTTTATATGGTATATGGTCTATTTTTTAATGTGAAATTTTGAGAAGTAGCAAATTTAAGAGAGATGAGATGAACTTACAATTAATTTTAAAAATACACATTTGTATTGTAGATGTTTTAATAATATGAATTAGTTGAACTTAATAATCATATTTAAGTAATGTGGTTGCATAATCATATTTAAGTAAATGGTTATCGAACTGAAACTATGGGGTGAGAAAATTAAAATAAAAGTTTTACACGTGCCAATTTAAAAAAAAAGTTAACGATGTTTGTATTTTGTTTATGCTAATTCTCTTACATGTAGTTTTTTGCGAAGAAAAAATATTTCATTTATTTTTTAAAGTAAATGCCAGTAAAAGTAAATATAATTAATTAATATAATTTTTAAATAGAGATATAAAGCACCTAATATAAATAATTTTGATTTCTAATTTTTTATTTATATTTTCGTTCCATTACACTGCATGCTTAGAAAATTAATAAATGTTTATATTTCATGATTTTAAAATTTGTTGTTAATATAACAAATTAGTTCTGTAATTATTATTATTTAACAAACCAACGTTGCCAAAAAATTTAAAGACTATATTATTTTTAAATAGGATCTAATATAAATAATTTTGACATCTAATTTGTTGTTTATATTTTGCTACTACTTAAAAAAATATTGATATTAAATCATTTTAAATTTTGTTGTTAATAGGTATAACAAATTATTACTGTTATTATTATTTATTAAACCAGTCTTTGCTTAAAAACATTAAAAATCACTTTCATGTTCTTACATCCAAAATAACAAGTATTATTGCAGTGTAACAACAGAATATTAATAAAAAAAAATGCAGAATATATAGACATACTATCCCTAACTAACTAAAGCCAAACAATAATATTCTTTGCTAATATCAACTAATGCCAAAATATGGCAACAGCGCCCTTCATAATGTATTTTCTGTGTAAATACTAGCACCTCAATAAAAAAAATAATGTGTCCTTATCTATATCTGACTCCGCAAAAAATCAAAGATGCCGGCTTCTTTCATAGCATTGCCACCGACCGCTGCTGTCGGGTTTCTCGGAAAGAAACCTACGTCGCCGGGCGACAACTAAAATTCAGTTAATATTTTATTATAATCGATCCTGACGAATAAATGAATTTCATAAATGAATGAATTTTATAAATGAATGAATTTTATAAATGAATGAATTTTATAAATGAATGAATTTTATAAATGAATGAATTTTATAAATGAATGAATTTTATAAATGAATGGTTTTTGCTGCCGAATTACTAGAATACAATATTTCAAGGCAGATGACGGATCTATTCGATAATTTTTATTCGAATAGTTTTCAACAAATGTTTTCTTACTAACTATCGAATTATTCGAATGAATTGCAACTATCGAATGTTTCGATAGTATTCATTCGATAGTTCCCACTACTAGATATAAGGCAAATAATGTAAAAATGTAAAAATGTAAAAATGTAAAAATGTAAAAATGTAAAAATGTAAAAATGTAAAAATGTAAAAATGTAAAAATGTAAAAATGTAAAAATGTAAAAATGTAAAATGTAAAAATGTAAAATGTAAAATGTAAAAATGTAAATGTAAAAATGTAAAATGTAAAAATGTAAAATGTAAAAATGTAAAATGTAAAATGTAAAAATGTAAAAATGTAAAATGTAAAATGTAAAAATGTAAAAATGTAAAAATGTAAAAATGTAAAAATGTAAAATGTAAAAATGTAAAAATGTAAAAATGTAAAATGTAGAAATGTAAAAATGTAAAAATGTAAATGGAAATGTAAAAATGTAAAAATGTAAAAAATGTAAAAGGTGTAAAAAGCTCATGTAAAAATGTAAAATCATAAAGAGGCAATGAAATGTAAAAGTGTAAAGTCTTAAGTGTAAGAAATGTAAAATGTAAAAGTGTAAAAGGCAGTAAAGTGTAAAAATGTAAAGTGTAAAGGAATGTAAAAGTGTAAAATGTAAAATGTAAAATGTAAAAGTGTAAAGTGTAAAAGTGTAAAATGTAGAAATGTAAAATGTAAAATGTAAAGATGTAAAATGTAAAAGTGTGAAATGTAAAAGAATGTAAGAAAGTGTAAAGTGTAAAAATGTAAAATGTAAAATGTAAAATGTAAAATGTAAAATGTAAAATGTAAAATGTAAAATGTGAAAATGTAAAAATGTAAAAATGTAAAAATGTAAAAATGTAAAAATGTAAAAATGTAAAAATGTAAAAATGTAAAAATGTAAAAATGTAAAAATGTACAGGGTGGGTCAAGTTCGACGCTTTTAAATGGAAACACCCTTTTCTATAAGAGATAGACGAAAACTAATATCGGTGTCTGGAGCTCAATTTTCATCAAAAACATGATGGTGAAAACCGCACATCAATATCTGTTACCGTTTCGGAGTTACGGGGTGTTTTTCAAAAATGTGCATTTTTAACCAATCGCTGTGACTTTTCTGCTATAGAAAATTTTGTATTTCTATGAAAACATTTCCAAAGCACCTTTTTACGTAGAATTTAATGGTTTAAGTATATTTTTTCTTAACTTAATAATTTAAGAGTTATCAACAGAAAAATTGATTTTTTATTTGGGATACCCTCTATAATTTTAATTAACTGAAAATAATTTAAAATTACCTTTCCAAAAATATAGCACATTTAATATTTTGTTATAATCCCTTTCGAAATACAGAATTTTTAAAAGTTCGCTACTTTTAACTAGTAGGCTTTGGACCCCTTATTGATGAAATGCCCTTAACGGAACTCGAAAACATATTTTTCCAGCAAGACGACGCACCGCATCTAAACGCTGAAGTTACCAGCAAATTTTTGCAGCCAATTTCAAGAATAATTGAATAGCTAACCAAGATCCCAGCCGTTGGCCGTCGAGGCCGCCTGACTTAGTGCCCATGGATCTAATCCTAATATTTGCGGAAGAATAAAGGTTCCTTATTCGTCCGTATAATCTAGACAAGAATTAGAAATACTTAGCAGTTATGAGAGGGTATCTTTCACCCCCACTGTGTTAATGAATTCCGGGAGAAATGTTAAAAAACTGCCCCGTCTGTCCATAACAGAAGACGGTTGATATGTTGAACACCTGTAGCAAAATCTCATGTCTTGGTTGGCTATTTATTTTTATTGTTATTAGATATAGTTTAAATGTGTTGATGTTGGTTAAATATATTTTAAATTGTTGTAAAATTCTGCATCTCTCATAGCAAATATTATTTTCGTTTTAATTGATGCTAAAAGTCTACCTGTAGACTTTTTTTTGCATTACAGCCGGTGCCGTTCAAAGCCTACTTATTTAAAGCGGACGAATTTTTATATACTCTATATCTCAGTTTATAATCATCTGCTGATGATGCTAACATGGTTAGCGAAACGCGCGTCCAGTGTAAAAGTAAATGTGTTTTGGTGTATTGTGGTGATTTAGTGTTTTTATTTTGCTCTATATCTCGAAGAGGAATCGAGCAAAATATCAAGTGTGTTATATTTTTGGAAAAGTAATTTTAAATTCTTTTCAATAAATTAAAAATATGCAGGGTGTCCCATGTAAAAAATCCAATTTTCGGTTGATAAATCTTAAATTATTAATTTTAAAAAATTATACTGAAACCATTAAATTCTACGTAAAAAGGTGTTTTGGAAATGTTTTCATAGAAATACAAAATTTTCCATAGCAAAAAAGTTACAGCGATTTGTTAAGAATGAATAATTTTGAAAAATACCCCGTAACTCCGAAACGGTAACATATATCGATATGCGGTTTTCACCATCATGTTTTTGACAAAAATTGTGCTCCAGACACCGATATTAGTTTTCGTCTATCTCCTATAGAAAAAGGTGTTTCCATTTAAAAGCGTCGAATTTGACCCACCCTGTACAATACTGGTCAGTGAAAACATTCATGTAGCGGTTACAAACCGAAAAAGTCAAAAATTTTAAACCCAGAAAAATTTTAAACCCAGTCGTGAAATTTCTTTGCACTGCTTTTTTTGCATTTAAAGTACTATTTTATCTTGCGGTTAAAGTACTATTTTATCTACTATATTTTTAAGATACAAGGCAATTTTAACAGTTGCTATGGAAAAAATAACTTTATTGAGAATAGAGGATAACAACAGTCAAATCGATTGGTCTCAACCAATCCAGATTATTTGATCAATCAATCTTAGAAAATCACATGGACTGTGAATGTCTCAATAATTGCGAAATCTCTTTGCTGCATGTACGAATAAATTTTTCAAATCACAGATGGAAAGAGAAAAATACGAAAGAAAAATTAACGTCCATATGCAAAATATTATTAATAAACAACAATATATATTCATGATTACATTGAAAAATGATATTTACAACGCGCCCGGCGTATACTTGCAACTTATTTATTGCTTCGGAACACCTGGGCTGCTCCTTGCCTATTTCAAATTATTATTAATAATTTTTTTCTCTCTGTTAATTTCGAATTAATTCGACACTTTGTATGCGCTAATGGATTTTTTCCTCGGACGATTTCCACTAAAATTTTATGTGTTTACTTAAATAATGGCTTAGGTGTAATCGTAAATTATATTTTTATTAATAATATGGATAATTACTGATGGGAGGCGTCACATAACGTTTTTCTATGTGATGTATCTTGTTTAAACGGTAAAAAAATGTTCCTGAAGAAGGTTTGTATCAGAATTGCTATTGGATTTAAGAAGGCGAGATTCCTGGGCCTATTTTAAAAAAATTGGCGCCGGGAGGCACGTATAGCCGCCCATACTAAAATATGTTAATAAAAAGTTGGTAGGCAGTTCTTTTAGTAAAATTTTTCCATAGATTTAGGAAGAACAGATATCACATTATGCATTTTAACCCGATCAAACATTCGGAGGTTGACTACGTACTGTAAAAAGCAACTGAGATAGAGAAGGCGACATTGCCACATATCAAATTTGCGCCTATCTATTTAGTCTGATTTGCAGAAAAGGTGACTTTAAAACCTTCACCGGATATCAATAAATCTCAATTTCTTAATTAAATGAATAGTTTATTTTTAAAGAAGCATGCGTAATAATATGTTATTAAACAGAGGATATATGCGTTACTATTAAAGGACATGTTTACTGTTTAATGTGCTGAAACGTCTAGAACTATTGTTAACGTCGCTGCTAGTCTTCCAGAATGAAATGAGCCGTCCGTCCCACCACCCCTCGCGACGGCCCATGGTCCGTTATAGCGTACTACGTTTACCTTACGGTGTGTTTGAAGTCGGAATCAAGTCCGAAGTGAACTTTTCAGTTTTTTTCAGTAGTTCTTGTTTTTGCTTAATGTGCTTTTGAATCTGCGAATTTTCAATATGGCACGACAGTGTCAAATGTGTGGACAAATAAGCTCAAATTTCCCGAATTTGTCTATTCACAGGTAGGTATTGTTTCCGCCGCGCCGTAATCGTACATAGGCGTCCCACAAGGGAGCCTCTCACAATTAAAATAATTTCTAATTATATTTGTTGAATTTTGATCTATTAAAACAAGAACGTAGTAGCCGGTAATTGAATTATAATTCGTCTCAATTACTACCTAACTGTTGTAGATCATAACAAATTTGAATATAAACGGTACATTTGAAACTTTATTATAAGCCAGACATTTTTTTCTTAAAATTGCATCCTATTTTGGTCATTAATACGATATTCTAAAGGAATTTTGCTCAATAAATAAACAAAGATGTTTACCCGACCTTTTTTACATTTTATTGCTTTATTATATTTGCCCCTTCGGCCTTGTTTAGACAATGTTTTACCACCGTACAAATACATCTTCCTAGAGTTATTTGTACGGTGTGTTTAACTTTTTTTAGAATGGGACGAACTGTAGATAATTCTTAGGCTACTAGTTTTATACATACCTATATAGAGAGTGACCCAGGCCTCCAAAAAAGCTTTTTACCTATTACGTTTTTGGTTTGTGATTTTTATTTCAATTTTTTACATAAGATGGGGACTATTGTAACGCACATTTTCAAAATATTTTTGTCAACATACAGGGTGATTCAAACCGCAATACATATGCTTAATACAGTTCATGAAGATTAGGACATTTAACTAAAATTTGATTATCTGATGAAGCTACCTTTAAAAGTAATGGATTTGTAAATAAACGTAATAGGTATTCATTATTATGCGACAGAAATCCCATACTGTAGCACACAGATTTTATACTTTTAATGATAAATGCCTTCTATTGCGAGACTAAAAGGCAATTGCCTCGTATCAGAGCCATCATAATACAAGAAGAAGACCGAAAGTCATATCTTGTCTTATATTTAAAAAAAAACACAATTTTCTCATTAAATATTGATTTAGATTGATGTCAAAGTTATTAATAATACAAGATTAAACAACTATTACACAGTACTTCACAGGAAGCTATCGATTGCGAACTAACTAAATCGTTACTAATTAGGTACTAATTTTGAAAAGTTTTTTTTAAGATAAAAAAAGGTAAAACTAAAACTTAAACTATCATTTGAGATTAAACGGGAAGTTCTAAATAATGTTGCCTATTCTAAACAAGAAAAATATATTTATAAGTTAAGTTTTATAACATTTCTAATTAAATTTGGGCGAAAAGAATATTTCTGTTTGCTGTAGGTAATTTTCTCAGGGAAAATACGTAAATAAAAATGATTTTTTAAGCAAAAAAAAGTCAAAAGGACAAGCTATTCCAAAAAAGGACTGTCCTTTTCAAAAAAGGACAAGTGGCAACCCTAGGTATTTCTGGAATGGAAATTTAATGGCAAATCTACAACTTTGGTTTGAAAATATGTTCCGGCCTACCTATGTTTACAAAAATGTCTAAAATGTGCCTAAATGCCTCCATATTCTGAAAAAAAAAATTGAAAGAAAAGTCACCAACCACAAACCTAATATAGAACAGTTGTCAACGAAGCCTGTCACACGAAGCCTGTGAGTCACCCTGTAAATATTCAAAAGTAACTGAAAGTTTATATAGAAGTAACTGAAAGTTTAAATTGAAAATCGACGTTGGAGTGATTTTCGAAAACTACTAACGTTTCAACATAAGTATATGTGGGATATTAATTGTATTATTATATTAGACCTTATAACAAAACTCATCTGACGAAAAAGTGTTAATGTAGTTATTAATATGGAGTAAAAATTTTACTAATTACTTTGCTTTTACTTTACTAATTAAATTCGTTCCAAAAAACGATACGCCACTGGCCATTAGAACAATCCAAATGCGCCTAGTTGCCGGGGTCGGAAATTTTAGACTTCTCTGTCTCTTCTGTCCTTGTTTGACACATTGGAATGTTTGATACACTACCAACGAGTATTTATGAATGAGATGTTCGGTCTATCTTTATAATGTCTTTGAATTTTTCCAATTTTTTTTTTCTCAAAAACTGCAACTTTGACTGATTTTGATGTTATTACAAATTTTGTTGCAAATATTATTCCTAATCTTAAATTGAAAACCACGTTTCGCTAGCTACTGTAATTTTGGAGTTACGATTTTTTTTTAAATTTTTAACCTAATCTAAATTTGTTTCTTTTATCGACTTGTGCTGCTTCTGTTGTTGTTGCGAGAATTTTGGAGATGGGTGGAAAGTCTGAAAGTGATAAAGAGAGTTCAGTGTCACAGATACAGAACAATGAACAAGAGACTGAAACTTTAGTAGTTGATACGGAGACTGAGACTGAAAGCAACTCTGCTGACTCTGATAAGTCTGATATCTCTGACTCTGAGATTGTTGAATTCACAAACGTGACCCCTGCCCCTGCAGCTGCCTCTGACTCCCTGACTGATAATAAGAAAGACTAATAAGTATTTATTTTGTTTTATTTAGTTTATTTGTCTTGTTCTTGTTGATTTGTTATATTGTTCTGTAGCATGGGCGCCGGACAGGGGGTCAAGAGGGGGCATTTGCCCCCCCCCCTGGATCACTGAAACAATAAAAATAAAAGCTATCTTCTTACATCCATCTGTAAAAAAAATAATCATTATTATGAAATTGTTAGGTGTTACCTGTAAAATAATAAAAAATGTGGTAATTATTGGGAAAACTGGAAATCGTCCGATTTTCACCAAAATTGTTATACACACTATTTTGAGGTCGTAGATTACGAATCTACTTTTTTCTTGGCGGTCTCTTACCGTTTTTCAGAAAAACGGAAAATTATTTCAACATTGAATTTTTCTTTATTTCGGCCCTATAAAGTAAATAATTTCACTATATTTTCATTATATTATGGTTTATCTAAAAGCCACACTTGATTGGGGATAGAAAAATGTCCAACATTTTACTGAAAAACACTTTTCTTGACAAAATAACAAAGAAAATTGAGACCAGATGGAAGTTTGACATTTGATATATCCTTCTTTCTCTCTCCTATGTAATGAGGGAGACAAATATATTCTAGACCTATTCTAGAAATTTGACAATTTACAACGTTGCCATATCTTCTATTTTTTCGGGTGATTAGGGATTTTAAATAAACTACCTATTATGAGATCGACAATAATTAAATATACACCTATATCCACAAAGTTACGCGGAAGAGTTTTGTTTACATTGGTTTTAACTTCTTTGCGGAGGGGGTTAATCTTTTTTTGATATAATATAACAAAAGATTAACACCCTCCGCATGGAAGTTGTAACCAATGCAATCAAAACTCTTTCGTGCAACTTTGTAGTTATAAATAGTCAGATCTCGTTGGTAAAATAGCAGTTATGAGAAGGAGCCGTTCTTCTGCCGACCGCCTTTCGTAATTCCAGAATGAGCGAAAAAAACACGCTAAATTTAGGTTTAGCATTGGCAACGTTTAGCATTGGCAACTTTAAATGCCAGAAACACATAAGCTTACTTCGGGTTTCTCTTATTACCGATTCTGAACCGTCCTAGAACTGTGATGCGTATGTGCAGAAGGAAATATTAAGACATTATTTCATTTGCGCATGCGCTGCAGAGTTCTAGGACGGTTCAGATCGGTAATAACAAGAACCCGAACAAAGCTATAATCTAACATTTTAGATTGTTTACAAATTTATTTTAGCAAATTTTCCTCTATTATGCATAGAATTGGTTAAAAAAGTAACAGAAAATAGCAAAAACATTATTGATTATTGAATACCTAACAAAATATGTGCTAGAAAACCTTAAAAATATGAGAAATTAAGAAAAATTCGATATTGAAATTATTTTCCGTTTTTCCGAAAAACGGTAAGAGACCGCCAAGAAAAAAGTTCAGATTCGTAATCTACGACTTCAAAATAGGGTGTATACCAATTTTGGTGAAAATCGGACGATTTCCAGTTTTCCAAATAATTACCAAAAAAAAAATAATTACCAAAAATTTTTTATTCATTTTTACCTTGCTCCTCCCTAAATTTCATTCTTCCGGCGCCCATGTTCTGTAGTACTCTGTACAGAAAAGTACTATAACTTGATTTATTATAAGATTTATGAGAAAAATAAAAATCAAATATATTTTGAAAGTTATATTTTCTTAACTTTCCCGGAACCTTCCCGGAAAGTTTCCAAGTTTTCATAACATTAAAGAAATTTTCCATTCCCATCACTATCCCGATTTGGGGAACGTTCCCTCGACTGCCAACGGCTGGGATCTTGGTTAGCTATTCAATTATTCTCAAAATTGGCTGCAAAAATTTGCTTATAACTTCAGCGTTCTGAGGCGGTGCCTCGTCTTGCTGGAAAAATATGTTTTCGAGTTCCATTAGGGGCAGATCATCAATAAGGGGTTCAAAGCCTACTAGTTAAAAGGCGAATTAATGGCGAACTTTTAAAATTTCTGTATTTCGAAGGGGACTGTAACAAAATATCCAGTATGCTATATTTTTGAAAAGGTAATTTTAAGTTCTTTTTACTTAATTAAAAATATACAGGGTGTCTTAAATAAAAAAAACAATTTTTCTGTTGATAACTCTTAAATTATTAATTCTACAAATTTATACTTAGACCATTAAATTCTAGGTAAAAAGGTGCATTGGAAATGTTTTCACAAAAATACAAAAATTTCCATAGCAAAAAAGTTACAGCCGATTTGTTAAAAATGCACATTAACTCATAAACGGTCACAGATATCGATGTGCGGTTTTCACCATCATGTTTTTGATAAAAATTGAACTCCAAACTGTAAAATCGTCTCGGATACTGGCTTTTTTCGAAGCCGTGAAACTGTATGATGAGTTATAACTCAAGAAAGAGGGACACAATAGATCTGTCAAGTTTGGAAACATTAATTTTGGAAAAAAAATACGTTAAAGGCATACACAATTTCGCTTATGTGGTAGCACTCCT
Source organism: Sitophilus oryzae (assembly GCF_002938485.1). Lineage (NCBI taxonomy): Eukaryota > Metazoa > Arthropoda > Insecta > Coleoptera > Curculionidae > Sitophilus > Sitophilus oryzae. The sequence goes on along the minus strand of NW_022147487.1, from coordinate 214,114 downwards.
TATCAAGCGTTTTAAAAAAATCCATGACTAATTTCATTAGCTAAATTGTTTCTACGCAGACAGTGTGTCTTCTACTGAAAACCCACGCCGAGCATATTTCTCTAATTGTATTTGACAGACATTACGGCGATTCATAGTAAATTAACAATTACTATATCCTTTCCTGTACATTCCTTCTGTATTAGTCTATAAAAAAAAACATTGTGTTTTGCAGAAAAATTATCCAAAAATACGTATTAAATAAATTTATTTTTATAAAAATACTAGAGTGTACCCGCGACTTCATTTGTAATGCTCATGATAAAGCAAAGCAAGAATTTCCATTAATATACAAACTGGATAAAATTTTCTCATATTTATGTCAGCATGAGAAAAAAGCGATATTATGGCGATTATAATATGGCGATTATATTATATAACTTGGTAATATTTGAGGGGTAGTTTCATCTCGTTGGAATTTGACTTTCGAAAAATCCGTTTGCCAAAAATAAACTTTTTACGTCAAGTAGTTTAAGCAGAATCGTGGTTAAGAAATTACCCAACTTTTTGGAACACCCTGTATGGTTTTTTAAAAAATTTCAGAATATGTAAAAAAACAAATAAATTATGTTTATCCAAGCGTTTTCCCGAAAGACTCACCGTTTTTTAAATAACAAATATTGTAATATTTGAGGGGCGTTTTCACCGTCTTGGAATTTGAGATTCGAGAAACCCCTCCTTATCGAACCTCTACACCCCACAGTCAATCCGTTTGCCAAAAATCAGCTTTAAACGTCAAGCAGTTTAAGCAGAATCGTGATTACTCAATGGTCATATTTTATTTTATGAAACACCCTGTATAAATTTATAAAAAATCTTAAAATATGTTGATGGTGAGTTTTTCCGAAAAACTCACCGGTTTTTACATAAAAAATATTTTAATATTTGAGGGATAGTTTCACCCCCTTAGAATTCGAGTTTCGAAAAATCCCTTCTTATCGAACCTCTACACCCTAAAGTCAATCTGTTTTCCAAAAATCAGCTTTTTACATCAAGCGCTTTAACCCATTTTCGGCCATTGTTGCGTAAACGCAACAGTCACTTTGGCTGCGTTTATAAAAAAAATGATGATATTATACAATTTAATTATATTTTGTACGGATAAACACATATACAGTAATGACCACTGACATATTTTAGTTTGGTTTAAGTTAGATTTGTTACCTAGATAATTTTAGAAAAACCGGAAATTTTTTTAATGGGCACGTCGTATTTTTCAATTATCTTTTTTACCCTGTATTACACCAAATTTATGTGTTTTGATATATACAAATTGGGGCCAATACTTCATATGCTGATATAAATTTGAGGAAATAAATCTATATCCTACTGTTTTTTTTAAGAACCACTCCAAATTTTAGTTATGGCCGAATATATGAAGTCTCGATTTAATTTTCCTGTCCAGACTTGTCAAACGGCAATCGTTACTGTTATCTGTTACGACGTGCAGTGTTTACTTTGCGTTAGAGATGGGCGGTTATTGGTAAAAAACCGGTTATAGGTTAACCGGAATTATCTTTAAAAAATAGAGAACAACGGCATACGGTCGAGTCGGCCTACAAACACGTAAACGTTTACGTACGCATGCGCATTTCTTATATTTTTTATCTTTTACGTGTATAAAAAATAGAAAATATAAGAAATGCGCATGCGTACGTAAACGTTTACGTGTTTGTAGGCCGACTCGACCGTATGCCGTTGTTCTCTATTAATAACTTGACAAAATTAACCGACACAAATTAACCGGTTATTCAAATAACCTAACCTAGCAAAACTAAATATTTAGTTTTCCTATAGGTTTACTTACCTCTACACTCCATAGGTCTAGTTCAAATTTAGATAATAAACTTAGTTAAATCGCATGATTAAATAGAGATTGTAGCAATGTAAGTATGTATATGTACAAAATGAATTTAAATAAAAATGCTAACCTCACTTTTTTGACTAGACATGGATATGATATTAAAACTAGTAATTACTTAACGTTCAAATAAACCACACAACTCACAAGTTCTACAATCTACAACCAATTTATTTTAATCAAATACCAAAGAAAAATAAAGAGATTAAAATGAATAAATAATGAAAGATTATCTTCATTCATTACTTGAACTTCAATTTTGTATTCTTAGTCTAAGCTTCAAGAGAGACTTCAAACTACAAATAAAATATATTTACGGTGAAACGTGGGTGAAACTGGGCGAAACCATGGAAAACTTTTGAAGAACCGTTGAAAATCCGTTAAAGTTGGTTAAAATTTAAATATAGAATTTAGAGAATCTATTTGAAGTTAGGTTCGTATCACTTGGCTAGCTGGTGGCTAGTAGTAGTCTATGCCATTAGTACTTTGTTTTACGGCCTGACCTGTCAGGGCCATTTGGCCGTTGTTTTGATTATTATCATCAGGGTTCGCCTGATGCCTGATTTAATTTTGACATTTGATGTTTGATGTCATATATTTTCGTTTTGGGAGCGGGAGCGGGATCTCCCGTTATCGTCGTAATATCTGGAAGATCCGTGCCGTTCGCTCCTTCGAAATTTACGATTCAAACAGCTAAATATTTAATTGTTACTTGTTTTAAACAAGTACGATTTTTTTAAAAATAACCGGCTATAGGTTATTGAACGTAATGCAAGGTTATTAGGTTAACTGGTGAAAAAAAACTACCTTTAAATAACCGGTTATTTTAGAGGAAAATACCGGTTATTCAAAAAACCGGTTACTTTTGCCCATCTCTACTTTGCGTTAACCACGAGCGTACGTGAACTAGTATTGTGTCATTGTGTGTAAAGCGACATTTTCAAGTGTCAAAATGCCAAAATTTCTCACAGAAAGAATTAGAGCTAGCTTTAGAAGAAATAGTACAAGATTTGGACTGTGACAATCTAAGTAGAATATTACTTTTATATGCAAGACATTTTTAGATCATATGCTTTTGTATTTTAGAAATAGATGCTGTGTATATTCCGCCACACGTCTCGACGAACTTACAGACGAAGAGAATTTTTCTGAGGATATCGAAAGACGAGAACAAAATGAAAATGCCGATATCGCGGGAACTTTTGAAATTCATACCAATGAAAATGACATGTATGATGATTCTGATGAATCTTGGCTGTTAAAAGGCAGAGAATTTTAGAGCAAAACCAAACCAATTTGAATCCCGTCTGGCGGTCTGGAAATTTTTTGCATCAAAATGTTCCGAAATCAAAGGAAGAAGATATGACCGAAGCTCTAAGAAATCAATTAGAGGGTTTATCGCCTTTACAAATATTTTTTTAATTTTTTTGACGATGCAGTTTTGGACTTGATAATACAATTTTCCGAAAAATATGCCAGGGATAACAACCAGCACAGTTTTCATCTACCCAGAGAGGAACTGTTGAATTTTATTGGAATCCTTATTTTGTCTGGTTACCACCGGCTGCCTCAAACTGACATGTATTGGTCTATGGATGAAGATAAAACTGTAAATACAGTTAGAAACTGTATGAGTTGAAATAAGTTCAAAACCATGAAACGTAATTTGCATTTGAGCGACAACACCAAATTTGACATTAGGACTTCATGTTTTCGGCCAATGTTTCGTAAACGCAACACCATTTTTTATTATAGCTCTGTATTTTTGTGTTTTTCTATTACAATATATGTAGTTATTAACCATTTTTACGTAATATATTTTTAATTAACATAGTATACGTAGTATATTTTAAATTAACATAGTTTGACATAATGTTTTTAGTTGTATACAAACTACAAACGATGCAATTGATTGTAGTAAATTCAATTTTTTTGTAGTACTAATAATTAGCCAGAAAAAGTAAACAAGTGTGCGCAATGTAATAAAGAATAAAAATATTTGTTAGCTCGTGGTAATAATTTATCCGATGGACTAACAATGGACTGCTTCGATTCCCAAAGAAAAACCAACGTCGAAGGACCACTCTTTCGAGAATAAACCCACAAATTGAAATCACTACTTTATTTTTTCAATAATTTTGCTCTATTTCAATGACCGGCCGACAATGGGTTAAGCAGGATCGTGATTAATCAATGACCAGATTTTTCGAAACACCCTGTATACATTTTTAAAAAATCTTAAAATATGTAAAACAACAAAATAAAATATACGTGTTTAAGCGTTTTTTCGGAAACTTGACCGTTTTTTAAATAAAAAATATTGTAATATGGGTGAAACCCTCTTGGAACTGGAATTTCGAAAATCCCTTCTTATCGAACCTCTACACCCTAGAATCAACCTGTATGCCAAAATTGAGCTTCTTACGTTAAGTGGTTTGAACAGGTCCGTGATTAATCAGTATGTCAGTCACTTAAGGATTTTATATGTTAGTATAGATACCTGTGTTTACGAAGCGTTATTCATCAAAAACTAAGTATGTATGTTTAACAGCGACCCCTTATTTATTCAATATAACTTCCATAAAATTAAATTAAAGCATAAAGATGCGGCGGGCAGATAAAATAAATTAATCATAATGGAAGTTCGAAGTTGGAACCCTGAGAAAATAGAGAGGGACTAGCCTCAAGCCCGAAGAAATATCTCCGATCATTAATTAGATGTCAAATAGGTAGAAAATGATTCGAAAATAACGTTAAGTGGAGATTCATTGAATAAACGCTAGGTGTATTTAGGTTATATTTTATTTGAAATATTATTACATGGTATTTTTTAAATATATAAGGTCAACAATATAGGTAGAAAAATAACATAATAATATAAAATATAAATATATCGACATACAGTGTGGTTTTTTGCGAAAAAAAATATTGAAATTTTTCTTCACACTTTCTGGAATATATTGAAAAACTTTTGAGTGCCGCTTGTTTATAGTGCCTGGAGAAAATGCAATGTTGCCACCTCCTACGTTATCCACAGTCTGTATGTTTATAAAGCTACATTCGCAATCAATTCGCTGGCCGAGTGGTACTTTGGCACGCAAGCTTATCATATGTACTTCAGTGTAATCATTCACAACAAAATTCGACGCCAGAGTGCAAGTTGAAGTTGGATTGAAAGCTTGCAAGCTGCAAACTTCCACTTCAGCACGTAATTTTCGTTTGACAATTATGACAATTTTTGACATTTAAATTTTAATAATTATTTTGTTTGTGTTTACACGTTTGTGTCACAAGCCATTTTCCTGTGAAAAGTAAATATTTATTATTAAAAGAAAAATGAGTGAAGTGGACGCTATTCCTATTTTATCAGGACTTGTGGCTTTGCTGTTAAAAAAACGGCAATTATTGTTGCAGCTCAATAATTCGCTTGATCGTAAACCAAGGGGTTTACCAAAATCTAAAAAATGAGGCGTCCGACCCATATTAATGGCGAGAAAAAGTTTTGGGTGCTACGAAAATCTTTTACAAGAAGCTCGCTTAAGCAATCCCATAATTGAGACACATTTTAGAAAAAAATCATCACTAAATGACGTTCTTGTTTCCATTTTTCTAAACATAAAAACTTGGAAAACTTAATTAACAACTGTTCCGGATTTTGCCTCTTCCATATGCTCTTCCAAAATAAAAACAAACAACTGACCTAAAAAAATGTGAGGAGACGTTTAAACACGCGTGCGCAAAATTCGACTTGAAATTTGTTGTGAATGGTTAATTTCGTGCCGACTTTAATGTCGAATTGCCACTTGGCCAGCGAATTGATTTCGAATGTAGCTTAAGTTATACGTTCACATTTTTAAATTTCTTTCAAAAAAAAATACTTAAATTAATTTCATTCGCTGTAGATTTTTTCATCATTGTAGATTACTATTAAATATAATGCAACGTCCACAATATTTTAAATACCTTTTTTTAGTAAACTGAAATAATGAACAATTATAGCAGCTTTGCAACAGTGCAACAGTTCAAAATCAGCGCCCTGTATTAGATATGTAAATAGTAACGTTTGACCTATATACATTTAAACAGATCAACTGATGGCATTTTTGGTTATCCAAAGCACTTGAGATTTTACTCAAAACGGCAAACCTCTGACAAGACTATAAAAATAGGCAAATGTAAAATAAGCGTGTGAGAATATTTTTTTTCAAATGTCATAAAATTATTACTTTTTGCGACGTGATTGACAATATAAAAAAATCATTTTAGCTCCTAGGCATAAAAGTAAAGCACTTTTACGCCTAAGCGTAAAAGTACGAAAATATATTATTAAACTGACATGAAGTGTCAAATTCAACGAGCGTAACCATAGTTTCTCGATATATAATTACATACAAGGTATTAATTTTAAATCTTTTTATACTATTTGGAACGTTTAAAATTGTTTAAAAAAGTATTTGTGACGTTTGAAAAAAATGGCTTGTTCTATTCGGAGTCAAAATGAATTTTTGTGGCTCGTCTGTATATCAAACCTACAGCCTCGCTGTAGGTTTAACAATATACTATTATTAAACAATATACTATTATTATTCAAATATAAATATCAGTTATTTTGGTGTGAAGAAAACCGAAAGAGTAAATGTATTTTCTTTTTGTTTAATGTATTTAGTACCAAATATACGTGCAAGTGTAGTGCTGTCAAGAATTGCAGTGTAATGAAGTGTAGTGTTGCGCTTATAGGTAAAGTGATAAAACGACACTCTAACCTAATTACATAGATCTGCTATCTATCGGAGTCCGATTTTGTAATGGTAGGTAAGTTTTTTACGTTTAATCTGAATTTTCCAAGTCGTTTTTAAATTATTCTAGTCGATGTGTCAACAGTGGGAGTCGAACAAGCCGAGATTCTGGTAATTGCTTGGTATTTGCGGCTGACTATCCATTGCTGCCGGCGGCTCTCAAAATGTTGCCATTATTTTTAGGGTTCCGTACCCAAAGGGTAAAAATGGGAACCCTATTACTAAGACTTTGCTATCCATCCGTCCGTCCGTCTGTCACAACGGTCTATCTTATGAACCGTTATAGCTAGACAGTTGAAATTTTCACAGATAATGTATCTATGTTGCCGCTATAAGAACAAATACTAAAAAGAGAATTATATAATTGTTTATAAATAAAAAAGTACTTTCACTAAACATTATCTTTTAAGTAAGAATTTTACATAGAATCTCTCAAGTCCTCGGTGACCGCGTGGTTAAAGCGTTAGGACTTTACGCTGCTATGACGTTGAAGCCGTAGTAAGGCAGGTTCGAATCCTAGTCAAGGCGACTTTTTTTAATCGTTTTTTTTTAATTTTTACATATTTCTACATATTTATTTTTACTTTTTACATATTTATTATTGATTAATACAATGTTTAGTAATGTGTTTCTTCATTTTTTTTAAATTACTTATACGCGCATTCAAAATTTCAGCTGAATCGGAAAAAAGTTGTCTAATGTTGTATAGATCTGAGACCGTCTGTCACAACGGTCTATCTTATGAAGCGTTATAGCTAGACAGTTGAAATTTTCACAGATAATGTATCTATGTTGCCGCTATAAGAACAAATACTAAAAACAGAATTAAATAATTGTTTATAAATAAAAAAGTAGTTTCACTAAACATTATCTTTTAAGTAAGAATTTTACATAGAATCTCTCAATTCCTCGGTGACCGCGTGGTTAAAGCGTTAGGACTTTACGCTGCTATGACGTTGAAGCCGTAGTAAGGCAGGTTCGAATCCTAGTCAAGGCGACTTTTTTTAATCGTTTTTTTTTAAATTTTTACATATTTTTACATATTTATTTTCACTTTTTACATATTTATTATTGATTAATACAAGGTTTAGTAATGTGTTTCTTCATTTTTTTTAAACTACTTATACGCGCATTCAAAATTTCAGCTGAATCGGAAAAAAGTTGTCTAATGTTGTATAGATAATGAATGGTACGGAACCCTTCGTACGCGAATCCGACTCGCACTTGACCAATTTTTTAAATTTCGAAGTTAAATTACTCGGTTATTGCAATCTAATGTATTTGAAATAAAAAATACCGTATACCTTTACGGTTTAGCTCAACAACTCCCTAACTTTTTGTGTCCCAGAGCCCCCCTGGCAGGCTGGAACAAGTACTGGGCGGTAAAAACAAGGAACCGTACCTTCGGGTGGTACGGAACCGCGTCCCTCGTCATTTCTGACACCGCATGTGCACCGGGTTCCCAAATAATTTATTTACCGGGACAAAACACGGGTTTACAATTATGTAGATAATTCCTTCACGACCTCGGCCGTAAGTCTAGATGGGGCCTTAGATAAGGCGCGGATGATGCATAGAGCCATCTAGCCGTGCGACTGGTAAACGTCAAAAATATTTCTTTTTCGGTTTTTAATGAACACTGCCTTCCATAAAATTAATAAAATGAAAAATTTACGAAATAATATACATGTACTGATTTCTTTCGAAAATCGACAACTATGAAACTATGAACCCTTCCCGGACACAAACGGTACATTGTGAGACAGGAAATTGTAGACAGAAGCAAGCCGTATAACATAGAATACAACATTTTAATGAACAGTGTTTTCCATAAAATTAATAAAATGAAAAATATACGAAATAATATACATGTACTGATTTCTTTCGAAAATCGACAACTATGAAACTATGAACCCTTCCCGGACACAAACGGTACATTGTGAGACAGGAAATTGTAGAGAGAAACAAGCCCTATAACATAGGATACAACATTTTAATGAACAGTGCTTTCCATAAAATTAATAAAATGAGAAATATACGAAATAATATACATGTACTGATTTCTTTCGAAAACCGACAACTATGAAACTATGAACCCTTCCCGGACACAAACGGTACATTGTGAGACAGAAAATTGTAGAGAGAAACAAGCCCTATAACATAGGGTACAACATTTTAATGAACAGTGCTTTCCATAAAATTAATAAAATGAGAAATATACGAAATAATATACATGTACTGATTTCTTTCGAAAACCGACAACTATGAAACTATGAACCCTTCCCGGACACAAACGGTACATTGTGAGACAGAAAATTGTAGAGAGAAACAAGCCCTATAACATAGGGTACAACATTTTAATGAACAGTGCTTTCCATAAAATTAATAAAATGAGAAATATACGAAATAATATACATGTACTGATTTCTTTCGAAAACCGACAACTATGAAACTATGAACCCTTCCCGGACACAAACGGTACATTGTGAGACAGAAAATTGTAGAGAGAACAAGCCCTATAACATAGGATACAACATTTTAATGAACAGTGCTTACCATAAAATTAATAAAATGAAAAATATACGAAATAATATACATATACTGATTTCTTTCGAAAATCGACAACTATGAAACTATGAACCCTTCCCGGACACAAACAGTACATTGTGAGACAGGAAATTGTAGAGAGAAACAAGCCCTATAACATAGGATACAACATTTTAATGAACAGTGCTTACCATAAAATTAATAAAATGAAAAATATACGAAATAATATACATGTACTGATTTCTTTCGAAAATCGACAACTATGAAACTATGAACCCTTCCCGGACACAAACAGTACATTGTGAGACAGGAAATTGTAGAGAGAAACAAGCCCTATAACATAGGATACAACATTTTAATGAACAGTGCTTACCATAAAATTAATAAAATGAAAAATATACGAAATAATATACATGTACTGATTTCTTTCGAAAATCGACAACTATGAAACTATGAACCCTTCCCGGACACAAACAGTACATTGTGAGACAGGAAATTGTAGAGAGAAACAAGCCCTATAACATAGGATACAACATTTTAATGAACAGTGCTTACCATAAAAATTAATAAAATGAAAAAATATACGAAATAATATACATGTACTGATTTCTTTCGAAAATCGACAACTATGAAACTATGAACCCTTCCCGGACACAAACAGTACATTGTGAGACAGGAAATTGTATGAGAGAGAAACAAGCCCTATAACATAGGATACAACATTTTAATGAACAGTGCTTACATATAAAATTAATAAAATGAAAAAATATACGAAATAATATACATGTACTGATTTCTTTCGAAAATCGACAACAATGAAACTATGAACCCTTCCCGGACACAAACGGTACATTGTAAGACATGAAATTGTAGAGAGAAACAAGCCCTATAACATAGGATATAACATTTTAATGAACAGTGCTTTCCATAAAATCAATAAAATGAGAAATATACGAAATAATATACATGTACTGGTTTCTTTCGAAAATCGACAACAATGAAACTATGAACCCTTCCCGAACACAAACGGTACATTGTGAGACAGGAAATTGTAGAGAGAAACAAGCCCGATAACATAGGATACAACATTTTAATAAACAGTGCTTTCCATAAAATCAATAAAATGAGAAATATACGAAATAATATACATGTACTGGTTTCTTTCGAAAATCGACAACAATGAAACTATGAACCCTTCTCGAACACAAACGGTACATTGTAAGACAGGAAATTGTAGAGAGAAACAAGTCCTATAACATAGAATACAACATTTTAATGAACAGTGCTTTCTATAAAATCAATAAAATGAGAAATATACGAAATAATATACATGTACTGATTTCTTTGGAAAATCGACAACTATGAAACTATGAACCCTTCCCCGACACAAACGGTACATTGTGAAACAGGAAATTGTAGAGAGAAACAAGCCCTATAACATAGGATACAACATTTTAATGAACAGTGCTTTCCATAAAATCAATAAAATGAGAAATATACGAAATAATATACATGTACTGGTTTCTTTCGAAAATCGACAACTATGAAACTATGAACCCTTCCGGGACACAAACGGTACATTGTGAGACAGGAAATTGTAGAGAGAAACAAGCCCGATAACATAGGATACAAAGTTTTAATGAACAGTGCTTTCCATAAAATCAATAAAATGAAAAATATACAAATAATATACATGTAAACTGATTTCTTTTCGAAAATCGACAACTATGAAACTATGAACCCTTCCCGGACACAAACAGTACATTGTGAGACAGGAAATTGTAGAGAAACAAGCCCTATAACATAGGATACAACATTTTAATGAACAGTGCTTACCATAAAATTAATAAAATGAAAAATATACGAAATAATATACATGTACTGATTTCTTTCGAAAATCGACAACTATGAAACTATGAACCCTTCCCGGACACAAACAGTACATTGTGAGACAGGAAATTGTAGAGAGAAACAAGCCCTATAACATAGGATACAACATTTTAATGAACAGTGCTTACCATAAAATTAATAAAATGAAAAATATACGAAATAATATACATGTACTGATTTCTTTCGAAAATCGACAACTATGAAACTATGAACTCTTCCCGGACACAAACGGTACATTGTGAGATAGAAAATTGTAGAGAGAAACAAGCCCTATAACATAGGATACAACATTTTAATGAACAGTGCTTACCATAAAATTAATAAAATGAAAAATATACGAAATAATATACATGTACTGATTTCTTTCGAAAATCGACAACTATGAAACTATGAACCCTTCCCGGACACAAACAGTACATTGTGAGACAGGAAATTGTAGAGAGAAACAAGCCCTATAACATAGGATACAACATTTTAATGAACAGTGCTTACCATAAAATTAATAAAATGAAAAAATATACGAAATAATATACATGTACTGATTTCTTTCGAAAATCGACAACTATGAAACTATGAACCCTTCCCGGACACAAACAGTACATTGTGAGACAGGAAATTGTAGAGAGAAACAAGCCCCTATAACATAGGATACAACATTTTAATGAACATTGCTTTCCATAAAATGAATAAAATGAAAAATATACGAAATAATATACATGTACTGATTTCTTTCGAAAATCGACAACTATGAAACTATGAATCCTTCCCGGACACAAACGGTACATTGTGAGACAGGAAATTGTAGAGAGAAACAAGCCCTATAACATAGGATACAACATTTTAATGAACAGTGCTTTCCATAAAATTAATAAAATGAAAAATATACGAAATAATATACATGTACTGATTTCTTTCGAAAATCGACAACTATGAAACTATGAACCCTTCCGGACACAAAACAGTACATTGTGAGACAGGAAATTGTAGAGAGAAACAAGCCCTATAACATAGGATACAACATTTTAATGAACAGTGCTTACCATAAAATTAATAAAATGAAAATATACGAAATAATATACATGTACTGATTTCTTTCGAAAATCGACAACTATGAAACTATGAACCCTTCCCGGACACAAACAGTACATTGTGAGACAGGAAATTGTAGAGAGAGAAACAAGCCCTATAACATAGGATACAACATTTTAATGAACAGTGCTTACCATAAAATTAATAAAATGAAAATATACGAAATAATATACATGTACTGATTTCTTTCGAAAATCGACAACTATGAAACTATGAACCCTTCCCGGACACAAACAGTACATTGTGAGACAGGAAATTGTAGAGAGAAACAAGCCCTATAACATAGGATACAACATTTTAATGAACAGTGCTTACCATAAAATTAATAAAATGAAAAATATACGAAATAATATACATGTACTGATTTCTTTCGAAAATCGACAACTATGAAACTATGAACCCTTCCCGGACACAAACGGTACATTGTGAGATAGGAAATTGTAGAGAGAAACAAGCCCTATAACATAGGATACAACATTTTAATGAACAGTGCTTACCATAAAATTAATAAAATGAAAATATACGAAATAATATACATGTACTGATTTCTTTTCGAAAATCGACAACTATGAAACTATGAACCCTTCCCGGACACAAACGGTACATTGTGAGACAGGAAATTGTAGAGAGAAACAAGCCCTATAACATAGGATGCAACATTTTAATGAACAGTGCTTTCCATAAAATTAATAAAATGAAAAATATACGAAATAATATACATGTACTGATTTCTTTCGAAAATCGACAACTATGAAACTATGAACCCTTCCCGGACACAAACGGTACATTGTGAGACAGGAAATTGTAGAGAGAAACAAGCCCTATAACATAGGATGCAACATTTTAATGAACAGTGCTTTCCATAAAATTAATAAAATGAAAAATATACGAAATAATGTACATGTACTGATTTCTTTCGAAAATCGACAACTATGAAACTATGAACCCTTCCCGGACACAAACGGTACATTGTAAGACAGGAAATTGTAGAGAGAAACAAGCCCTATAACATAGGATACAACATTTTAATGAACAGTGCTTTCCATAAAATTAATAAAATGAAAAATATACGAAATAATGTACATGTACTGATTTCTTTCGAAAATCGACAACTATGAAACTATGAACCCTTCCCGGACACAAACGGTACATTGTGAGACAGGAAATTGTAGAGAGAAACAAGCCCTATAACATAGGATACAACATTTTAATGAACAGTGCTTTCCATAAAATTAATAAAATGAAAAATATACGAAATAATGTACATGTACTGATTTCTTTCGAAAATCGACAACTATGAAACTATGAACCCTTCCCGGACACAAACGGTACATTGTAAGACAGGAAATTGTAGAGAGAAACAAGCCCTATAACATAGGATGCAACATTTTAATGAACAGTGTTTTCCATAAAATTAATAAAATGAAAAATATACGAAATAATATACATGTACTGATTTCTTTCGAAAATCGACAACTATGAAACTATGAACCCTTCCCGGACACAAACGGTACATTGTGAGACAGGAAATTGTAGAGAGAAACAAGCCCTATAACATAGGATACAACATTTTAATGAACAGTGCTTTCCAGAAAATCAATAAAATGAAAAATATACGAAATAATATACAAGTACTGACATTCCCATTCCATGTACTTCACATTCCCCGACACAAACGGTACATTGTGAGATAGGAAATTGTAGAGAGAAACAAGCCCTATGACATAGGATACAACATTTTAACCTATCCTCGCTTTTAAATTATCATTTAATGTAAGTACTATGTTATCCACTATTTTTGATATATATGAGGCAATTTTAACAGTTGCTATTGAAAAAACACTATTTTATAATTTTATAAGATCGATTATCGTCCCCAAGCCGTTTTTTTTTCTCGATCATACAGCATTATTTGCACACCCTGTATAAAATTACTTACACACCTCAAACCTAATATTTGTATAATCGAATATCAATTTGAATGAAAATGAAGGTATATTCATCACACGAAAAAAAAATACAAAAATTTCTGTGTATTTACGAGATAATATTATGTATATGCAAATCGTTTTGTGTGAAGTTTGTCGTAATTCACTGAGTTTTATTGTTTGCCGTTCAAGACACCTGTTGTTTAGCCACACAGCCATATTGATAGCTTTAATTGTTGCTTATTAATTTCCATTTGATATAAAAGGAAATGTTGGGTTTAATTTCCATATTGCTAAAGTTCAGGAAATGCGAATTACTTACTACATAGTATACGTGATTAGTTGTAATGCTTATTTATTTTTAGAATTGTTGACACTAGATTTATTAATCGGAATTTTTTATCTCTAATTTCCTTTATAGTATACGAAGCTGATGCACCAGGTCTTGTACAATTGTTTCTATTACTTTTCTTCGGGGCATTTTTATTCTAATATGCTTATCTGATGGTAATTATCAAGAAACATATGTCGTTATTTGCTAAAAGTGCTTTTTATTGAGTTTTATCTCTAATTTTCTTTATAGTTACGAAGCTGATGCACCAGGTCTTGTAAAATTGTCTATATTACTTTTCTTCGGGGCATTTTTTATTTTAATATATTTATCTGATGGTAATTATCAAGAAACATATGTCGTTATTTGCTAAAAGTGCTTTTTATTGAGTTTTATCTCTAATTTTCTTTGTACTTACGAAGCTGATGCACCAGGTCTTCTAAAATTGTTTCTGTTACTTTTCTTCGGAGCATTTTTATTCTAATTTGTTTATCTGATGTTAATTATAAAAAAACATATATCGTTTTTTACTAAAAGCGGTTTTTATTGAGTTTTATCTCTAATTTTCTTTATAGTTACGAAGCTGATGCACCGGGTCTTGTAAAATTGTTTCTATTACTTTTCTTCGGGGAATTTTTATTTTAATATGTTTATCTGATGGTAATTATCAAGAAACATATGTCGTTATTTGCTAAAAGTGGTTTTTATTGAGTTTTATCTCTAATTTTCTTTGTAGTTACGAAGCTGATGCACCAGGTCTTGTAAAATTGTTTCTGTTACTTTTCTTCGGGGCATTTTTATTCTAATATGTTTATGTGATAGTAATTATCAAGAAACGCATGTTGTTTTTTGCTAAAAGTGGTTTTTACTGAGTTTTATCTCTAATTTTCTTTTTAGTATACGAAGCTGATGCACCAGGTCTTGTAAAATTGTTTATATTACTTTTCTTCGGGGCATTTTCATTCTAATATGCTTATCTGATGGTAATTATCAAGAAACGCATGTCGTTTTTTGCTAAAAGTGGTTTTTACTGAGTTTCATCTCTAATTTTCTTTTTAGTATACGAAGCTGATGCACCAGGTCTTGTAAAATTGTTTATATTACTTTTCTTCGGGGCATTTTTATTCTAATATGTTTATCTGATGGTAATTATCAAGAAACATATGTCGTTAATTGCTAAAAGTAGTTTTTATTGAGTTTTATCTCTAATTTTCTATATAGTTACGAAGCTGATGCACCAGGTCTTGTAAAATTGTTTCTATTACTTTTCTTCGGGGCATTTTTATTTTAATATGTTTATCTGATGGTAATTATCAAGAAACATATGTCGTTAATTGCTAAAAGTGGTTTTTATTGAGATTTATCTCTAATTTTCTTTTAGTATACGAAGCTGATGCACCAGGTCTTGTAAAATTGTTTATATTACTTTTCTTCGGGGCATTTTTATTCTAATATGCTTATCTGATGGTAATTATCAAGAAACGCATGTCGTTTTTTGCTAAAAGTGGTTTTTACTGAGTTTCATCTCTAATTTTCTTTTTAGTATACGAAGCTGATGCACCAGGTCTTGTAAAATTGTTTATATTACTTTTCTTCGGGGCATTTTTATTCTAATATGTTTATCTGATGGTAATTATCAAGAAACATATGTCGTTAATTGCTAAAAGTAGTTTTTATTGAGTTTTATCTCTAATTTTCTATATAGTTACGAAGCTGATGCACCAGGTCTTGTAAAATTGTTTCTATTACTTTTCTTCGGGGCATTTTTATTTTAATATGTTTATCTGATGGTAATTATCAAGAAACATATGTCGTTAATTGCTAAAAGTGGTTTTTATTGAGTTTTATCTCTAATTTTCTTTATAGTTACGAAACTGATGAACCAGGTCTTGTAAAATTGTTTCTATTACTTTTCTTCGGGGCATTTTTATTTTAATATGTTTATCTGATGGTAATTATCAAGAAACATATGTCGTTATTTGCTAAAGGTGGTTTTTATTGAGTTTTATCTCCAATTTTCTTTGTAGTTACGAAGCTGATGCACCAGGTCTTGTAAAATTGTTTCTGTTACTTTTCTTCGGAGCATTTTTATTCTAATTTGTTTATCTGATGTTAATTATAAAAAAACATATATCGTTTTTTACTAAAAGCGGTTTTTATTGAGTTTTATCTGTAATTTTCTTTATAGTTACGAAGCTGATGCACCGGGTCTTGTAAAATTGTTTCTATTACTTTTCTTCGGGGAATTTTTATTTTAATATGTTTATCTGATGGTAATTATCAAGAAACATATGTCGTTATTTGCTAAAAGTGGTTTTTATTGAGTTTTATCTCTAATTTTCTTTGTAGTTACGAAGCTGATGCACCAGGTCTTGTAAAATTGTTTCTGTTACTTTTCTTCAGGGCATTTTTATTCTAATATGTTTATGTGATAGTAATTATCAAGAAACGCATGTTGTTTTTTGCTAAAAGTGGTTTTACTGAGTTTTATCTCTAATTTTCTTTTTAGTAGTATACAAGCTGATGCACCAGGTCTTGTAAAATTGTTTATATTACTTTTCTTCAGGGCATTTTTATTCTAATATGTTTATCTGATGGTAATTATCAAGAAACATATGTCGTTAATTGCTAAAAGTAGTTTTTATTGAGTTTTATCTCTAATTTTCTATATAGTTACGAAGCTGATGCACCAGGTCTTGTAAAATTGTTTCTATTACTTTTCTTCGGGGCATTTTTATTTTAATATGTTTATCTGATGGTAATTATCAAGAAACATATGTCGTTAATTGCTAAAAGTGGTTTTTATTGAGATTTATCTCTAATTTTCTTTTTAGTATACGAAGCTGATGCACCAGGTCTTGTAAAATTGTTTATATTACTTTTCTTCGGGGCATTTTTATTCTAATATGCTTATCTGATGGTAATTATCAAGAAACGCATGTCGTTTTTTGCTAAAAGTGGTTTTTACTGAGTTTCATCTCTAATTTTCTTTTTAGTATACGAAGCTGATGCACCAGGTCTTGTAAAATTGTTTATATTACTTTTCTTCAGGGGCATTTTTATTCTAATATGTTTATCTGATGGTAATTATCAAGAAACATATGTCGTTAATTGCTAAAAGTAGTTTTTATTGAGTTTTATCTCTAATTTTCTATATAGTTACGAAGCTGATGCACCAGGTCTTGTAAAATTGTTTCTATTACTTTTCTTCGGGGCATTTTTATTTTAATATGTTTATCTGATGGTAATTATCAAGAAAAATATGTCGTTAATTGCTAAAAGTGGTTTTTATTGAGTTTTATCTCTAATTTTCTTTATAGTTACGAAACTGATGAACCAGGTCTTGTAAAATTGTTTCTATTACTTTTCTTCGGGGCATTTTTATTTTAATATGTTTATCTGATGGTAATTATCAAGAAACATATGTCGTTATTTGCTAAAGGTGGTTTTTATTGAGTTTTATCTCTAATTTTCTTTGTAGTTACGAAGCTGATGCACCAGGTATTGTAAAATTGTTTATATTACTTTTCTGCGGGGCATTTTTATTCTAATATGCTTATCTGATGGTAATTATCAAGAAACATATGTCGTTAATTGCTAAAAGTGGTTTTTATTGAGTTTTATCTCTAATTTTCTTTATAGTTACGAAACTGATGAACCAGGTCTTGTAAAATTGTTTCTATTACTTTTCTTCGGGGCATTTTTATTCTAATATGTTTATGTGATAGTAATTATCAAGAAACGCATGTTGTTTTTTGCTAAAAGTGGTTTTTACTGAGTTTTATCTCTAATTTTCTTTTTAGTATACGAAGCTGATGCCCCAGGTCTTGTAAAATAGTCTCTATTACTTTTCTTCGGGGCATTTTTATTCTAATATGTTTATTCTAATATGTTTGTCTGTCTATATTTTCAAGAAACACATGTCGTTTCTTGCTAAAAGTGGTTTTTACTGAGTTTTATCTCTAATTTTCTTTGTAGTATACGAAAAAATGGAAAATTCATGTTTTAAGATACTGTTCTTTGAAGAGGTGTTTATTAAAGCTTGTTCTAGACTTTCATATAGGTTTACTGAACTGTTTATAGGTTAACTGAACTTATATGGAAACTTTTTTTATATTTTTTTTTATTTTTAAGTTAAGGATTAACATTTTTAGAACAAAGAAAATTTTTTTATAAAGAATGCATTTTTCTCAAAATGTCAATAATAAAAAAGGTTATCGGACATACTGCATAGAAGAAGAATAATTTAAGATGACGATACCTTTGAATTCGATTCAATAACAAAGAATCACCTGTATTAAAAAAAAAGAAAATAAAATCAGCTGCTAAAATATAAACAAGGAAGAAGACAAGAAGTCTGCTTGGTAGGGTAAAATCTTGAATTTCTTCACCTGTTCCTTTTATCTGGGTGTTCCTATCTGGGTATCTCTAACATGGACACGACCTAATGGTGCAATATCAGATTTTAAAAGATTTTTAGTTCATTTTGGAGACAAAATACCTATCAGGATGAAGATCGAAAATGATAAAATTAACTGGTGTTTTAAACCGTTTAAGGGATAAAGAACAAGCGCTTTTCAACAAATTTTCACCTATAATTTTGTCACAAATTTTTCATTGTGAGACCCTGAGTCGTTCGTCGTTTTTCGACATTAGTTGAGGTTAGGATAGAATTTCTGCTAGAACCAGGCTAGGACTAGAAGTATAAGAAAAAACTAAGTCAAACTCAACCAGTTTTATTAGTTTCGGTCATTTTTAAGCCCATTCAATATCGACAAACGACCGAATTCACCTCGAATTCCACTAAATCAAAGAACTGAATAATACACGATGCAAAAACAAACAACTGTCGAGATGGATTGTGGGAAATTTTTTGCGCGGGCGTTTTAAATTCTCTGTATTGCTGGGAGTGGCCAAGCTCATAAATATCCAGATTATCCAGAAGATACCAACAGGATATTTTGTTGCCTTGACGTAATATATATCTATCTGTATGCTTTATTGCATTTTATGTAATATAAAAAGTAGTACATTATTTATTTTTCCTAAATATCTAGACGATATTATTAGGATATTTTATTATCATGAGCATGTTTGGATATCTCAGCTGGATGTACATTAGATATACGACAGAGATATCTATAGGATATTCTATTCTGAGACATCTACAGGATTTCAGGATGTCTGAAGGATATCCTATGTCTGTAGGATCATCTATATTCATAGGATGTCTGAAGGATATCCTCATCTTTATAAGATGATCTTATAATGGGACATTCCGACATTCTATGAATATCCTGCCGATATTGTGTGTTATATGGGCTAGACATAAAAGAAGTCAAGCACTTTTACGACCTAAGCACTAAAGTGCAGAAACACATTATTAAACTGACATTAAGTGCCAAAGGAGATACCCATTGTTTCTCAATGTATAATTACTTACAAGGTATTACTTTTTATATTATTTGCTACGTTTGAAATTGTTTGAAAAATTATTAGTGAACGTTTGAAAAAAAAATAATTTTCTATTCGGAGGAATAACGTACTTTTTGTGCCTCGCCGGTATAATTCTATATAGCCAATAAAGAATGAATGCTCATGAAAGTTTTAGAATACACCCTGTACGTTTATTTACCTTAACTATTAGAATGTTATGCAGCATATAATTTTCGAAAAATACCATAGACTACCGAATCCCAATACGTAAACAATATTTGCAGATATTTGTATGTGCATAATTACAAAGGCAAATAGCACTTTGAACAGAATAGATTGATTTTCTACGAATTCGGCATAAATATTACGTTCTAAAATATTTACGTATGTCTACAGGGTGTGTCGAAAAATTCTCAAATATTGCGATAACAATTTTATGTTGTTTTAAGCATTTTCTATACATCTAAAGTCGATATTTATTCTGAAGTTTTCTATTTACTCAAAACCAAACATATTTTATGATTTATATCATTAATAATTAAAAAATCGATAGCCCCTATAAGTTTAATGCATTTAACATAATATTATCTCTAATACTTATATAATTACCTGCATAAATTCTAAAATTAATTAGGTACATAAACCATACTCGTCCATAAATATGTTTTTTTTTCTTCACTGTGGGAACCACATTCAGTCACAAAATTGGGAATCAATGCGTTGTTGTCAAACTTCACAAACAGTCTGTATTTTTCTTTTATTGAAAAGGAAATCTACAAAATAAAAAATTGTCAATGGCTTTTTACTACTAAAACAAGTTTGCTTAACCGACAAAAAATGCTTGACGTTTCAAAAGGTATATATCTTTTTACGTCGTTAGAACCAGAAAAAATTGGCGCCGGGAGGCACGTATAGCCTTCCATACTAAAATATGTTAATAAAAAGATGGTAGGCAGTTCTTTTAGTTTCAATTATCTCAAAAACTGCGACTTTGACTGATTTTGATGTTATTACAAATTTTGTTGGAAATATTATTTCTAATCGTAAATTGAAAACCGCGTTTCGCTAGCTTCTGTAATTTTGTAGTTACGATTTTTTTTAATTTTTAACCCCCTCCCATACCCCCTTACTAACCCCCACCCCCACTAAAAACTAATATTAACACCCCTTCAATTATAACTATAAATTGGAATGCGATTTAGGGAAATCGTGTACAAATCGGCAACGGCGCTTAAGAAAGCCGGCGGATGGTAATTAACATTCCTGAAGACCTGCCATCAAGCAGAAGACCTAGAACAAAGATATCTGTGAATGCTGGGCCGGTCCTTTCCCTATATATCTCGGCCTGGCTTCGATAGACTTTGTGGCGATCGCCAACGAGAGCCGGTTTTAAAAAGTATATGCGTCATCCACCCGGTCCCGAACACCATTAATTAATCCATTATTTCACGTCCTCTTACTTCACTAATCCATCATTTTAATCCATCAATACATTACCATAATTATATATTTAATAGGGTTCCTTTTATCTAAACTATTTCTAAGATCTTTCTATGTTTCGAAAATCTATAGTTTTTTCTTGTTTTTCTAATATTTTTATCGTCAATGATTTTTAGGACTGTGCTGCCACCTGTACGCCACTAGCCTAACAAAGTGTAGTAATATTTCCTACAGTTTTCTATACCAATGTCATTTCCCAAAATTTGAAAATCAAAAGAAACTTTTGTTTCTATAGTAATTTGTTGACAATTTTTGTCACAAATTAATTTAAAATCTTTATACACATTTTATTTACAAGCATTATAAAGAAAAACCCATCAAAGGACTTTATAGAATCTATAAATTGGTGTGAAGATATTCTCAAGAAGCATATGTGAAGAAGATAGGATTTACGTAAGTTTACCTTGCTTTTCCTGAGCAGGAAAACATCACAAAAATACTAGAATAAGACAGGTAAATCAAATTTTTATGTATAATTCCTGAATTTTAAATTCAAATCTGGCTATTTACCGGTGTATAGTTTCCTGTTTACTTCTACATTTTTTCTCAGCTGTTGGACATCGTCGCACGTTGCCAGACTTCGTCTTCCATCCCTATCGTTCACGACAATTTTACAAACTTATTTGTTTTAAATTGTTTTAACTTTCCTTATAATCATATTGATTGAAATTTTTAACTGTAATTTCATCTGTTCGTTATTGTAGATTTCTAATAGAATATCTATTTAATATTTATTTAATATTTTTCTCGAAATATTAAGGTTTGTTGAACGAAGTCTGGCAACGCAGCTGCGCACTGGACTGCATCTGTCAAAATCCAAACGACCGTTGGTGATTTTTCCAACGGCCCTTCCTGGGTGATGATTCGGTCCATTTCATCGCAGTATTTCCGGTTTTAATCAAGTACCAAAGTACTTTTTAACTAGCTTTTCGGTATTTATAGTTCTTCTCCTTCGATAAAATCCGATTGATGGCCAGTTTAAGAATCTACGAGGACCAAGAGAACCAAAAGCCCGAGCAAGGTCGATCCAAGATGAACGCCATGCTAAATGGAGGGAATCTCAATCAGAAAAGATCGGTTTTGGGCGTTATTGACGGAAACAGGAACGAAAATAATGGACAGGGACTCAAAGTCAAACAGGTAAAACTTTATTTTGTTTAATTATTTGGTTATTACCATATATTTGAGGGTGTATGATGTTCGGTTGTGCATGGCTTCACCAGACATGTTTGTCTTGAAAAAACGGCTTTTTAATATTGTATTTGTGAATTTATGGTATGAATTCGTTACATTGTACTTATATTTGTACTTGATTAACGTAAGATATCGATCTACTAAGTTTAAAAGAGCATGGCTGACCAAACAAGTTCAAATCGTAATATTTTCTTTTTGACACTAAATATTGCCAAAAAATGAGTTAATTTGTGCAATATATTCGTTCTACTGAACTCATGGAGCTTTTATTTAACTTTTTGAAGAATATAAGGTTTTCTATCTGTTCACAATAGCATGCTCGAACTCGAACAAATTTATTATAGTGTGTCCAACGAATCGAGGAAGATTTTGTCAGATGACAGCCAAAAAATGACAGAAAACACAATTTACTGGTTCATTAAAATGACAGACAACTGTCAATGTTATCCTTTTGTTGGACAGGCTGTAATTTTAAAGTTTTGTTTTTTAATACATGATCTCAATACACATCTCAATCTCAATTTTTGTGAACTCGTTCATTAGGCAAAACTATAAAAGCTTCATCAGTGCAATTCTAATAGGATTACTAACACTTGGTGAAGAGCAAATGCAAGAACAAAACTCTCTTGGTCTTGCATTATCCAGCCTTGGTTTTGCTGCAAGACTCCTGCAAGTCTTGAGCTATTTTTACTAGGGTTTTTTTTACATAGAAAATCTAAAAAAAAATAATAACTAATTGCTGTTTGAACACCTTTAGTATATGTACTTCACTATGCTTTTTTTTTGTTTTTTTTTTATATTTTATTCTATACTTTTTTTCTCTTTTTTATGCTTTTTTTTCTTTTTATTATTTCTTTCTTTTTTACTTTTTCTTTAAATTATTTAGAAGACAAGAAAAATGTAGTAAAATACTGTAAATTTTGTAGCTGTTTGAACACCTTGTATGCAGTTCAAAAATAATATACAGGGTTGTTTACCACATACAACACGGAGTATTGTAGCTAAACGATTAGATTTTTACAAATTATAAGTTTTGGGTTCGTTGAAGGACTATTAGAGCTACACTTTAAAAATAATTTTACAAGATACAGAGTGTCCCAAATAAGTAAAAAATATTATAGTTGTATTTTTTTAAATGGAACACCCTGTATATTATTCTATTTTTAGATTCTATGATTGAAATAAAGGTACATTTTATTAAGGTACATAACACTTAAACCTAACTACCGTTTTTGAAATATTTTCAATTTTGTGAAACTGCCATAAAAAAATTAAGGCTTCATTTCTCCAAGGGTATCAAAGTTTTTAATACTAAATATTTACTGAAGATTATTTATTGATGAGATATTGTTTTGCAATAATAAAAATTAAACTACCTTATATAGAGTGTCCAAAAATTATATTAAATAATTACTACCTTTAAACGGCAATATCTTGTTTCATTTAAATGGGACACCCTGTATATTTTACGTGAATCAGATGCACAATTTAATTGTCTATCAAATTGTATTATACCATTTTTTACCTATCTCTTCAAGTCTTCGTAGAAAATGAATTTTCTTAAAATTTAGACCTCATTTATCACTATACCCATGACATTTTAGATTATTTTTTAAAGCAATATAGGTATGTACAAAATGTACAGGTGGTAAAAATAATAATATTTAAGCCCATTTGTTTACAAAAAAAAAGGATGAAGAACTTTTCTGTTTTAAATAAGCATTCATCAAAATATGAAATAAAATTTATAATATATTAAATACAATTTGATAGACAATTAAATTGTGCATCTGATTCTTGTAAGATATACAGGGTGTTCCGTTTAAATTAAACAAGTTATTGCTGTTTAAAGCTAGTAATTATTTAATAGAAATTTTTAGACACTCTGTATATGGTAGTATTTTGTTTATTATTAAGTAATACAATATCTGATCAATAAATAAACTTCAGTAAATATTTTGTGTTGAAAACTCTGATACCCTTGGAGAAATGAAGCCTTAAAATTTTTACTGCAATTTCAAAAGTAAGGTTGCAAGGGTTAAGTGTGATAAGTCTTAATTCTTAATCAAATTTACCTTTATTTCAATTGTAGAATATAAAAATAGAAGCTGTAATACTCCGTGTCGTATGTGGTGAACAACCCTGTATAGTTCGATCTAAAATAACATTTTTCTCTAATCTAGCCCTTGGGCGAATCAAAAATTTCCAACCTCCCCAACTACATGCAGAAAAAGGAGAACTGGAACTCTCAGAAGGAAAACAACAGAAAAAACATAGTCAACCCCATCATCCCTGTAGCCCAGTTCGAAGCCTTCAAAGTATACGAGGATGAAGAAAAACTGGCCAAAATCGAGGAACGCCTCAAAGCCAAAAGCACCTCAAACGTCTACAAAGGTACCGCCGAAGATCGGTTCTTCACCAAAACCGAAGTTGCCGAACTTGAAAGGAAAGGAATTATTCCTTCTTCGAAAAACGAACCGGTACCCAGCCCAATTCCTAGTCCTATGAGCATTGAGAAGGCTTACGAGAACGAGTTCACCGAAGAAGTCGTTTTTCGAAGAACAGAAAAAAGTAAAGATGATTTCTTCAACATGGAAGAGTACAGCGTTGACATCTATCGGTATTTGCGCGAACATGAGCTGCGCAACAGGGCTAAAGCTGGGTATATGAAGAAGCAACCCGACGTGACAGCGAACATGAGGTCGATTCTGGTGGATTGGTTGGTCGAGGTTGCGGAGGAGTACAAGCTGCACACTGAAACCCTGTATCTGGCTGTCAATTACATTGACAGGTTCCTGAGTTATATGTCTGTGGTTCGGGCTAAGCTGCAATTAGTCGGGACGGCTGCAATGTTTATAGCTTCGTAAGTTTTTTTTTTTTGAGGTTAAACCCTAGATCATATACCGCGTGTTGCATCGTCGGACGGGACATAGGAAATCCCATGTAAGTTTTAATGGGGTCAATTATTGGCTTCCCTAATTATTTTAGAGAATAATTCTATTTAGGTTTATTGAAGAGCACTAAAACCCACATTCAAAAGAATAACTTTTACGTTTACAAGTTATCGCCGATTTCTTTTTAAATATTTCTCCTTTCTTATGGCCCTGTATTTACTTATGAGCACCAGTCAAGGTAAAAGATAACTGTCAAATGAAGTTATCGTTTCAGAAATTTACCTATTTAGTGCTTTATTATTATTGAAAACTCATTCCTACATCGGAAATCTTAAAGATGTATTTATAAATACAAATTAATATGAATTAAAGTAAAATAAAGTAATCAATTACAAGGTTAACTATAGTATTATTACTATATTCAATAACTTATTAATTTAGGTACTATTAAATTGTTAGAACTTTAGGATTTAAGAAGATGTTCAAATATTCCTCCATTGACTGCTAGACAATAGCACAGGCGATTATAAAACTCTATTCTTACATTCGCTAGTTGGTAAACTGAAATTCTATTGCATTCGGCAGAAATAGCATTTTTTAACTGGTCTAGATTTGGGTATTTTTTATCCTTGTATAGTCTATCCAACGAGAAGATCCTTGACAGTGATAGATGTGTCTGTCATTTTAATTTCAAAGTAGTTTATTTTATTTTACAAAGAAATAAGTTGGTACAACTGGAACGCATAGCAGGAAATTAATATATATGTATTTAAAATTTGACTTACAAGTAACTTCAAAATATTGTGAAAAAAACTGTATAAAACTGAAAAAATGTAATCGAGTTATTTTATTTAATAAAAAACGGTATGTGTTAATACAAAACAAACAAAAACAAGACACCACATACCAAAAAATATAAAAAAAAGAACTATTTCTTACTTTCAAGCTTTATGAAACTTCCCGCATTTAGGATTATATTTATCAATATAACTTATGCACAAATACAAATTTGTAATATTCCGCAGGAATAAATAAAACAACATAAATAAAACAAACTATTTTATTAATATTAACACCAAATTTTATACCTCACAGGTTGATTAATTAACTTTAATCTTAATTTTTTTAAACCAGTACCTTTTGATATTATTTTTCTGCAGTACTACAATCCATTGTTTACCTATCGTGTGATGTCGATATTTTACAACTACTCCAGTTTTTAGTATGTTTAGTATGGTCCTTCTACCATATTCGAGATGCACTTATCTACGACGAGATGGTATACGAACTTTATTGATAGTAACTTTATTGGTGTATCTGTATAAGACTTTCTGCCTGGGCAGCGAGTATTAACCATAAACTGTGCTCTGGGTTCTACAGTTAATTTTCACTCGATTTTTCCTCCACTTGACTTCAAAAGACACAAAACACACGTAATAACACGAATCAAAATGCATCATCTTCCAAAACGCAGGGTATTTGACAAAAGTTGTCACAAAATTATAACCTATAATTTGGCAAGACTTTGACAAACGTCAAAAATCTAAAGGCGAGTTCATACGCATCGGCGTCCGTTTGTCGTTCATCGTTCCGTCAAACCAATAAAATTGAAATACGATCTGTCATTTTTGAAATAAACCAATAAGACTGGTTAAAAACAAGTGACGATGCATGACGAATTTATATTTAAACCCATCCATAGTTAACTTAAAAATTATTAGAAATTTTTTTAGTAAAATAAATAGATTGGTATGGGACGTCATCTGCTTTTCTTCTGTCATCGTCTGTCGAAATCTTACCTGAGAAAAAAAACAGTATATATCCTGTTTTTTAAATGGCCCCAGAGAAAAAAATCATTAAATCGAAATATCAGGAGACCTTGCTGGCCAATTTACTGCATGATTTAGGCCAATAACGTTTCCGTTAAAACTATTGTCTAAATATTCCCGAACAGCTAGGGTACTATGTGCCGGGTAGCTATCCATTTGGTACCAAATTTCCTGATTTTCCCTAGTGGCATCATATAAAGCAGTTAAAATATGATTTTGGAGTAGTTCCAAATAATATTCTGCATTTAAATTTCGCGTACTTTCTTGGTATATTGCGTCCTTGTTTCGACAAACCTGTGTTGGTTTTCTTTGTTCCAATATCGGTAATTTTGAACATTTGGTTCATTATTCAAGGTAAACGTGCATTCGTCAGTGAAACATATGTTTTTTAAAAGTTCCCTATCCGTGTTTGCTCTTTCCATCATATCAAAACAAAACGCCTGCCGCCGTATTTCGTCCCCATCTCGTAGCTCTTGGTGCTTTTCATATTTGAAGGAATAGTATTTATGTCGTTTCAAAATTCGAAACGCTGTAGTGTGATCTATTCCTATTTCATCCTCAAGTTTCCTTGTGCTGATCTTTCCATCGTTCTCTTCCACGCACAATAAAACTTCCAAGTCGGTATCATTTCTTGCATCTTCTCTTTGTTCCTGCCTTGCTTCACATCTGCAGTTATTTATTAGGGTACCTTTGGTCTGAAATCTCTGGATATTCTTTCCGATTGTAGATTTTCCATGTATCGGTCTATTCGGATACAGAACAGCAAAGATGTCTGACACCTTTTGATAACTATTTCCTAGATAATACCATTTAATCATCAATACTTTTTCTTCGGTAATGTAATTCATGGCTAATATTTTCATTGTAGGTATGAGTTTTTAATAATAATAATAAAGCACTAAATAGGTAAATTTCTGAAATGACAACTTCATATGACAGTTATCTTTTACCTTGACTGGTGCTCATAAGTGAATACAGGGCCATAAGAAAGGAGAAATATTTAAAAAGAAATCGGCAATAACTCGTAAACAGGCTAATCAAAATTATCTAAAGTTATTCTTTTGAACGTGGGTTTTAGTGCTCTTCAATAAACCTAAATAGAAATATTCTCTAAAATAATTAGGGAAGCCAATAATTGACCCCATTAAAATTTACATGGGATTTCCTATGTCCCGATAAGTAAACCGCTATGGAAACTGTCGCAAACATATCAACGACTTCCATTTATCTTCTTTTTTTGTCGCACACGCGGTGCTTCTACTCGTGGTCTATCCTTTTCGAGGACCTATCGTCCGCGCGCCAAATTTGAACATTAATTTTAAAAATTTAATTTGTAAAATGCTTATATTTGAACAATAAATTGAATGTTTACACCCCTAAAAGTTAAATTATATAAAAAAATACATTTAGCCACTCTGTACGAATATCAATATTCTTAGGAAATCTAACCAGAAAGTATACATGTGGCCTGTGATGTGGCTTAATATAAATAAAAGTACAACTGAGAGAGAGAATACTTCACTTGCCTATGAAAAGATAATTCGGGGACTTTTATATTATTAGAGCTTTCACACACTAAACACTTAGTCATTTTTATGAGTATTTAGAAAGTCCAACGAAAAAAAAATAGAAATATAGTGCACAAACATAAAATTAACTTCTTACTGAACACACTTGTATTCTTGGCTATATAAAAGCGGTCGATAAAAGAGTAATTAACACAATTTTTAAAATAAAAAACGCAAAAAACAAGCGTCGTTACACAATGGAAATAAGTAAAAAATGTGTGTATACCTATGTGGCGAATTCATCTATTCAAAAAAATCCTTATGGGTTTTTCGCCACTGCACTGCAAGAAAATCTACAAAATAAAATAGTTATTTTTTGTAAACACTTCTGCGTTAAACCTAAACAGACGCTGCTTGTCAGAAGTTGTGTTTACAGTAATAAAAATTTGCCTAACAAAGAAAAAAATGCTTAACGTTTCGGAAAGTTTTCTCTTTCCGTCGTGGGAAGCAAAAAAAAATATAAAGAATTAAGAAAAAAACTATTTAAAATATTTAAATTGAACTATTCGAGAACACTTTACTTTTTAAAACAGATACGTCTACAAGAAATCGTTGACGTTCTGTTAAAATGACATTATATTAAGTTAAACTTCAAAATTAACAATTACTACCTGATAATTACTTAATAAGGTAAAACCAAAAAACCCAAACTTTCTGTATGATTATTTTTAAATTTCACGTATGTTATGTTTATTTATGTAATCTTCTTTAAAATCAAAGAAGCGATTGCCATACATTACTAACATCTACAGATGCATGAGCAATACATTTATTTTTATTAGATTGAATTAAAAAAGCCTCTTTTATTTTTCTTTTAGAGGCTATCGCTTCTTTCATTATAATTTTGGCGTTATTAAAATTTATTCTGTGCCCTGTGTGTCATGAATGCTGACAAATCTTAGATTTGTGAAAATCTCCCTTTCTTAAATAATCTTTATGTTCTTTAATTCTAACATTTAAGGGTCTAGATGTTTCACCAATGTAAAATTTATCGCATTCACAGGGTATTTAGTATATTACATTTTTTGTTTGTTGTTCTGTATTCATTGGTTTAGTATGTGATAAAATTGATCTAAGCGTATTTTGTGTTTTGAAAGATGTTTGTATGTTATATTGTTTTCCTATCCTTCTTATTTTTTCCGAAACGCCTCGTATGTAAAAAAAAATGTAAAGTGTTATATACCAAATACCCTGTGAATGCGATAAATTTTACATTGGTGAAACATCTAGACCCTTAAATGTTAGAATTAAAGAACATAAAGATTATTTAAGAAAGGGAGATTTTCACAAATCTAAGATTTGTCAGCATTCATGGGACACAAGGCACAAAATAAATTTTAATAACGCCAAAATTATAATGAAAGAAGCGATAGCCTCAAAAAGAAAAATAAAAGAGGCTTTTTTAATTCAATCTAATACAAATAAATGTATTGCTCATGCATCTGTAGATATTAGTAATGTATGGCCATCGCTTCTTTGATTTTAAAGAACATAACATAAATAAACATAACATACGTAAAATTTAAATATAATCATACAGAAAGTTTGGGCTTTTTGGTTTTACCTTATTAAGTAATTATCAGGTAGTAATTGTTAATTTTGAAGTTTAACTTAATATAATGTCATTTTAACAGAACGTCAACGATTTCTTGTAGACGTATCTGTTTTAAAAAGTAAAGTGTTCTCGAATAGTTCAATTTAAATATTTTAAACAGATTTTTTTTTTGCTTCCGACGACGGAAAGAGAAAACTTTCCGAAACGTTAAGCATTTTTTTCTTTGTTAGGCAAATTTTTATTACTGTAAACACAACTTCTGACAAGCAGCGTCTGTTTAGGTTTAACGCCAGAAGTGTTTACAAAAAATAACTATTTTATTTTGTAGATTTTTCTTGCAGTGCAGTGGCGAAAAACTCATAAGGATTTTTTTGGATAAATGGAAATAAGATTATGACAATATATGATGACAATGAAAAGTTGGTTTCTATAACAATGTATAATTTGTATTTTCTAAACCGTATAAAGTTGTGACTATTTTGGAAATACGTGCAACTTTTAATGCGCATGCGCAAAGTAAGGTCCTCGAGAAAGGCAAACCTATTGCACGTTTCATAAGTGCAATAAAGAAGGTCTGAAAATGGCATGCCGTGATGTTGGGGACATAATTTTTAATGCTAAACTTATGGCGTTGATTTATCCACGTAAGAATTGGGAAGATACGCAACCTAATGGACGAATAATTATTACGTTTCAAGCGCTGTACGGTGGAGACACCAATCGTTCTGCGGTCAACGCATAAAACACTTATTTTCTCTAATTCGGCCAGCGAAGGTATATCGAAGACGGCGTGGATCTGAAAGCGACAGTGTTGCCATATTAAAATGCGTAACATCTGTAATACGTTTGACGAAAATATCTTTGGATGAAAAATCCGCGTTTATGTATTGAAAATTTATTCGTGTTAAACATAAAATAAACAACAAAAATAAAAATTCTTTTATAGGTACTGAATATGTGTCATATGATCGAAAAAAGTAGTTTAGATGGCTTGGATATTTACTATAATATTTTACATATGAAATAAAAGCGATTTTTATTTCCAAGCCAACTCTGACGCCGTTCTTTCTTTAATCATATAATCTATTAAATTGTTTAACGATAGAAAATCCGTATTATTAACGTACTGTAGCCAAAATCCGTAAATCTACGGATTAATCGGTAGTTCTGGCAACACTGTCTTCGGCAATCACTCGCTCTGTCGACTGAAAACAGAACTACGGTACAGTATTCTTTGCTGCGCTGTAAACGACTATCGGTGCGCAGCGGCGCCGAGCTAAACTAAATCTCGGAATTCTCGGACAGGCTGACGTAATGTCAGCTACATCTCAGACAGGTTTTGTACCATGAAATCGTCCATTATGTTGCGCATCTTCTTATTTTTTTTTTAATCAACGGTGTAAGGTTATTTTTGTATTTTTTTTTAGTAAATATGAGGAAATTTATCCTCCTGATATTGCGGAATTTGTTTACATTACGGACGATACGTATACGAAGAGGCAGGTGATCAGGATGGAGCATTTGATTGTGAAGGTTTTGGGTTTCGATTTGTCGGTGCCCACGCCACTGACTTTTATCACGTCGATGTGCAGCATGAACAAACTTGAGGAGAAGACTAAGTTTTTAGCAATGGTAAGTGATTAATTTGGTTTAAAATTCTATTAACACCTTCTAGTCGTATTTGTTTTGGGTGTCCTATAATTTTAGGGCCTAGATTATTATTTTTAGTTTTTTTATTGTCACCGGTTTCTTTTTCCTGATTATAATACTCTTTTTTTCTCAGTTTTCTTTGACATTTAAATCCATGATTAAAATTCCTTGATTTAAATCATAGTTATTTTTTATACAAGACGATAAAATTCGTTGAAAGACTATTAGAGCTACAATTTAAAAATATTTTTACAAGATACAGAGTGTCCCAAATAAATAAAAAATATCAAAGTTGTATTTTTTTAAATGGAACACCCTGTATATTATTACATTTTTAATTTCTACGATTAAAATAAAGGTAAATTTGATTAAGGTTTATTATACTTAAACCTTACCGTTTTTGAAATATTTTCAATTTTGTGAAATTGCAATAAAAATTTTAAAGCTTCATTTCTCCAAGGGTATCAATGTTTTTAATACTAAATATTTAATGAAGTTCATTTATTGATCAGTTATTGTGTTGCAATAATAAAAATAATACCACCTTATACAGAGTGTCTAAACATTTATTTTAAATAATTATTAGCTTCAAACGGCAATAACTTCTTTAATTTAAATGGAATGCCCTGTATATTTTAGGAGAATCAGATGCACAATTAAATTGTCTATCAAATTGTATTATACCATTTTTTACCTATCCCTTCAAGTTTTCGTAGAAAATGCATTTTCTTATAATTTAGACCTCATTTATCAATATATCCATGGAATATTGACATTTTAGATTGTTTTTAAAGCAACAAATGTACAAAATGTACAGATTAGTAATATTATCGTTTTTAGCAAAACGATAATATGACTAGCCCATTTGTATGCAAAAAGAAAACTATTTAAATCTTTATAAAAGAGTATACCATTAATTAAATATAACACCGTTATTTCCGCCCATATACTAATTAATGACATACTTAATTGTGTTCGTTAATAAATTATTATAAATAAATGTGGATTTTTGAGTCAGAAATCAATATAATAATAAGTTATCAAATTAAAGTCTTTGTTGTTATAAATAAGCATTTATTAAAAAATGAAATATCATTTTTAAGGTGTTATTTTTTATCACACTGTCTAATGCCCATACAAAATTCAGTTTTTTAGTATTTGGAGCAATTATTATTAATCAACGCAAACAGTCAGTTAATGTAGTTTTAATACTGGAATCATATTAATTGGTCCTCTTTAACAAATATTTAATCAGTTTTTTTTATTTTTTAATGAAATAAACGAATTATATCGACAATATTAGTATCTGTACTCTTTAAAAATTTGGTACATCTTTAAAAATAATCTAAAATGTCAATAGTCCATGGGTATATTGATAAATAAGTTCTAAATTACAAGAAAATGCATTTTCTACGGAAACTTAAAGAGATAGGTAAAAAATGGTATAATACAATTTGATAGACAATTAAATTGTGCATCTGATTCTCGTAAAATATACAGGGTGTTCCATTTAAATTAAACAAGTTATTGCCGTTTGAAACTAATAATTATTTAAAATAATTTTTAGACACTCTGTATAAGGTAGTATTATTTTTATTATTGCAACACAATAACTGATCAGTAAATAAACTTCAGTAAATATTTAGTATTAAAAACTTTGATACCCTTGGAGAAATGAAGCCTTAAAATTTTTACTGCAATTTCACAAAATTGAAAATATTTCAAAAACGGTAAGGTTTAAGTATAATAAATCTTAATCAAATTTACCTTTATTTTAATCGTGGAAACTAAAAATGTAATAATATACAGGGTGTTCCATTTAAAAAAATACAACTTTGATATTTTTTACTTATTTGGGACACTCTGTATCTTGTAAAAATATTTTTAAATTGTACCTCTAATAGTCCTTCAACGAATCCCAAACTTACAATTTGTAAAAATCTCATCGTTTAGCTGCAATAAGTACTATTTTATCTTCTATTTTTGATAGATATAAGGCAATTTTAACAGTTGCTATGAAAAAAAGTTGATTTAAATCATTGCACCCTGATAAAAATATATTTTTTTTCTAGTTTCTTTGCGAACTAACCCTTCTCGAAGGCGAAACCTACCTCGAATACATCCCCAGCACTCTGGCAGCTAGCGCCATAGCCCTCGCGCGGCATACCCTCGAACTAACCCCCTGCTGGCCACAATCTTTCACCGAGACCACCATGTACACCCTGGATCAGCTCCAACCCTGCCTCGAATTCTTGCAAAGGGCCTTTTGCAAAGCGGCAACCAGCCCTCAGCACGCCATACAGGACAAGTACAAGTCGCAGAAGTTTTTGCATATCTCACAGGTGCCGCCACGGGTGGATCCGTGGATATTCGCCAAAGAGGTTTGTCCTGGAAGGGGGTAAAAAAAAACCGGCGTCGTGGAAGCCTTGTGGCTGGTTTGTTTGGCCTAGATTTTTTTATTTTTATTTAGGGTTATTTTGTTTTTTTTTTATGTTTTTTTTCGTGTTGTTGAGGCGATGTTTCGGGCCAAGACTGGTGCCTTATATCAGATAAGAGTGTGAGGAATTGTTTGTACAGGGTGTGACAAAAAAAAGTTTGCAACAAACGGGAAGATTTTTTTTATTAAAGATGATACACACTGAAGGAATTTTAGGTACTTTTTCTAAAAGTTGTTAAAAAAAAATCTCATTTCTTTACGGACGTTTTTTGTCACACACTGTACATAAAAACACAGTTAAATGGGTCTTGAATGGATATTTGCATTTTATTTCAAGTTTACCTCTATTTTTGGACAAACAAATAACTTTATCAGGTGTCCTTGTAAAAAAAGTCAAGTTGAGTCAAGTTAATATTGGAATGGTTAATATACAGGGTGTGACAAAAAAGGTTTGCAACAAATGGGAAGGTTTTTTGCTACTGGACATGCTGGAGAAATTCAGTGTGTGTGAGTGATTTTTTTTTAAGAAAAATTCTTATTTGTTGGGGTCTTTTTGGGACACACTGTACATAAAATTCAAGTTTACCTTAATTTTTTGACAAACGAATAACTTGATCAGGTGTCCCAGTAAAAGCAAGTTAATTATCGGAATGGTATATGTGTATACAGGGTGATGCAAAAAACGTTTGCAACAAATGGGAAGATTTTTTTTATTAAAAGAAAAATTCTTATTTGTTGGGATCTTTTTGGGGCACACTGTAACATAAAATTCAAGTTTACCTTAATTTTTTGACAAACGAATAACTTTATCAGGTGTCCCAGTAAAAGCAGTAAAGTTAAT
Organism: Sitophilus oryzae; assembly: GCF_002938485.1. Taxonomy (NCBI): domain Eukaryota; kingdom Metazoa; phylum Arthropoda; class Insecta; order Coleoptera; family Curculionidae; genus Sitophilus; species Sitophilus oryzae. The sequence goes on along the minus strand of NW_022147487.1, from coordinate 178,729 downwards.
TATTGGAATGGTAAATATACAGGGTGTGACAGAAAAAAGTTTTGCAACAAATGGGAATATTTTTTATTAAAATGATTTTTTTGTTACTGGACATGCTGGAAAAATTCAGTGTGTGTGATTTTTTTTAAGAAAAATTCTTATTTGTTGGGATCTTTTTGAGACACCCTGTAGGTAAAAACATAGTTAAATAAGTCTTGAATAGATAATTGGCATTTTAATTCGTGTTTACCGACGGTAAATTTTTTGACGGAATAACTTTATTAATACCCTAGTAAAAGCAGTCAAGTTGATTTTCACAATGGCAAATATACAGGGTGTGACAAAAGAAAGTTTGCAATAAATATGAATATTTGTTATTAAAAATGATTATTTTTTCGTTGTTGCTGGACGTGTCGAAGAAATTCTGTGTGTGAGTGATTTTCTCTTGGGATCTTTTCGAGACACCCTGTAGATAAAAACATAGTTAAATAAGGCTTGAACGGATAATTGCATTTTAATTCTAGTTTTACCTCTATTTTTTGGCTAAATAACTTTTACGTGAGGTGTCCCAATAATAGCAAATAAGTTCAATTTTTCAGAATGTCGAATATATAGGGTGGCGCAAAATAAATGATTAAGTAAATAGCAGCTTGTTAAAAAAATGGGATCAATATTTTTTGTAGTATGTAATTTTACAGAGTATTCCAAGACTTGTTTAATTATTTTTTATATTTACAATCACTTTAAACAAAAATTTCGAAAAGATGTAATTCTTGTTATTTTATACTAATTTCTGAAAAATCTCTTGAAATTATAAAAAAAATCGGTTATTGTCTCTATTAATATTGATAATGAATTTTACAAGATAATATTAAAATATTTGTGTCTTTCTTTGTTTTTTAAGCAAAGCCATTTTTTTTCCTTTTTAAGTTTGAATTAAGTGACAATGACATTCACTTGACATAACTCTGACCCACGGATAGATCTGACTTTGACATCTGTCAGTTGTAATTATTTTCAGCCAGTGTATTTTCGATTAAAACTAAAAAGTTGAGATGCTTTTAATGTCGTAAGATTTTTAAAAAAAATCGACGTCATGGTAACCTTTGAAATGAAAGTCGATAGTTTTTATGGGATGTCTATTGTGTTTCGTTTGAAATTAGCATAATTTTTTGTCAGAAATCAATAATATCTTTTTTTCGATTGTCATTTCAAAGGTTACAATGACGCCGTTTTTTTTCGGTCAGAATATAACAAGTTGGTGAGAATTTAATCCCTGAATATAATATGACATTAATTGTCAAGGCTGTCTTTAATTTTAAACAGGCTTATGAGCAGAAACGACTCAATCAAAAATAGAATTAACTAGAAATTAATGCTGGCCGCTCTGTACACACAGCGTTGCCATATCGTCGCATTTTACTATAAACTTTGACTATTCAAGAAGCTTTGCGTGAAAAAAATTTAGCATAATAATTTCTTTTTAAGGAAAATTTGCAAATTTTACTTTTCAACCCAGGGAGGGCCGTTAGATAGTGTTTTCTTCGCGTGCCATGTTGCCGGTTGTCGCAAATTTTCCCTCAAAACACCGAAAACTTGTAAATATTAGGATAATCGTCTTAAAAGTAAAATCAGTTTACACCAGACAATCCACAAAGAAAAATTAAAAATACACATATTTAATAATAAAGGAAAAATAAAAATATCTGGTGTCAAACTGCTAATATAAAAAAAAAATTCTGTGGTTTTTTTTATTTAATTGATTCTAACAAGTCTGTAAATACTATACGTCACAATTTTTAACATACCGATAAGTTTTTTTAGATTTAAAATAATTTTTATTATAGGTTTGAACCAAGAACAGATATTAAAGTAAGTGTTTTCCTAATACATTGATGCCAGTTAGTCAAGCCATATCTGATAAAATAAGAAAATATAGACTTAATGTTAATCCTAGAACATCACTTAACGTCGTTTTTTTTTGTAACAATAGCTGTGCCATTATTAATAAGTTAGTTAAAATAAAAATACATGGATCTGATATAAGTAAACATGACAAATTTCATTACTGTAAAGCTTAGATATTCTTATAACTTGATTTTAAACTCAATATAAAGATCTGAGAAAATTAGAAACGATATATAATCTCATTTTTTACCTCTCCTTTTACACGTTTTTTTCTTTTCTATAATTCTTAAACAAGAAAAAAATAAGTTATAAAGAATCAAAATTTTTTATCGATTGATTGATTTTAGTATAAACCTGTACAGATAACTTATAATTTATTATTTTCGAATATCTACATTTATTATTTGGTTTTTCACAATTTTATTCTCTATAAATATTGTTTTTTTAGGCTCTTGTCTCTCGTTCAAATATGTTGTTGTTTTGCCATAATATTATACGGATTATATATAATATATAGTTTGTTCTGTGAGACTTTGAATATTTAGGCTAGATTTTTTATACTTATATAATTATTGTAATAAGATTTTTTATAAGAAAAACTATTTCGTGTGTTTTATTTCATGTGGCGTAGGAAGAAAACCGTTTTAGCTTCAGCTGTGCTATACAGGGTGGACCTTAAATGACCAGTTATTTTAATTGGTGGTAGTTGTTGTCCAAGGAAATGTATTTTCTACTTTCCAGTTTAAAGTAAATTTGGAAATAACAGTTTGAGAGCCGCCGAGATATTTTGGGAATCAATGATTTACATTTTGAGAACCGCCGATATTTCAGCCGTTTCACAGCTTTTTCAAAGTCCTGTGTTGCCAAATCGACAAGATTTGAAAATTCGCTTTCAAAATTCTTTTTTTGTTTTTTTTTTCATAGAATTTTATGTCTAAAATTTAGAATAATATACTGCAAGTGGGTTTCTGTTTAATACAATTTGGACGTGTGAAAAAAAGTAGAAATAATATTGAATTTTTATTGAAAAGGTAAGCATAAACAGAATATATAAAAATTACAAATGTTTGTGAGTAAAACATGTATTTTCTACAATTGAAACTATTTCTAAAAATTTAAAATAACTCTTAAGTCCTCAGATTTGTTGAAAAATAAGTGTAAAAAATATTTATACCATGCGTTTTATTTCTAGAATTGTTAGGATTACGTTCTGAAATGAATAAAATTAATTTTTATATTTTTTTGTGCAATGAATTAAAATTACTGTAATCTTATTACACAAATGTCAAGAACGTGGGTAGCGTAAGAAGTGGCAACATTGCACAGCCTCAATATACGTTATGTCAAGAAAATTTAAGAACAAGAGTCTGCGGCTCAAAGTTTTTAAAATTCCCAGAAAAAATCAGTTTTATGTATTTTTTTATTAAATGGCGTTTAGGGGTCGACCCGATAGAAATAAAGAACAATTATCTCTTTAAAGCTACCTTGATGCCGTTTTTTTTAACCGAATGATATTTTTTATATTACTGGAACTCTAATGTGACTTCAATACCTACTATGACAGTTTTTTTATTCTATTAAGGATTAACCCTGAACGTGTTTTTGACAATTTAGTTAAAACACAAGAGTAGAAAAATATGGGAAACTTAATAAAACACTGATTGACCCTAAAATATTTTATTTAAAGCATTTTTTCTTAGGGGTATATTAATGTATATTTTATTTAAATCATTCTAGGTCTAGGTACTTAAAAATAAATATATTTCTTGTCTTTTTACTTGAGATTTGTGCAATCTATTAGGTAAAAAAATTATTTACAAGATATTTTTTTAAAAAATATATCACTGTGCATTAATTCCAGCTTTTTCGTGAAATTCTTCATCATTAACCACGAAATCTTTGAGTAATAATTCTTCGTCTTCTATCATTCCCATATCTTTCAGAGCCTTTTCTAAGACATGTTCTTTACAGCCTCCAGCTGCCACAATTATGTCCAAAAGGTCTTCCAAAATATTTTTTTCATCCTGTATAAAATTATTTTAAAATCTAGAAAAAAAAAAACATTTTATTTCGAGTTTACCTCTAACTGTTTGAGTCCCTTATCAATGATTTCTACTGAGGGATGTTCTGAAGACAGATCTTTAATGAGTAAAGATATATCGGCTACTACGAATGCCATAGATAAAATTCCTGATATTTTGGCGAAGTCCTTCATTAAAGTTGGTATAGTTCTCCCTTAAAAAATGTAAATTTTAGATTAACTCCTTAAGATTATAAAGGGTGTTTCTTAAAGAAGTGCAAATATTTTAACTTGTAATGTAATAAATGCCGATTTTAGTTTTTATTTTGTACTTTGTACTAAATTTTTAGAACCATAGGTTCATTTGAAATTTTCAACTTATATTATTTTACACGTAAAAATAGTTTTTTACGTCAAGAACTTTTACCCACCCATCCCTGATAAATTCAAAAACTGACATAATATAGCCGTACTCATTTTTTATATTTTACAGTTTCAAAAAAAAGTTTAGGCAAAACATGAAATATAATTTTTTCATCTTACTATTTTACAGTAAAAATAGTTTTTTCCGCCAAGAACTTTTACCCACCCATCCCTGATAAATTCAAAAAAACTGACATAATATAGCCCTACTCATTTTATATATTTTACAGAGTTTCAAAAAAGTTTAGGCAAAACATGTAATGAATTTTTTTCATCTTATTATTTTACACGTAAAAATAGTTTTTTACGCCAAGGACTTTACCCACCCATCCCTGATAAATTCAAAAAACTGACATAATATAGCCCTACTCATTTTTTATATTTTACAGAGTTTCAAAAAAGTTTAGGCAAAACATGAAATATAATTTTTTCATCTTATTATTTTACACGTAAAAATAGTTTTTACGCCAAGAACTTTACCCACCCATCCCTGATAAATTCAAAAACTGACATAATATAGCCCTACTCATTTTTTATATTTTATAGAGTTTCAAAAAAAGTTTAGGCAAAATTTTAAATATAATTTTTTCATCTTACTATTTTACACGTAAAAATAGTTTTTACGCCAAGAACTTTTACCCAGCCATCCCTGATAAATTAAAAAACTGACATAATATAGCCCTACTCATTTTTTATATTTTACAGAGTGTTGCAAAAAAAAGTTTAGGCAAAACATGAAATATAATTTTTTTCAACTTACTATTTTACATGTAAAAATAGTTTTTTACGCCAAGAACTTTTACCCACCCATTCCTGATAAATTCAAAAAACTGACATAATATAGCCCTACTCATTTTTTATATTTTACAGAGTGTTTCAAAAAAAAAAAGTTTAGGCAAAACATGAAATATAATTTTTTCAACTTACTATTTTACATGTAAAAAATAGATTTTACGCCAAGAACTTTTACCCACCCATCCCTGATAAATTCAAAAACTGACATAATATAACCCAACTTATTTTTTATTTGAAGCCTGTTTTTGTATTTTACAGAGTGTTTCAAAAAGAAAGGTTAGCAAAAATATGAAATATATTTTTTCAAAATTATTAAAAAAAAGAAAAACTTAGGATTCTGTGTATTGTCAGTTGCATACGTAGATTTTTCATTACCTGTCAACACTAGTTAACATAACATTATTATTTAGTTTAAAGCGGTGTATACCTGTTAATCCCAGCACATTGTAGACAAACTGAAAACTCTTCTCAGTTATATGGAAAGTCTTGCCTAAAACAGGCAAAGTACCAATGGCAATATGTTCTAAATGATGCAATTTTGCGGCAGTACTCAACGTAGTTAAAACTGCATTAGTTGGTTTTTCTAAAATGTTTATAGCACCTTTTGCTATACCTAAAAAATATTTTGTTTAAAAAAAAGACAAAGACGGAAAAAATAATTATTTGCCTTCAATTATAGTAGAAATGGCAACATCCCTGCTTACTCCTTCTGAGACAAGCTGATCAATACACTCGTTGAAGTGGGAAAGACTTTTTTGCATCCACACATCAAACATTTCTTTTTCTTTAGAGAGGGTTTTGATATCTTCCATAATGATTGCTGTTGTTTTATAGTCTACATAGTCTGTTATCACATTAGTCAGGCTGCCTGTTACTGACATAACTGCTCCACCTAGTATTGTTAATTTAAAAGAAAATTTAGTGTTTTCTTACACTAAATTAAACAAAAAAAATGTGTGTGCACTATGTGTGCGTATTTGAAGTGAAACTTCATACTAACAGTTATTAAAATGAAGAATCTGAAGGACATGTTTGGAAAAGTATAGTTTGAAATGTTGAAAAAGTAAAATAAATTTAAAAATACTTTTTACGCGTAAAATGGTTTTTACGGGTGATAAGTAGTTTTTACACGTAAAAATAGTTTTTGCGTGTAACAAATAATTTTTTACAAGTAACAAATAGTTTGTTATGCGTAAAAATAGTTTTTACTTGTAACAAATAAATGTAACCTATAAAACTATTTTTCACGCGTAAAAATAACTTTTTATGTGAAACAAGTAGTTTTTACACGTAAAAATACTCTTTTATGCGTAAAAATAGTGTTTTAGGTGTAGCAAATAGTTTTTACGTGTAACAAATAGTGAAACGTAAAAGACTATTTTTCCGCGTAAAAAATAACTTTTAATATGCTCTAACCTGCTCCTAGTATCAGGGAACTTCCTGCAGTCACAGGGGCCCATGCCAGAGACCCTACAACCAGTGCAACTCCTGTTGTTCCCACTACCGTGCCTGATAATTTGGCAACGTTGTTTTTATAATGGTAATTTTCAGCTCTAGTCCTGATTTCTTTTAATTTATCGATGATTTCCTCGATTTTTTCGATGTATTCTTGAAGAAATGTGGTGTAGTGTTTACGGATTGGTGAAGGTTTAATATCGTCTTCTAGTGAGGGATATAGGGAGTTATAATCGGGAGGCGTAGAAGAAGGGTTGTTTTGTGTAATAGGAGGTGTATTATTTTTATTTGGAGGGTTGCTGTTTGTTGCTGTTAGTGGTTCCTAAAATTAAACAAAAATAAGAGAGATAATACCTGTAGTTGAGTTATAAATTCATCCCTTTCAGGGAATATAAGTATAGTAGAGTATGAAATTTTGTTCAAAGGTTATAACATCAGTGAAAGCACAATAGATTTTTTTATCCCTTTAGGGGGCAATAAGTAAAGATAAGTAAAAATTACGAATGCTCAATAATAATGTCGTCAACTAATATTTAATATAGACATTATAGAGCATTTGTAATTTTAGTTTAAAGAGGAAAATGTCATGGGCAAAGGCATTGTCCTTGAATATTTATATACAAAACAAACAATATCAATATCAACCACAGAAATGACCTTTTGACTTCCTGGTACATGCGATTTGTGAGTATAAATAAAATCTTATCAAGTAAAACCTTGTTTTATTCTGTACTGTATGTAGTTATTATGAAGCTTCTAAAGAGTTCAATAAAACAGAACTAGTATATGCAAAAATAGCACCTAAATACTTGTAATATGTTATGAATACCGTTATTATAGTTTAAAAAATTTATATAGTAACAATTTTATTTACTTACATTGTACAAAGTCGCTATATGAGGTTCATGCGTGGGAAGGTCTGGATACAGACTATTTTTTGATATATTTTTCTCTGCCATTCCTGAAATTTTAAAGAAAGCATTAAAAATAAGCGCTTTCAACAAAGATACGATGTGTGCCTTGAAGATACCAATCAAAAATACGACGCAATAAGTACGATTATCGCTACTCACCTTCCATTCTATTGCTAGCTTTATGAAGAGAATATAACGTCTAGTTTATATAATCATGGGTAAAAACTGCACAAAAGGCGTGTAATTTTCACTATAGACGCTTATTTAAAGTTAAAAATATCTGTATTTATATTTATCTTGTTTACAAACAAAGAACTTTTCTTCCAGATGATTTTGACAATGGCATTTGGAGTTCGAAAGGAAAAAAGAGAATTATTAATTTAGATTATCTGCGAGAGATGGCGCATGTTTTAAAATAATAAATAACTTAGGCTATTTGCTAACAGATGGCACTATCCATATTAACAGTAAAGAAATCTTTTAATATATACTTAAACTATTTTTTCCTAGATGGTGCCACAGTTTTAATAAATTATAGTTTGGCTATTATCTCTTAGATGGCGCCACATTTTAATATAATAGAATTCTGTTAATTGGAACCGTGACTATTTCCTAATAGATGGCGCCATATATTTTCAATGTATTAGTTTCGATTGTGGCGGCTAGATGGCGCTACAAGCTACACACTACTTAAAATGTTTGATTTTTCAGTCGAAAACAATAAAATACGACAAAATTATTGTTTTTTTTTGTATTAATCATATATCTTCTTATCCATGATATTCTAGTCTATAACTGAGATGGCGATACTGATTTAAAATATATTTTTTATCGTTTTTAAAAAAAAAGCAAGGAAAATACTTGTAATAAATTGCCAATGATATCAATAAGGCAATGATAGTACTTGGGTTCGACGTATCTTACAAAAATTACAAGTTTAATACATGAAATGTTGTATTTTCTTTTTTCCTGACAAATTTAAATTTTTCGTACTGTACGAATTAGAATCATCAAAGAGAGAGAATAATCAAAGATTTTCAGATGGTTGTTTCATGACATTCTTCAACACTTTTAGACTCAATTCCTCATTTTTTCTTTATGTTTCTCTCACTGTTTATTCTGTTAATTAAAAAGTCACAACGCAACAAAGGCGAACAAAAAAAAAGAATCTTAAAAAAGCCAAACGCGAAGGTTTATAAGCTTTGGCTCCTGAAAGCCGAAACAGTAGACCCGTCATCCGCGGGGCTTTTCGTGTTGTTTTTTTCCATCTCCTCCTCATCAGAGAGCACCTCATCGTTTTTGGTTGAGCTGGCGCGTCTCTGCCCGAATCGAAATTTTTGAAATCTTAATTTGAATGACATGAGTTTAAATAAAAATGATAAAAGGCCTGGGTCGGGCCGATGGTGTGCCCGAAATCGAGATGAAGGGTACCAAGAAACCGCTCGTGATAGATGTTCAGTTTAGCGTTATGATGGTACCGAGGCAGGGTCGTACTCAGAGGCCAGTGTCCAGTATACATTTTTAGGTTTCTAGATAGAAGTCATCTAAATAAATAAAACTAAAACTTCATTCAGAACCTCGCAATTAGTGGAATAAATTAGTGGTTTCAATTACACTTTATACTTTTTAGTTTCCGATCATTCACAATATTTAAAAAATTGGTTAAGTGCGAGTCGGACTCGCGCACGAAGGGTTCCGTACCATTCATTATCTATACAAGATTAGACACTATATTATTATAAACTTTTTTTCCGCTTTAGCTAAAATTTTGAATGCGCGTATAAGGGTGGCTGCAACGACGTCCCGTAATCATGCTGTTAAAACATAACAGCTATTTTTTATATATAAAATCCAATTGTTTTGTTTTAACCGCAGGATTACGGGAGGTCGTTGCAGCCACCCTAAGTAATGTTGGGGGCCGGTGTGGACTCGACCTAACCTCACAATATGGCCCGCCCTCGGATGACCTTAACATCGCATAGACACCGCAATGATTCATTCGTTCGAGAAAAATCGAGTCCCACTGGAATGGACTAGTACATACGAGAACATTCGAAAACCTTCTCTACGCACCTAACGATCTATGGACAATTCTAGAGTTCTTTACCTGTCGGTATAAAAGCCGGCGGCGGTGGCCTACAGGGGGCAGTTATAAATATACCAGTTGAGTTGACGCGCTAAAATTCAAAATAAATTCTTAGTTATAAATCGTTTGTAAATAGTTCTATAAGTCTTTTATCGTTATTGTTTTTGTTAATTAGTGTTAAATAAATAGTGTTTAAATAAATTGTGACTTTCTATCCACACGGAACCGACGAAAAACGTAACAGTAATTTAAAAAAAATGAATAAACACATTACTAAAAATTGTATTAATCAATAATAAATACGTAAAAATATGTAAAAATTAAAAAAAAAAACGATTAAAAAAATGTCGCCTTGACTAGGATTCGAACCTGCCTTATTAAGGCTCCAACGTCATAGCTAGGGAATGCAATCCCGCACCAAAATCTCAATCCCGCAAATCCGCGGGATTAAAGCAATCAATCCCGCGGATCCGCAAAATTGCGGGACTGTAAACAATAGTCATACATTGGGTCCTAAATGGTACAAAAGGCATTGTACATTTTGCATGGGTCCACAATATATTGATATAGCGTGTATCTTAAACTAGCTGTACAGAAATTTGGACCGATGTATACAGGGTGTTCAAAAAATATATTTTATATTAAATAAACTTTTTTAAACAATTTTATTATAATTATTTATCTACTTATTTTATAAATAAAAATATTATTCTGATGTTGAAGTTTTTTTTAACTAGTGTTAGTTATCTGCTTTTAGATACACTCTATATCAATAATTTTTTGGCATATGCACACAGCTTTTTGTACCATTTAGGGCCATACGTATGACTAAAAATGCATATTTTTCGAAAAAAAAGTCGTATTTTGCGGTAAAAAAGATACTTGACCAAATTTTCACACTCTTATAAAACACCCTGTATACGAGAATTCGCTAAATATATTTTCGAAACCCACATAGCATCTTAATCACAATAGATGCATCTAAAACCTGGTCCAAACCGCATCTCAAAATGTTTTTTAGTTCAAGAGATATTCAACTTTATATTTACCCTAAATTATATTTACCCTATTCAACTTTATATTCAACTTTATATTTACCCGGCCACCGAAAACTTGAAAGATTCTATGTAAAATTCTTACTTAAAAGATAATGATTAGTGAAAGTACTTTTTTATTTATAAACATTTATTTAATTCTGTTTTTAGTATTTGTTCTTATAGCGGCAACATAGATACATTATCTGTGAAAATTTCAACTGTCTAGCTATAACGGTTCATAAGATAGACCTTTGTGACAGACGGACGGACGGACGGACAGCGAAGTCTTAGTAATAGGGTTCCCGTTTTTACCCTTTGGGTACGGAATCCTAAAAATATTGAACTTTATTTATTTAAAAATAAAAAAGTAACGGAAAGTATTGTAAAACGGATGTGTCCTGGTTGTTGCCAGTCCGTGCCTGTTTTGATACCCCGCGGGACACCTCATCTTCGCCCATCCCATTCCGCCCGGCCGGCCAGGATGTCGCCTCCGCTCCGCTACTGTTTGATTCCCGATTTAAATTCCTCCAGTTCAGCGGCCAGTTTACTCGAGAGAAAGAGGCAAAAAAATAGAGAAGCGACCGTTTCTCATCGTCGGCCTCGTCTACTTTGGTTTATAGGAAGAAAAAAAGCATACACACATAAAAATTTTCTCTTCAAGTTTATAGAATATTAGAATCCTTAGTTATCCTTAGTTAGAAAACTAAAATGGTGACTCTGTCGTACTTCAATTGCTCTTATTTTCAAATTCATAAAATTACTAATTTAATGACAATAAAACTAAAAATAGTACTGGAGATGATATATTTAGGCCTTGTTGTACAAATATATCTTAAATTCCAGTTAACTGATTCCAGTATTCCTGTAAACTGTGAAAAACTGGAATTCGGCAATTCTATATAGGTATATTTTTCTTGTAGTATGCAATTAAAAGATGATTAAAAGCCCAGTTTAAGCTTAAGTTCACCGATAAGAAGTCATTTCATCAATTTCTTCGCAGTCATTGGCAGTCGCTTGGCAGTAAAATGACATTTTGGCAGTACATGTACTTTTTAAATATTTTTTGTTGGTTAAGTAAATTTCTTCACCAGAAAAATCTACTGACAAACTGATTTCCTTTTGTATTCTACAAAGTGGTGTTTTACAAAAAGCTTTCTAATTTTTTTTGCATATTTGTTTCAGTGGTACCCAGGCTTTTTTCAAGAAATTACTAGAATTATTTTTATCAGTGTAGAGAGGGTTCTTAGATTCACTTTACATAATATATGTCTAGTACGAGCTCAAAGATTAAGGATTTTTAATCCCGACTGAAGATCTCTGAAAGAGATTAGAGATTTTTTTATTCCATATCCATTTTTAATTAGATTTAGTAGCATGACGGTGGCTCAGTAAACAGATACTCGCTTATGATTATGAACTATCTGTATAGTTTTAAGATTGATTATTTACTTTGTTCCATAGCAACTGTTAAAATTGCCTTATATCTATCAAAAATAGTAGATAAAATAGTACTTTAACCGAAAAGGTAGATTAAATGATACTTTAACAGCGAGGATAGGTTAAAAACTTTATTTCTTCTCGCATGTTTTTTAAATGCTTGCATTTTTTTAAATTTTTGTATTCCTTTTCATAAGTTATTCGGGATTTAAATGGAAGTAGTTTGCATATGGCGTTTGTCGCCTCAGCCTGAATATCTGTTGGTAATTTACTTATTTCGTTTTGAGCCATTTCTGGCTCCAATTCAATCAGCAATCGACACGAAAGAGAATTAAAAAATATTGACTCAAAACTGACAACTAAAGATACAGCTTCATTTATTTGTCAAATTACATAGCAACCAACGCCAAACCAGTAAAATATTTTTTTCTACTCCTAATATATTCCTTGAAATAATAATTTCTGAATATTTTTTAAAACATAACTCGCTAATGGAAATAAAATATTGTTTTATACACGACGATAAAATTGCATTATCGCCTCTTGAAATTAATTCACTCGCGATTTCATCGCTCGTGAATTAATTTTTTCGGTCGACGATAAAATACCATTTTATTGTAGTAGAAAGCAGAAGTATCCAAGCTAGTAAATATTTTATTTGTATACCCGGTAATTCATTTCTTTTGGTAAAAAAATAACTTATATACTATAATTTTTGATTGATATTATTCAAATTATCACACCGTAATACAGAACCGAAATTATTACAGCTCCACTCAATCTTCAGGTCGTTTTTTTTCCAAAACTAACGTAATCTAGAAATAATCTAGCCGCATATGTTAATGCGCTGTCCCGATCTAGTTCCAGTTAACTTCAAACAAAGATAGATTTTTTCGTGTAAATCCACCGGCCCCAGGTCTCTCTATCCATCAAAAACGACGTCCCGCAGTGACAACTGGCAGTTCAGTTTTACTAGTTTTATATACAGAGTGTTTGTGTCTAATTTGAATGGTATTTCGGTTGAACAGTTCGATAATTTCAAACCTGTGAACAAAAAGATTAAGGAAGAACCATATCAACAAACTTTGCTTGAACGCGATGGGGGTGTCATATATCGTCCCATTGCTGCCAAAAGTCACTAACTTACTTTTTATTACTTCCGAGAAAAATGCGTCTAAAAATGAATTGCATTGCATAAAGATGTTATAGTTAGTAACTATTCGGTATTAAAATAAAACATAAATAGCCAGGAATCGTAGTTAATGACTTTTGTAATCGATTCTCCGCTTTAAAACATAGTTAGTGATTGAATTTGGTTGTTCGGAAAAATGTTACTTAGTGACCTTTGGCAGCAATAGGACGATGTGGTTGACTTAAATTCTGGTTTAGTTGGTAGTCAGTAAATTAATAGATATTTGCGATACAAGTGAGTTACTGTGTAATCACACAAGTATCTTAATGGAGTTAACTCGCGTGTATTGTACAATATTTTATCTACGTCTAACTATAAAACACACAATGAATTTTAAAAATTATTGTACTTAACTATACACCTATCTTAAAAATCAATTACCTTAATACCTTTGTCCAAATAACACCATGCATGGCAATGTCAATATGACAGTAAACAATATTGATATATTAAAAAAATATTAAAAAATGAGCGTTGCGGAAAATATTCCCTCTGACATTGAAGAAGAGGCATTCAGAGCCATTTCTGGATTGCTTCCAGCAAGATCGAAACAGAAGTATGAATATCATACTCTAAGTATGAAAAATGGTTCACCGAAAAAAAAGTACACAACTATGGAAATGAAAAGGTACTATAACATATTTTTCCAATTTAGTGCAAAATAAATGTTTTAGAAAATATTTTTTTCTCTTTGGTAGTCATCTAAACAAGGAGTGCGGTAATGAAAATGCGTGAGTTGAGAAGCTCTTAACTCACTCAAAATACGTGAGTTAAGAGCTTCTTAACTCACTGACGTAGATAAACAATTTAAACATTTTTATAAGAAAAACGTTGTTTCTACACTAGATAGTTAGTTCGACATAGTAGAGTATAATTAGAAAAACAAACGATTTAAATAATTTCATGAAATATGCAATAATATAAAATTGCAGAGGATTTTTTTCCAATTTCTTTACTGTGAACTAAACATCGCCATTATGAGGCAGCCATTTTGGTTTACGTGTTGCGGAATATCGTTTGATTTGTAATTAGTTTTTACCAAGTAAAATCAGGAAACGAGGTATTTCATTTAGAAGTAAATTACTAAAAAATTGGCGCCGGGAGGTACATATATAGTCGCCCATACTAAAATATGTTAATAAAAGTTGGTAGGCAGTTCTTTTAATTTCAAAGTAAAAGAATTTTTCCAATTTGTTTTTATCTCAAAAACTGCAACTTTGACTGATTTTGATGTTATTACAAATTTTGTTGCAAATATTATTCCTAATCTTAAATTATTGAAAACCGCGTTTCGCTAGCCACTGTAATTTTGGGGTTACGATTTTTTAAAATTTTTAACTCCCTCCTATACCCCCTTACCAACCCCCCACCCCCACCAAAAACTAATGGCCAGATTCTCGGGAAACAGACAGACAGACAGACAGACAGACAGACAGACAGACAGACAGACAGACAGACAGACAGACAGACAGACAGACAGACAGACAGACAGACAGACAGACAGACAGACAGACAGACAGACAGACAGACAGACAGACAGACAGACAGACAGACAGACAGACAGACAGACAGACAGACAGACAGACAGACAGACAGACAGACAGACAGACAGACAGACAGACAGACAGACAGACAGACAGACAGACAGACAGACAGACAGACAGACAGAGACAGACAGACAGACAGACAGACAGACAGACAGACAGACAGACAGACAGACAGACAGACAGACAGACAGACAGACAGACAGACAGACAGACAGACAGACAGACAGACAGACAGACAGACAGACAGACAGACAGACAGACAGACAGACAGACAGACAGACAGACAGACAGACAGACAGACAGACAGACAGACAGACAGACACGACAGACAGACAGACAGACAGACAGACAGACAGACAGACAGACAGACAGACAGACAGACAGACAGACAGACAGACAGCAGACAGACAGACAGACAGACAGACAGACAGACAGACAGACAGACAGACAGACAGACAGACAGACAGACAGACAGACAGACAGACAGACAGACAGACAGACAGACAGACAGACAGACGAGACAGACGAACAGACAGACAGACAGACAGACAGACAGACAGACAGACAGACAGACAGACAGACAGACAGACAGACAGACAGACAGACAGACAGACAGACAGACAGACAGACAGACAGACAGACAGACAGACAGACAGACAGACAGACAGACAGACAGACGAGACAGACAGACAGAGACAGACAGACAGACAGACAGACAGACAGACAGACAGACAGACAGACAGACAGACAGACAGACAGACAGACAGACAGACAGACAGACAGACAGACAGACAGACAGACAGACAGACAGACAGACAGACAGACAGACAGACAGACAGACAGACAGACAGACAGACAGACCATACCAAATAACTCATTTTGAGTGAAATTAAAAAAACTTTTTTTTTGCCGATCTTAGCCTACCATACCTGTTGGTTAATACCTGTTGGTTAGGACATTGGAATACACTTTTTGATTTTTTTCAAAAGAACCTCTTTATTTCGCAACTGAATCAGTAATCTAAACATTTTTTTTTCTAAAATGCCACTGCGTAGAATCCACCAGGTGTCAGTGGCTTTTAAGTAGTAAAAAAATGTCTTTAACCAAAAAAAAAACGTTTTAAGGGGTGTATCACCTCTTATCATCAGAAGCAGAAACTCTTTCGAAAACACTCTCATTTTTTAGCATTTAAGCATAACTACATTCCATATCTATGACATCGTTGCATCAGATGTAATATTGAAAATTATAAATATTCATATTGTGAGCGAGCCAATTCACGCGAATCATGTATAAATAATTTTTCCGTGTAAAACTCGTACCTCTGGAAAAGTTGTGTTGCCATTAAACGATTTCCAGCATTAATCATTTAAAGGCTTATTAATATTAATATTGGAATTGCGTGTGGGCTTATCCAGAATTACCAGTAAGAAAATTTCTCCGAGTTTACTGCAGAGGCTATTACTCTACGCTTTTTTTTTCCTTTTCCTGTTTTTATATTTTCCAGGTCACACATATACATAGGCAAGAATGCGTCCTGTGTGTGATGTGGCATAAAATACATGGAGCTGCAGTTCTTGGTAATGACCGATATAAATTTTAGGAACTAGTGAGTTTGTCCTAATTTATTAATTAAAAAAAATCAATGTCCAATTATATTTAGTACATTTTCTAGCACATCTGCAATGTTTACATTACCGTAAACTAGTACTAGTACTTACTATAACTAAAATAGAATGTGGAGTACCTCAAGCCTCAGTACTAGGCCCTATTTTGTTTCTTCTTTTTATTAACGACATTGCTAACATAAACATCAGTGGTAAAATATGTCTTTTTGCGGACGACACTAGCTTCACTTGGAGCAACAAGGACGTCACGGCACTTCATAGGATTATATCAAATGACTTAATCACCATTAAATCTTGGTGCGATTCGAACCTCCTAAGTCTCAACATTTCTAAAACTAAAGCTTTGTCGTATAAAAACTCGCGACAGCGTTTTGTACTTAACAACACCACCATTGACGTCGTAAAATCTGTAAAATTATTAGGGCTTGTTGTAGACAATTCTCTAAAATGGGACATGCATATCGACGCTTTGTCGAAGAAATCAATCTCTGCCTGTTTTGCATTAAGATCTGTTTCTAAGGAGCTTAACTTATCAGTGGCTAGAACTGTTTATTATGCATTTTTTGAGTCGCACCTCAGATATGCCCTGCCCATTCTGTTGCGCGACTCAATTTGACCGCATTTTCAAGCTCCAGAAGGGAGCTGTTCGATATTCACTAGGACTAAACAGCAGAACTCATTGCCAGGACTTCTTTAAAAAATATTAACTCTTCTTTCCTTATTTATATTTGAATCCGTTTGCCTAATACGTAAGCATGTGTTAGCTTCTCAAGAAAGGTCATCTCACACTTATCCACTCAGGAACGCGGAGCAAGATCTTTATCTACCTACCCCACGCTCAGAGTTAGTTAAAAGTTCATTATTATATAACTCGAAAAAAATGCACAATCACCTGCCATTTGAAATCAAATCCATAACATCATTTTCTTCATTTCGCAAAGCATTGAAATCTTATTTACTAGACAAGGCTTTCTATGCCGTAAATGACTTAAAAAAAGGGGCAATTTTGGTAAGATTTTTAGTTTTTTTCCGTTTATACAGGGTCCGGCAATAGTGGGTCGGGCATCTGTAGCTCCTAGAATAAAAAACTTGAGAATTTTGTTTAAGTACAAACCCAAACTATGTACCAGGATGTATTTCAGGAAAATATTTTAACTTCAATAGGGTGGCTCAAAAAAGTGTGAGCGGACCTGGATGATTTTTTTTAAATGGAACACCCTGTATATTATTGCATTTTTGGCTTCTTTTCAGATCACTTTACATAACCCTAAGATATGAATAAATATATTTCCATAGTTTCAGAGATATTAAAAAATAAATTAAAAATATATATTTTTCAGCCCTTCTTAAAAAGACTATTAAAAATACAAGAACTGTTCTGAAATCAAAACGATATTAGGTATTTACTTTAGATGGTCTGTTCTTACTTTGCTATAAATATGGTAATCGTAATTCATACAGGATGTTCAATATTCTACGCCAAACTTTCTAAAATATAAAATATTTTTTCTTTGTTTTTTTAAATGGAACACCCTGTATATTATTTTTTTATTAGATGGAGAGTTTAAAAATGAACATTTATTGTATTTAGAGTATTTCAAAATTTTTAACGGTTTCGCAGATACACACAGTATTATTTCATATGGCGCTTTCAATGGTAAAATACGAGAGAAAAATTACTGGGTGGCTTTGATAAAAATTTACTGTGGAAAATGCCATATGAAATATAAAACCGCAAATATCTGCGAAACCGTTAAAAATTTTGAAATACTCTAAATATAAAAAATGTTCATTTTTTAATTCTCCATCTATTGAAAAAATAATATACATGGTGTTCCATTTAAAAAAAAACGAAGAAAAATTATTTTACATTTTAGAAAGTTTAGCTTAGAATTTTGAACATCCTGTGATTTTCATATTTATAGCAAAGTAAGTACAGACTATCTAAAGTAAATACCTAAAATAGTTTTGTTTTCAGAACAGTTTTTGTATTTTTAATAATTTTTTTAAGAAGGGCTGAAAAAATATATATTTTTGATTTATTTTTTAATATCTCTGAAACTATCAAAATGCATTTATTCATATCTTAGGGTTATGTAAAGTGATCGGAAAGGAAGCCAAAAATATAATAATATACAGGGGAAATACATCCTGATACATACTTCAGGTATGCACTTAAACAAAATTCTCAAGTTGTTAATTCTAGGAGCTACAGATGCCCGACGCACTATTGCCGGACCCTGTATAGTCCTTGTTATAGGAATTATTTAATCCTAAGCAATGTCATTTAACCTCTTTATTATAACACAAAAATTAACTAAAATATTAAATCAAAATTCTAAGCAGTACCTACCTACTTCAATTATTGCATTTTAAGGTTGTCCTAAAGTAACCCCGTCTGTCGGGGTAACTTTGAGACAGATACATTTTACACGTACATAGCCGTAAAGAAGCATTTTATATCAGAAAGGGACACACAGCTATACTCTGTTTTTTTTCTCAGGTAAGATTTCGACAGACGATGACAGAAGAAAAGCAGATGACGTCCCATACCAATCTATTTATTTTACTAAAAAAAGTTTTTAATAATTTTTAAGCTAACTATGGATGGGTTTAAATATAAATTCGTCATTCGTCACTTGTTGTTTTTAACCAGTTTTATTAGTTTATTTCAAAAATGACAGATCGTATTTCAATTTTATTGTTTTGACGGAACGATGAACGACAAACGGACGCCGATGCGTATGAACTCGCCTTTAGATTTTTGACGTTTGTCAAAGTCTTGCCAAATTATAGGTTATAATTTTGTGACAACTCTTGTCAAATACCCTGCGTTTTGGAAGATGATGCATTTTGATTCGTGCTATTACGAGTGTTTTGTGTCTTTTGAAGTCAAGTGGAGGAAAAATCGAGTGAAAATTAACAGTAGGGAGCACAGGTTATGGTTAATAGTCACTGCCAGGCAGAAAGTCTTATACAGATACACCAATAAAGTTACTATCAATAAAGTTCGTATACCATCTCGTCGTAGATAAGTGCATCTCGAATGAGGTAGAAGGACCATACTAAACACATACTAAAAACTGAGAGTAGCTGTAAAATATCGACATCCCACGATAGGTAAATAATGGATTTTAGTACTGCAGAAAAATAATGTCAAAAGGTACTGGTTTAAAAAAATTAAGATTAAAGTTAATTAATCAACCTGTGAGGTATAAAATTTGGTAAGTGTTATTATTAATAAAATAGTTTGTTTTATTTATGTTGTTTTATTTATTCCTGCGGAATATTACAAATTTGTATTTGTACATACGTTATATTGATAAAATATAATCATAAATGCGGGAAGCGGGAAGTTTCATAAAGCTTGAAAGTAAGAAATAGTTCTTTTTTATATTTTTCGGTATTTGGTGTCTTGTTTTTGTTTGTTTTGTATTAACACATACCGTTTTTTATTAAACAAAATAACTCGATTACATTTTTTCAGTTTTATGCAGTTTTATTCACAATATTTTGAAGTTACTTGTCAGTCAAATTTTAAATACATATATTAATTTCCTGCTATGCGTTCCAGTTGTACCAACTTATTTCTTTGTAAAATAAAATAAACTACTTTGAAATTAAAATGACAGACACATCTATCACTGTCAAGGATCTTCTCGTTGGACAGACTATATACAGGGTTGTTCACCACACACGACACGAGTATTGTAGCTAAGCGATTAGATTTTTACACATTGTAAGTTTTGGGTTCGTTGAAGGATTATTAGAGCTACAATTTAAAAATAGTTTTACAAGATACAGAGTATTTTTTTAAATAAAACAACCTGTATATTATTCTACTTTTAGATTCTACGATTGAAATAAAGGTAAATTTGATTAAGGTTTATCACACATAAACCTTACCGTTTCTGAAATATTTTCAATTTTGTGAAATTGCAGTAAAAAATTTAAGGCTTCAATTCTCCAAGGGTATCGTAGCTTTTAATACTCAATATTTACTGAAGATTATTTATTGATCAGATATTGTGTTGCAATAATAAAAATTATACTAGCTTATACAGAGTGCCCAAAAATTTATATTAAAAAATTACTAGCTTTAAACGGCAATAACTTGTTTAATTTAAATAGAACACCCTGTATAATTTACCAGAATCAGATGCACAATTTAATTGTCTATCAAGTTGTATTATGTCATTTTTTACTTGGATTTGATTTCAAAGATTGAAAGTCTAAAACTACAGTACACACTGTATAATCATGGTGTGATTGAAAATAAAATAATATAGCTACAATCCTCGGAAGAGAATTTCCATTACTGTCTTGAGATTTACAATAATAAAATGTGATCTCTTACATACAGGATGGCAATTTGAAAACGAACAGTATTTAATATTATCTCTACTAATGATAGTATGAAAATTTGGCGAAATATGTCAATTTACATATCAAGGGGGACAATTTTTGAGGCATTTGTTGTCGTGTTACTTTCAACCCTTTAACCCTCAGGGCACCTACCCCTAAAATTTTAAATGGCAACCTCTATTTCTTTTACCATTTTTGTGTTCCTTATAAAATTCTCAAAAAAATAATGCAGTTTATGTAGAATTCTATAAGAAACACAAAAATGGCAAAAGAAATATGGGTTGCTATTTAAAATTTAGGGGGTCAAGCGTTTGAAAGTAACACGACAGCAAATGCCTCAAAAATTGTCCCCCTTGATATGTAAATTGACGTGTTTCGCCAAATTTTCATGCTGTCATCGGTAGAGGCAATATTAAATGCTGTTCGTTTTCAAATTGTCACCCTGTATGACATAAGGATTGAATAGCTGAAAACAGAAATAAAAAAAAACTGTAAAAAAACAAACGGTTTCTTTTTGTGCATCCGAGTAAACCGTTCTTCGTATACCCAAATTACACGGGCCAACCAAGAGTACTAATAATTCGGCTGAGAAATTAATATGCATGCAAGAATAAGCAAAGTTCTCGTCTCGGACCCTGAGAATAAAGAAATAAAATAATTGTTGGGGGCGGTCGCCATAGCATTACGGTTTTATGCATATCAGAACGAACCGTTTTGGGTCCGCCGATGCTTAAACACTATAATTTAGAACCGAAATTTCGATGAATGTATTATAATTGTGGTTACTTTTTCGTTCCCTGTTCCGCGGTTTTTGAAATTTTGTTTATAAAGCCAACGAGATTTAAAAACTGAAATTTAAAAAGAATAGAATTATATCTATGTTTGATTAAACTTGTAGATCCCATGTTGGTAATAAATTATTGATTTTTGATGGAGTAAAATTTCAAGGCCATGACACACGAGCTAGCGAGATGAAAGTGGTAAGGATCGCACGATCGCGCAAACACCCAAAAACATTTTATTTGAACCTAAGAAAATCATTATAATAAACTTGATATTATACCTGTGATACAAATATCCTCTGGTTGTGTGCTAGAAAGTAAATTTTCATGAAAATTCCACACCTGTAATAATTTTTAACCAGTCAAAATGTGATTTTTTGACAAATCACCATGGCAACGGATAAATTTTAGTGAATTTTTTTTTCCTTGTAGGCACCCAACAGCGAATTATACTGAAAATTTTTTGACGTTTATAATGATAGAATATCTTCTTGAGAGATTCTGGTTTTTATCTGATTACATGATAATTTCGATACATTTCAAATATAAAGCTGAGATGTTTTCTATATTCTTTGGACACCTCCTTTCTTCTTAATGGCAAAAATGTAGGACTTGAAATGGACTGAATTAAATGTCTATGTCTAATGAAATATATATATAATATTTAGACACTATTTTATTCACCTTTTTTCCATTTAGCACTTTGAATTTTGAGTAGTTTAGATGCAAATATTCGTGAACAATTCGAAACAAATTTTCTTTCTTCAAGTAGGAGCCAGTCCAGGGTTCGGAAAACTACATGTTACTTTTAAAAACTACATAAACTGCATTACATGTAGTTAATGTAGTTTATGTAGAGTGTGTAGTTTATGTAACCTATGTGTGTAACTTTCAAATGTCAAAGGTTTGAGGTGAGGTTATAATAAGTTGAAGCTTTAAAAACACATAATGTATTTAAGAAAACAGGAGAAATATGGCTTTAAATATAATATTTACATCATATTATCTCTATTACACCTCATACAAAGGAAAATTATTCATAATATCAATACATAGTTTATTAACGTAGTTTTCATGTAGTTAATGAACGGGAAAAGACGTAGTTTTAGAAGAAAAACTACACGTAGTTAATCAGGTAAATTACGTCTTAATTAACTACTTCCGAACCCTGGGAGCCACTATCCTCTATTAATGCGGGTAAATAAGTTATCGCACGATAATTAATCATTACATCAGACAATTTCACGCATATTTTGCATGTAGTATGATTTTCAAAGCGATTCATTTTTGAAACAAAGAATTTTGTTGGTTTTTCAAGCTGCACAATATTCTTTATTACAACAAAACGCGAGTTTTTCTGACATTTTGAACTGTCAAAATACGATGATCACAGCCAGGGGCCGGAAAGTGAAATAGCAAAAGCGGTTCCACCGTTTCCACGGAAATTTCAGATAAAATAGTTCCAGCCTCGGGCGCTAGGTGGTAGTGCAATTAATTTTTAGGTTAAAAAGTTGCTACTAGTTACTGCCAGATGGCGTTCAATCAGATTTTTTTTGTAATTTCCATAGTTTCCAACGGCCATTGTCATATTATTGTCAAATTCTCAAAAAATATTGTCGTTGTCATAGCGCCAATCATAATATTATCAAAAATAATTATCAAAACTTGATCAAAACCATCAAAACGTTTTTCAAACTAATTTGTTATATATGTTTTTATTAGACAATTCATTTTGTTTGTGGCCCTAAAAATATAATGTAAGTCATTTATTTTTGCTATCATTTAAGTACCTATTTATATTTACTCCATTTACAAAATTTTGGGCGTATTACGTTGGTCTTGTTTTATTATAATAAACGATGTTTAAATATTTGACTTATAATTAAAATCTTTAAATAATAAATAATATTTACACATGTTTGGCTTTAATTTTATTTAATAATTTTATAAATTATACTGTTAAATCTTATTTTTTACACATCACAACGATACTTGTTATTAGTATTGTTGAATTTGTGTAAAAATTAAGATTTAATAATCAAATTTAATTATATATTTTAGAGTAGAATTCAATAAATACGCTCATTTAAAAAGCTTGCGCTTCGATCCATTTAAAACAAGCCCTACTCAATAGATCAAAAACAAGGTATAATAAATTTATTTTCAGGCTTCTAGTGCTCTATTTTCTCCAATTAAAAAGACTTTTATTCGCATCCGTGATAAATTTCGAGAAATTTCAGTAGTTAGTTTGACCATAACCGGGTCTGGGCGCATAACGCCAGAAGATTTAGCGACTGGCTTTAGGAAATTCGAAAAATGGACGCAGATATTAATAAAATGTCTTGAAAAATGCCCCTACGAAATCGGCAAATCAACTTTTAAGCTTGCTGAATAGTTTAGCTAAACCACATGGGCGTAGTCAGATTTAAATATTCACATTTATAGATACCAAGCAATTGAAACTATTGTAATATTACTAGAAGTCAAAAAGAATTAAACACATATCTTTCAAAGTAATATCAGTAGGTAAATAAATAAGTAAGCCTTACTAGCCTTTCCTATTTTTCTAATCCCCTGGATGAAGATTCCTCTCTGACGTAGCTTTATGTACTCGTCCAATCCATGTTGCTTTTAATCTTTTCCTTTTTCTTTTTTCTGCTGGTATCCATTTCAAGACTTTCTGGTATTCGGTCCTCACTCATTCTTTCTACATGCCCATACCATACCAGCTCTCTTCTCTCTATTTCATCTATTATCGTTTGCTGGACATGCATACTTTCCCTTATCTTTTAGTTCGGTACTCTTTCCATTCTTGATATCCCCGCAGATCCTCGCCAGTAGTCTATCTCGAGTGCTAATAGATGTTGTTCCATTCAAAGTGAGCTGCCATGTTTCACATCCATACAAAATTATACTACATACATAATTATACTAAATAGTATGTTATTTCTCATATGAGATGTGTTTGGACCATACTACTGAGTTTAGGCTGGTGTTGCACAAGAGTCTCGCAAGAAATTCAAGACAAGACTTTCAAAATTTCTTGTCTTGAATTTCAAGATAAGACAAGACTTTATTATGCAAGAAATTTTAAGAGTCTTGCAAGATTTCTTGAAAGTTAGAAATGCTACCCACTTTTCATACCCGTTCACAAGTCTTGTTGTCATAATTGTAGATCTTCCTTATCTTGGGTCATTATATACCACATCAGCAAAGTGAAGGTTGTATAGAGTTGTTTCGTCGTTAAATAGTATTCCCATTCCTCTGCACGATCTTCTCCATTTTTTTCTGAGAAAAGACTTCGTGGCCAAAAGTTCTAGTCTTCAGAAGATGCGGTCAGCGTCTTCAAAAATGCAATTTTGACGGTACAACAAGTGAGTGGAACACTGCTTTCAGAATTGGTTCCAACGGAGGCAAAATGCATTTTTCTTCGTGGAGAATACTTCGAAAAATAATTTCTCTACTGTTTTTCTCTGAGATCTCTAAATGCAAAATATAAAAGACAACCCTCGCATCAAAGCTTTTGAGTTGTACGCCTCTGAATTCAAATTTGTATCCCATCCCGAGCGCGATTTCCCGAAGAATGCCGGCAAAGCGGCCGCGCGGTGTACGTTTCGCTGTTTGCTTATCGGCCAGATTAATATTTGTTTCCACCGCAAGACGCAGAAGAAGAAGAGGAAAAAACAACGGGACCACCTTTTGGAATAGTGGTTGTTGTTGGGCGAAATGCACGCGAATTAATATTAGTTAAAATTCCTTTCTTCGGCTGGCGATTGATGGCGCTGCTCGCGGAAACGCACGAGCTTGGATTCCGAGCGAAAGATGACCACGATAGGATAAGAGGCAGAGAGAATTAGTAGAATGCACTCTACTCTTTTCGGTAGCAGAAATCGTGTAGAATTTTCATTTTCATTTCAATTTTTTTTTCCAAATAATTTCTGAACTAACGTCCCTATCTGGATGAAAATTAGCAACTCGCATTTGACCAATTTTTTTTTAACTGTTTTGAAGAATAATAACTTTTTTTCCCTATACAGGGTTGTTCACCACATACGATAAGGAGTATTGTAGCTAAACGATGAGATTTTTACAAATTGTAAGTTTGGGGTTTGTTAAAAGACTATTAGAGCTACAATTTAAAAATATTTTTACAAGATACAGAGTGTCCCAAATAAATAAAAAATATCAAAGTTGTATTTTTTTAAATGGAACACCCTGTATATTATTACATTTTTAGTTTCTACGATTAAAATAAAGGTAAATTTGATTAAGGTTTATTATACTTAAACCTTACCGTTTTTGAAATATTTTCAATTTTGTGAAATTGCAGTAAAAATTTTAAAGCTTCATTTCTCCAAGGGTATCAATATTTTTAATACTAAGTATCTAATGAAGTTTATATATTGATTAGTTATTATGTTGCAATAATAAAAATAATACTACCTTATACAGAGTGTCTAAAAATTTATTTTAAATAATTATTAGCTTCAAACGGCAATAACTTCTTTAATTTAAATAGGATGCCCTGTATATTTTAGGAGAATCAGATACACAATTAAATTGTATATCAAATTGTATTATCGTTTTTAGCAAAACGATAATATTACTAGCCCATTTGTATGCAAAAAGAAAACTATTTAAATCTTTATAAAAGAGTATACCATTAATTAAATATAACACCATTATTTCCGCCCATATACTAATTAATTACATACTTAATTGTGTTCGTTAATAAATTATTATAAATAAATGTGGATTTGAGTCAGAAATCAATATAATTCAAATTAAAGTCTCTATTGTTATAAATAAGCATTTATTAATAAATGAAATATCATTTTTAAGGTGTTACTTTTTATCACACTGTCTAATGCCCATACAAAATTCAGTTTTTAGTATTTGGAGCAATTATTATTAATCAACGCAAACAGTCAGTTAATGTAGTTTGAATACTGGAATCATATTAATTGGTCCTCTTTAACAAATATTTAAACATTTTTTTTTTTATTTTTAATGAAATAAACGAATTATATCGACAATATTAGTATCTGTACTTTTAAAAATTTGGTACATCTTTAAAAATAATCTAAAATGTCAATAGTCCATGGGTATATTGATAAATAAGTTCTAAATTACAAGAAAATGCATTTGCTACGGAAACTTAAAGAGATAGGTAAAAAATGGTATAATATAATTTGATAGACAATTAAATTGTGCATCTGATTCTCGTAAAATATACAGAGTGTTCCATTTAAATTAAACAAGTTATTGCCGTTTGAAGCTAATAATTATTTAAAATAAATTTTTAGACACTCTGTATAAGGTAGTATTATTTTTATTATTGCAACACAATAACTGATCAGTAAATAAACTTCAGTAAATATTTAGTATTAAAAACTTTGATACCCTTGGAGAAATGAAGCCTTAAATTTTTACTGTAATTTCACAAAATTGAAAATATTTCAAAAAAGGTTTAAGTATAATAAATCTTAATCAAATATACCTTTATTTTAATCGTAGAAACTAAAAATGTAATAATATACAGGGTGTTCCATTTAAAAAAATACAACTTTGATATTTTTTACTTATTTGGGACACTCTGTATCTTGTAAAATTATTTTTAAATTGTACCTCTAATAGTCCTTCATCGAACCCAAAACTTACAGTTTGTAAAAATCTCATCGTTTAGCTACAATACTCCGTGTCGTATGTGGTGAACAACCCTGTATTCTTGTAAAGGTACTGAAAGCGTGGTTTGTTTGCTTATTTTTTCGTTTTTCTCGGTTTGATTAATGCGCATCTGATTGCATTTTTTGATGTGTTCAAAAGTTACTATTGCTTCTAGGGGCAAGTCGTCAGAAGCGCCTATATAGTCGCCGCCAGCAGGGTGCCTGTGGTACAGAAGGCTTGGGGGTTTGTAGGATTGGGAGCTCAGGCCCCCATGTTCAAAAAATTCTATTTTGTGTGATGAATTATTTAGCAATGGCGAAGAAAAAAACGAATTCATCTCAAGAATAGATATCTGTTCTAATCACAATCGGTATAATTTCATTACAATATTCTAAAACAGTTTATTGTGTGCGAAATTCGTCTCGCTCTCATAGGTTTTGTATTCAAATGAGCGTTCAGCAACTAAACGGTAGCCTGGTAAAAGCAAGAAATTGCACAAAAAAAACGCGACTATCCGACAAAGATATCGTTTTTTAATCGGAACCGAATAGCATGGGAATCGGAATGAGCTGAGCCCATTAGCATTGCGCCATTTTGTTGCAAATCTCTCTCGCCGAACGAAATATGATAAATAGCCTTTTGTTTTAATGGTTGGTAAAACGTACGAATAAACGGGTTCACAGCTGTGAATTGATAGCGATCGCACTTGGATAGGGAACAAGGAGGTACAGTTATGTGTATTTTTTTCTGCTTCTTGCTTTTCCGTAATCTTTTCTTCTGCAGAATTTCTCTTTTCTGAAAAAAAGTAGGATAGATTAGTTTATGTGTTTAGTATGGAATAATTTTAATTACAAAAATAATATATTGTTTAATTAAGAGTAAAAATTGTGCTTTTTGTGGTGATGCTGTCTGTACTTTGGACGCATTACAGGAGAGGCACAAAAAGTACATTTTTGCTCCGAATAGAATACTATTTTTTTCAAACGTCACAAATAATGTTTTAAACAATTTCGTCGCATAATATAAAAAGTAATACCTTGCAAGTAATTATATTTCGAGCAACAATGGGTACACTCGTTGAATTTGACACTTAATGTCAGTTTAATAACATTTTTTTTCAAACGTCACAAAAGTATTAATTTTTGCGACGTGATTGACAATATAAAAAAGTCATTTTAACGCCTAGGCTTAAAAGTAAAGCACTTTTACGCCTAAGCATAAAAGTACGAAAATATATTATTAAACTGACATAAAGTGTCAAATGTCAAATTCAACGAGCGTAACCATAGTTTCTCGATATATAATTACATACAAGGTACCTATGACTATCCTTTTATATTATTTGGAACGCTTGAAATTGTTTAAAAACTTATTTGAGGCGTTTGAAAAAAAATAGCATGTTGCAAAATATAATTCATTTACGGCGTAGAAAGCCTTGTCTAGTAAACAAGAGTTCAATGCATTGCGAAATGTAGAAAATGATGTTATGGATTTGATTTCAAATGGCAGGTGATTGTGCATTTTTTTTCGAGTTGTATAATATTGAACTTTTAACTAACTCTGAGCGTGGGGTAGGTAGATAAAGATATTTTATCTCTCAAATTTTGTAATAATTTTATTATTCTTCGCTTTCAGTTAAAAAGAAAACCATAATCAAATCTATTATTAAAAATCGCCCAAAAAAACACAGAAATTTACCTTGTCTAAAAAAAAATATCTAAACATTTTCCGGTACAGTTCAGATTCTTTTCAATCATTTCGACGTCTAATTTTAATCCGAATAGACCACCTGTCAGATACAACCCCGCACAACAGGGCCCTTTATATTCGGTCCAAATAAGATTCTGTTTCTTCCTAAGAACATTCCACCCTTTTTTGTAATTCAATAGCCGAAGAATAGGCACAGAAAAGAACAAGTTGGGAACATCAGGTGTATCGAAGGGATTAATTGGGTAAAATACCGACAAAAATCGAAAATTTTAATTTTTTCAGATCGAAAAACTGGCGGTTTACGTCAAAACTATTAAAGGAGGGTGCTAAAAAATGATTGACGTGTATAATTTGATATAAGAAAGTTAGTATTAGAGTTTGAATGGGTTAAATACCGGCAAAATCAAGATGTGTTTTGTTTTGAGATGAAAAATTTTAGTGGTTTATGCCAAAAAACTGTCTGTATAGAAAGATAAAAGAAAAATGATTGGCATGGATAATTTAATGTTTGAAATTGGCACAATGCTGAGTATATTAGCGGTTGCATATTTTGAAAAGGGTATTTTTGACTTGTTAGTGATTTATCAGTCTATTTAATTTTTTGGATATGCATTTAGAGTTGATTGACGTAGTCAATTGTGTTCAGCCATTTCTTCTTTCACCGGAAATGACAACTTTTTTTTTTTTTTCGATAGCAACTGTTAAAATTGCCTTATATCTATCAAAAATAGTAGATAAAATAGTACTTTAACCGGAAGGGTAGATTAAAAAATGATACTTTAACAGCGAGGATAGGTTAAAAACTTTATTTCTTCTAGCACGTTTTTTAATTGCTTCCATTTTTGAAAATTTTTGTATTCCTTTCATAAGTTATTCGGGATTTAAATGGAAGTAGTTTGGATATGGTGTTTGTCACCTCAGCCTGAATATCTGTTAGAATTTAGAATAAGTGGGAGGGGGGTTAATCTCTGCGACCTTAGAGATCTATTGTGTCCCCCTTTCTTGAGTTATAACTCATCATACAGTCCCAGGACTTTCTACGGAGACCCGTGTCCTTCACAGTCGAGGAGCTACGACCCAGGCCGGGTAGACGAAACGGTAGCTTGTGTCGCCTGTTGGGTTTAGAGGTAGGAGGTAGGTTCCCGACCCTTGGAGGAGGTGGTAGCTTGTATGCCACTTGCGGAGGATGGTCTCACGCAAGTGTCAGCCACCTCCTCTGTAGTTCTCTTTGGGTTTGGCCCCTTGGAACTTTCATTGTTACTGTTCCCAGTGTCGCTAGGGGGTTTCCCCACAGCTTTACCGGTGATGTTTTTATTACTATCATTACCAGATCTCATAGTGTTCCCATGAGTCGCTAGGGACAGTCGGTCCACTTCTACAGAGCCCCGCATGTAGAAGTAAGGGGTAAAATACAATGGGGTGCCCCCGATGCCCCAAGGTTGAGGCTGTCCGTAGCCCCGCCCGGTATCGTTATATGTCTTGGTGCAATTCCCTGGCCACGACACTACAGTCAGGGACAAGACGATGAGTGAGATGCTTCTTAGACCAAGCCAAGTGCTAGGGGGGATTCCCTCCAGCACCTGACCAGGAGCTTCCCCACCAACGAAAAGGTCTTGCATCTCCTAGGGGAAGTCTTGCATCTCCTAGGGGAAGGAATATCTGTTGGTAATTTACTTATTTCATTTTGAGCCATTTCTGGCTCCAATTCAATCAGCAATCGACACGAAAGAGAATTAAAAAATATTGACTCAAAACTGACAACTAAAGAGACAGCTTTATTTATTTGTCAAATTACATAGAAACCAACGCCAACCCAGCACAATATTTCTTCTACTCGTAATAAATTCCTTGAAATAATAATTTCTGAATATTTTTTAAAACGTAACTCGCTATGGAAAAGATATTGTCTTATATACGACGATAGAATTGCATTATCGTCTCCCGAAATTAATTCACTATCGATTTCATCGCTCGTTTTTGAAAAACACCCGGTATATTTCTTCATTGACCGTTCATATTATTCTCAGGAAAACATTTTTAACATAACTTCTGTTCATTGTCTAGATTAATTTTAAAGTTCTTTTTTTTATGTTTCGCCAAATAATTCCAATTATATAATTCTGACATCAATATCTTCTAGAAAAATGCGAAGAATGAAGTCGAAATCTTGCAGAAAAAATCTTTCACACGATAGTATCGTGTTTCTAGAAGAGATCTACCTTCTGTTTTCCCCGTAGATATTTCGATAGCATTATGGTCGGCTCGGCGAACAAGATCGGACGTTTTGTATGTAAATGAGACATTAGCATGATTGCAGAAACTGTACAGAGCTGTCGTAAAAATTAACTTGATTTCCTTTTCTTTAAAGTGGTTACCTAATGAGATACCTAACGAGTTACCTAACCATGTTTAATGAGATAAAACCAAAAGACTTTAGAATAGCTTAATCCCATTTTTACGTACTGTCTTTTTCGTGAAAATTGGCGATCACATTGGTAAATTCTTGGTACGATTCTCGGCTTATTGGAAAATGCACGGAGAAATAGAGAAAATTAATCTTTATTTACGTCAGTGAGTTAAGAAGCTCTTAACTCACGCAATTTGAGTGAGTTAAGAGCTTCTTAACTAACGCATTTTCATTACCGCGCTCCTTGTTTAGATGACTACCAAAGAGAAAAAAAAATTGTAAAACATTTATTTTGCACTAAATTGGAAAAATATGTTATGAGCACCTTTTTATTTCCATAGTTGTGTACTTTTTTTTCGATTTTTAGAGATGTATATTTATATTTCTGTTTCGATCTTGCTTGAAGCAATCCAGAAATGGCTCTGAATGCCTCTTCTTCGATGTCAGAGGGATTACTTTCCGAATCGCTCAATTTTTAAACTAGTTACATCAATATTATTTACTGTCATATTGACATTGCCATGCATGGTATTATTTGAAAAAAAAAAAAAAAAACAACGCTTTATTGTACAAAAGCCAAAACAGCTTCATCGACAAAGCAAAACAAAAAAGCACAAAAGCAAATATACAAATAATACAAAAAATGTCATACAATACAAATCAATTCAAAAAAAAATACGTCATAAAATTACAAATAAAACATATATGGACATTGCAGAACACAGGCGTATCTAGAAAATTTTACAAAAGGAAAACTGTAATTGGATAAAATCATGTTATAATAACATAAAATCAAGAGTTATAAAATATTAAATACTAGACCTTTAACCAGTGTGTGAGATGATCAAAATATTAAAATTAAAATTCTAAATTGTTCATGATTAAACATCAACAAAAAAGTCGTTTACCGCATATAGGGCTCTCTCCAGTAAGTATGATTTCAGAGCTTTGCGAAATGCGGGAAAGAATGAAAGTGACTTGATATTCGAAGGCAAATGATTGTACATTTTCTTGGCATTGTACAGTATTGAGCCCTAGTTCTGAGCTCGGGGTTGGCAGATAAATATCGTGCTCCGCATTTCTAAGTGGATAGTTGTGAGAAGGCCTGTCCGGAATAGAGAATATGTGCTTGCGGATTAAGCAAACGGATTCAAAAATGAATAAGGAAGGAAGAGTCAGTATTTTGAAATTTTTAAAAACAAAGGGGTATTAAGGTAATTGATTTTTAAGATACGTATACAGGGTGTCATTGAAATGTTGTAAAAAATCGGGGAGTGATAGTACTCCTAAAAAGAGTAAAAAAAATTCCTATAAGTATAGGGCGGAAATTGCATATTAAGAGAGTTAGGGGCACTGAAAGGGTGAATTTAAAAAACGGTTGGTTTAAAATTGTAAGCTTAAAGAACGAGATAAAATTTCGAAAAAAAATCGGGTTGCTAACTGGTTAATCAACATAAACTTATGAAAGTTATGGCGGTTCCAAAGTAACCAAGTAGTTATAAAATAATTAATTGGAAAATCAAAATTTCATGATTTTTAGAACATCTTATTGCTTTAAAAATGAAATAATCTTTTCTGTTTTTAAAAAAATTTGGTTTTCTCAGTGCCGAATAATACTGAAGAGCAACTACAGCAATGCATTATTGACTGTTCCAATCAAATTCGGACAGCAACAAGGATATTCCACAGGGTACGCAGATCGTGGAGAAAAAGATCTGATATCTACATTGAAATGAATGGTAGTCACTTTGAACATTTACTATGAATGAATTAAGGAATGCATTATTTTAATATGGAATTCTGGTAATTGGATTATTTCGTTTTTTAAAGCAATAAGATGTTTTAAAAATCATGAAATTTTGATTTTTCAATTGATTATTCAATAACTACTTGGTTACTTTTGAACAGCCATAACTTTCATAAGTTTATGTTAGCAACCCATCAGAGCAAACTCTTTGTCTTCAATTTTCTCGAAAACCATCGCTCTAGGCGATGTGCAACAAGAGTACCTTTTGTTGTAGGAAAAAGTATGTAGTTTTCAAAAAATGAACCCACGTTGCAAAAAAAATAACCTCAAAATAGTTATTCACCAAACAACCCCCTACCCTTGCAAAAACTACCCTTTCCGCTTTTCCAAATAATTTTTCAGTATCACCATTTGATTTAGGGTCAAAATTAATGGCAGAAGGTTTTTTTTCGAAATTTTATCTCGTTCTTTAAGCCTACAATTTTAAAACAACCGTTTTTTAAATTAACCCTTTCAGTGCCCCTAACTCCCTTAATATGCATTTTCGGCCCTATACTTATTTACTTTTTTTATTATTTTTAGGAGTACTATCACCCCCCGATTTTTTTTACGCCATTTCAATGACACCCTGTATAGTTAAGTACAATAATTTTTAAATTTCATTGTGTGTTTTTATAGTTATTAATATACTTGTGTGGTCACACAACTTGTGCTACGCACTGGTTGTGCAACTTTCACACGCGTATTTTAATGATGCTGTTAACTCACTTGTATCTACCTAATATTTTATTCAGAACTTTTCAATATAATTTCTGGGGTTCTTAACCGGCGGCGCCAATCCCAGTATAGCGGTTAAATTTTGAAGTCTTACTTGGCCGATTTCTGCTCCTCATTTGCATACAAAAGAGCTTAGAACAAAATGGCCGCCCCGCGTTAACTCTCTATAAACATACAGTAGGAAAGAAAGCCTAATTATGCTCTCATTATTATTCATAGAGATTTCCTGATAGGTCCTAAACGTGTACCTCGAACTCGTTTTTTGCTGGAAAAAATGGAGCAAGATTTTTCCATCGTAGATCAAACGTATCTAGAGTTTTCTATTTTCATTTTGATGCGATTTGAATTATTTGAATTGTGTGTTATCTAAATACAGGGTGGTCCGAACCGTTTTCCGGAAAAGTTCTTATAAATATATTTAAGTCCCAAAATGTTTAGTATCGGAGATAGGGTAGACGCACCATTTGTGGCCATTGACCCTGTTGTAGCCACTTCTTTAAAAAATCTTAAAAATTAAGTTTTTTCACGTTATTGTGACAACCGTGCATCTATAATTTTCTGAATTGATATATCCAGCGCCATATGCAATAGAAAATATTCGAATTTGGTGTAAAAGTCGGCCGTTAGACCAAAAAGTAGTAGCACATATTTACTAGATGCTGTTTTCTTAACCCATTTCTTAAGGAAGTAGAACTCAAATTATTAACAATAATCTGTATTGGGGTTTAATTTTCCATGATTTGTATAAATATTATACATCTGGCAACTATTTTTTAAATTTATTATATTAAAATATTTTTTGTTGTTTGTTATTAAGTTAAGAGTAATAACTTTTCCTCCGTCCCTGTATAAAACTACTGAGTAAAGAAATATTCAATTACTACATTTTTTACTTAAAAAATGTCTCTGCAAAAATCAGATATTTGGAGTCGAAACTATCAATACCCCTATCAACATTCACATAAATTAAACATGTTGACTAAATTATACTGGAATAATAAATTTGAAATGCTCTGAATGCTAAGAAATTTTTTTATCATCATTTTTTCACAGAAAAAATTCTGATTAATTTAAAAAAATTAAAATTTTCCAATTTTTTTTTAATTTTTTATTCCAAATATCTTGTGAACAGTTGCTCGTAGCAATTTTTACCAAGATACGTTTTTAACGTAAAAAGTCACGGAAATCTATATTTTTTCACTTAGTAGTTTTATACAGGTACGGACGAAAAGTTATTATTTTTTAAAACATTTAAAACACATTTAGGTGGCGCCCCCTATAAATAAGGGTCATATTGACATCAGTATCAAATTTCTCATGTCAAAAAACTTCCAGACACCAATTTTCATCCAAATATTGACGTGACTGCAGAAATTATGCAGAAAAAATCGAAATAAAAATGAAAATTCTACATCCTGTATCTCCAAAACTAAGCATTTTAGGATATACATTTATACGAACTTATTTACTTATTTTTATCTGCAGAATATTTTTTTACACCGTCTAAACTGTGAAATACGAACCAAAAAATCCACTTTATTGCAACCTAAACTTTGTTATGGCTAAAATGAAACCAGAATAACGACTTCTACGTGGTCTAGGGACTTTGATGGCCTATTTTCCTAATTAGAATTCAAAGGGGTTCCAGATTTACGGTTCTAGGGTGGTCGATGGGGGTAGAGGCAGGGGGTTAAAACGCGAAAAGCGGTCGGGCGTGCGTGCTCATTGGGCAGCGGAGGATTCGAGGCGCTGGCCGACGAATTGCGCCATTTCCTTTGCGCCTGCAAAAGAAAATCTGCATAGGAAATGGACGAAATATTCATTAGATGCGGCTCAAGTCGATTCGACGGCTTTAGGAGTTTAAGCAAACTGCTCTATATTTATTTTTATGTTCATTTTTTCGGAAACTTGCCCGTTTTTTAAATAAAAAATAATGTAATATTTGAGGGGTAGTTTCACCCCCTTGGAACTGAAATTTCGAAAAATCCCTTCTTATCGAACCTCTACACCCTAGAATCAACCTGTATGCCAAAATTGAGCTTCTTACGTTGAGTGGTTTGAGCAGGATCGTGATTAATCAGTGAGTCACTTATGGATTTTGTATATTAGTATAGATAAGACTCCTTATTCAAAGTAAAATTCTGTTGATCTATCTGACAAAAATTAATAAATCCAATTTGTTTATTTCTTCCTGTTAATTAATACCCATCTAAATAAACAAACTGATTACCTGTAATAAACTGATTTAACAACCAAATGAGAAAAGAACACGTGTGGTGGTACTGTAATAAATATCGTATCTGCTCACATTTAATGTAGGTACTCGTTTTCTATCAATCTATCTCCTTCTTTTTATATGGCCGTTGAACAATTGAAAAATTCAAATTGATTTATACTAATCGACAAGGCTATATCATTGTGTTCCTTACAACGGACGGGTATATTATAAATCTCATGAATATGCCGAACACATTACATTAGCTGCGTTCGAGATTCTTGAGTTATAGCTCATTTAGTTTCTAAGGAACTTAACTTATCAACCTCTAGAATAGCCTATTATGCCCTTTTTGAGTCACATCTTCGTTATGCCCTTCCATTCTGGGGTACTTGCTGTCCAACAAAATTTGATCGTATTTTCAGACTTCAAAAGAGAGCAGTTCGATATTTATTGTGACTAAACAGTAGAGCTCACTGCCAGAATTTCTTTAAAAATCTCAAAATACTGACTCTTTCTTCTTTATTCATATTTGAATCCGTTTGCTTAATCCGCAAGCACATATCTGCTATTCCCGAAAGGTCACCTCACAACTATCCACTTAGGATTGCGGAGCACGATCTTTATCTGCCAACCCCGAGCTCAGTACTAGTTAAAAGCTCAATACTGTACAATGCCAAAAAATGTACAATCATCTGCCTTTGAATATCAAGTCACTTCATTCTTTCCCGCATTTCGCAAAGCTCTGAAATCATACTTACTGGACAGAGCCCTATATGCGGTAAACGACTTTATTGTTGTGTTTTTATCGAAAATGCCCGTCTCATTTTTTTCACAGGGTGTTTTGAATTTATTGCAAAAAAAGAACTTTTGATTTACCCCGGTATAAACCCACCTAACCGAAATATACCGTGCTGGCAACTGTTACTTTTGGGCCGGCATTTACATGTGTGGAAGTAAATCGCATAAGGATCTTATTAAGTCGGAGTGAGAGAAATGCGACCGATAAAATCATTAGACATGTTTCTGAGCATCTGAAATGGAATTATAAGGATATGGTTAGGGTGTCATTTTTTTTATAACGAGAAAACATCAGAACTTTAACAAGGATTGCCTAGATATAGGATTTTAAAAAGGGAGATAAAACAGACCCAGCAAACTATAGAGGAATAACATTACTGAGCACCTCGCTAAAACTTCTGACTAAGATCATTGCGGACAAAATCTCCTCAATAGTGCCAATAAGCGAGGAACAACAAGGATTCCGAAGAAACCGATCAACTACCGATGCACTATTCATACTCAGGCAACTAGTTGAAAAATCCTTAGAATATAACTCTCCAGCCTATCTATGTTTTATAGATTTAACAAAGGCCTTTGATAGAGTCCAACTAAAAGACATCATCACCATCTTGTAAAGCAGTAATGTCTCGAAAGAACTTACAGAACTTATCAAGGATCATATTTGTGTTTAAGACAAACACAACAACCCAAATAAGAACAAACTTTACCTTAACGCATCTTCGAACTACAACTGGTATTCGCCAAGGCGACAGTCTCAGCCCTCTGTTATTCAACACAATCATTGATCAAGTAATAAAAACCGTCAAGAATACTGGATTAGGATATCGAATAGAAATGCATAAAGTAAACATAGTATGCTATGCCGATGACGCAGTACTTATTGCAGAGTCAGAGGACGACCTCCAAAGAATGCTACAAGCTTTTAATAGACAGGCAGAAAAACTTAACATGCAAATTTCCACAAATAAGACCAAATGCATGATTATTACAAAGGAGCCTCTACGGTGCAAATTGGTAATAAAAAACAAAACTATTGATCAGATAATGTCGTTCAAATACCTCGGATGCAAAATTACAAGCTCAGGATTCCTGGAAGAAGAAGTAAGGAAACAAGCCAATAAAGCTGCCGCAATATCAGGACATCTTAAATATCCCATATGGAAAAACAAACATTTGAGTACAGAATGTAAGTCAAGAATATACAAAACCTGCATACGACCAGTGATGACATATGGTGCGGAAACCAGGGCTGAAACATCAGTAACAAAGAGAATCCTACGAACTACTGAAATGAAGACCTTAAAAATGATAACTGGATACACATTGAGGGACAGACAAAGAAATGTAGACATAAGAGAAAAGTGCCAAACAAACGACGTTGTCAGATGGATAAGGCAGAGAAGAAGAGAATGGAACCAGCATGTCAATAGAATGGGCCCCGACAGAATGGCCATAATAATTCGCAACAACGTACCCCGTGGCAGAAGACCTACTGGACGACCACCTAAACGTTGGCAAGACAGTTGGCAGTCAACCTCGCAAGAGTTGCTTAGACGAGGAGGAAACCGGAACTAATCAGGCGATACGCCTTCTAGAAGAAGAAGAAGAAGAGGAACTTTTTAACACATAACAGGCCATAACTCAAGAACCACCTTAGATATTGAAACTTTTTTTTTATTTTCAAGATCGGATATTTTACAATATGTTTACATAAGAAAAATTCGATAAGGTTGTTTTTTCCATTCAAAAATTGTAAACAATCCATCCATTTACTTTTAGAGCATAGCAATTTTCAGCAATCGTGTAATTTTTTTATTGATAAAGATTTTCACATACTGTCTACAAAGAAAATACAGCAGAAATATTAACTAGGTTCAAGTCAAAATTATTTCTAATAGATTTCGAGATATCGATTTTTGAATTCAGAGTTCTAATAGCGCGACCACTATCGAACACCCACTCAATTCCACTTATTTTTACCAAAAATGCAAGTGTTTCTAGCTTGCACTTAAAAAAATTCAAGCTATAGGGAAAATTACAACGACTCGTTAATAAATAAACAAATTAAGTATCACGAGACCTAATAAAATCGTGAAGCTGAATGCATGACGTACACCTTTCCCTAGAACTTTAAGTACTCACAGAGGTATTGATTGGGTCGACCGGTCAACTGCGACAAATCTGCTATATCCCCTTCCACGTCTCTTAGCGATGGTTTATTTCATACGTTTGGCAACGTGTTTACTGTCCTCTCTTTGTTCAGTACTCTTCTTACATACGGAAATCTCGACCCAAGACTAACCTTTGGCAGCCCTTAGTATAAACCATAAAAATAATAAAAAATAATGCAAACAATTTTATCTACAAACTAATACCATAATCACAAAAATCGAATTACAAATTCGAAAGTTATGAAGCATCAAACTTAATCAAAATTTTAGAGAGGCGGAAATTTGTTTGTTGTGTTTTTGTGCCATTAGAGTAAATTTTAAAGTTCGTATAACTGAGCCAGGGACCAGGAACCACTCTTAGTAAATACAATACGACCTAAAATTGGAACGTACCATATTTTTAAGCCCGATCTGACACTCGACGCCTTTGATACATCTACGGCCCGGCTGAACTAATCAGTGGAATTGGTTGCGGCACCGCCCGAACGCGTAAAATATGGAAATTTATGTTTGTTTATCAATCATTTCGAATTAGTTTTTCTTCATTGATCGATCCGCAGCGCCGCAGATTGATATTTATCGGCTACGATTTAACTGGAGAGACAGAGAAAATTATAGCCGAGGAACAGTTCCGATGGATGGTGTTTCGTTTGGGGCTTCGGACTCACCTTCCTGAGCCAAAGATCGCCTTTGATGGATGAACGTGGTTAGCGGAGAGGATGGATTTCTTAATTAAGCCTTGATTGAAATAAATTAACCAAAATTACAGGTCAATAAAAAAAAGTTTTATATGAAATTAAATTTTTTCCATAGCAACTGTTAAAATTGCCTGCTAAACTGTTAATATCACCCTATATGTCAAAAACAGTTAATACACTAGCTAGAGCAAGACGTAATAACCGTTCTACATTGTATTTTTCGGTTGAAGTAAAAGTAGTATCGACCCAACGCACCTTGTAATGAACATAATGAAGACATTTGTTTCAAGAACACCATCAGTCTCGATACAACTATACGGTAAATTACTAAGAAATTTTATAATGTACTTTTACATTTTTATTGCATCGTTTGGCTATAACATTATGTCGATTTTATTTTAATGAGAAAAGTTACTTGCATTTTTAGCACCTTTTCCATATTTGCATCTGCTGGTTTTTTTAGTTCTTTTTGTGACTTAGTTAAAATTTAATAACAATATAAATGATTAGTATAAAAGTATTGATTATTTAAACTGTCTATTTACATTATAAAACAACTTTATAAACCTAACCTTCATTTATGTGTAATCTAACCCGAAAATAATACAGAATTAAGCTAGATTATTGCAAAACCGTTTAGGCACAAGCTGCAATCCTCCATTTTACATATTATTACGCCCTAACAACCTCCGTCGACAAAATATTACTTATCTATTCCCCTAGAATCAAAAATACACCAATTTTAAACCGTTCTTATCTCTACTCGACCATTCGATCTACATATATTCGTAAAGATGTATAGATAAAATTATTCCTTAATAAGTACATCTGTTTCTTGAAACGGCTTATGCTTAGAAAAGTAAGTAAACATAGAGAGGATCTAATAAGAATAACATTGGATTGAAGTCAATTTGAACATCAATGTTATAAAAGTGAGATAAATGAGGCTAATCTATCCAATAATAATAATAACAAATCTTTAGAGTGGTTAAGAAATTAACAGGGGAGATAAGCATAGTCAGTTAGAGCTGTATTAGGTCTACTGTTATGAATTGTATGCTTAAGAGGCATCTGGAGCTGATAGATTTTAATTATAGATAATAGATAGATTCAGTCTCTAAGTTGCTAGAATTTTTGAAGACTGTATAATGTACTATAGGCAGAACAGCATAATATATTAAAAAATAGCCACTGCTTTACTTTAGTAAAAAGATCTTACGAAAACCAAACACAAACCAAACCAAACACGTCAGCTGAAACTTAAAATTGGCAGTTGAGTGAGCCGGGTCGTGCTTATGTAGTCCTGAGTACTACGATAGAATAAAGGAGTTATGAAGGAAATCCAGTGTTTTATTTGGAAAATACGCACTACATTCTCACATCAGAAGCGGGACCGACAAACTAAAAGTACCATAAAAGTTTAAAAAAGTACCAATATGCCATTTTGTGTGCGAATTCATAAGTGCTGGAAAAGGAGAAAAAAAACATAAAGCAGCGTTAGTGAACAAAAAGAATGAAAATACCTACAGGAAAATTTGGAAAAATAACATACTTTCTACCTTAAAGATAGAAAAATGGAAAAATATTCCCATAAAATAAATTTGTATAACAATAAAAAAAATAAAAGGTTCAGATCCATTAGGAATAATGACATCATTACAGGACACCCTGTATATATCGATACTTTTGCATAATCTCACATGTACTAGTAATCTAAAAGTGAATTAAGAAATACTTTTGAACTCCTCCATATTTACTTATTTTTCTGAAAGTTTGCGTCTTCAGCCCTTGTCAATATTAACGTTGTCCTTACAGGAAGTGGAAGAAGAAATATTAACACTAGGTAGGTCGAAAATTAGGGGTGTCAGGTCGGTATATAAATTTCTTTACAAGTTAGTGGCTAATTATTTCTGGTAGGTGTTTCGTTTCTTATGAATTCCTGAAGAGGGGTGTTTATTTTGTCGTTTATCATTTCAGTAAAGAGGGCCTTTCAGAACCATTTGATACTTAAATATTTATTATGTTCTTTTAGAAAGCTTCTTTACGCTTCATATCTCCTTTTAAAAATCTAAATATAATATTAAAATATATATTAAACTTTTTGAAATTTCGTGAAGTCTCACATTAATTATATACCTTCTTTACATTTCTATTTAAATTATATATTTTTTAATTTTTTTTTTGTTTTTTTTTTTTTTTTTATATATTCCTCAAGATGGTTTCAAGCTTTCTCACCAAAATAACAACATGCTGTTTTTTTTCGTATAGTAGACATATGAGGACATAAAAAGGCACTATAATGGTAAACTGCTGATGGACAAATACCATCCAGTTCAAAAGGGCCCAGGCAGGACAGTTTTCTCGTTATAATTCGGTTTTAGTATATTCTTTTGATGATAATAATGTTATTTAATAATGAATTTATACCCTCCAATCTAAGAATCATACTTCTTCAGCTAATGGTAAACTGCTGATGGACATATGCCATCCAGTTCGAAAAGACCCAGTCCAGGAAAGTTTTCTCGTTATAATTGGCATTTAATATATTCTTTTGGGGATAATAATGTTATTTAATAATTAAGTTTTACCCTCCAATACAAGAATCATACTTCTTCAGCTAATGGTAAACTGCTGATGGACACATGCCATCGAGTTCGAAAAGACCCAGTCCAGGAAAGTTTTCTTGTTATAATTCGGTTTTAGTATGTTCTTTTGGTGATAATAATGTTATTTAATAATGAATTTTTACCTTCCAATCCAGGAATCATACTTCTTCAGCTAATGGTAAACTGCTGATGGACACATGCCATCGAGTTCGAAAAGACCCAGTCCAGGAAAGTTTTCTTGTTATAATTCGGTTTTAATATATTCTTTTGCTGATAATAATGTTATTTAATAATGAATTTATACCCTTCAATCCAAGAATCATACTTCTTCAGCTAATGGTAAACTGCCGATGGACATATGCCATCCAGTTCAGAAGGACCCAGTCCAGGACAGTTTTCTCGTTATAATTCGGTTTTAGCATATTCTTTTGCTCATAATAATGTTATTTAATAATGAATTTATACCCTCCAATCCAAGAATCATACTTCTTCAGCTAATGGTAAACTGCTGATA
The DNA here is from genome assembly GCF_002938485.1 of Sitophilus oryzae. NCBI lineage: Eukaryota > Metazoa > Arthropoda > Insecta > Coleoptera > Curculionidae > Sitophilus > Sitophilus oryzae. Next base: position 135,845 of record NW_022147487.1, on the reverse strand, counting down.
GACAAATGCCATCCAGTTCAAGAGGACCCAGTCCAGAAAAACTTCCTCATTATAATTTGGTGTTAGTACATTCTTTTGCTGATAATAATGTTATTTAATAATGAATTTATACCCTCCAATCCAAGAATCATACTTCTTCAGCTAATGGTAAACTGCCGATGGACATATGCCATCCAGTTCAAAAGGACCCAGTCCAGGACAGTTTTATCGTTATAATTCGGTTTTAGCATATTCTTTTGCTGATAATAATGTTATTTCATAATGAATTTATACCCTCCATTCCAAGAATCATATTTCTTCAGCTAATGGTAAACTGCCGATGGACATATGCCATCCAGTTCAAAAGGATCCAGTCCAGGACAGTTTTCTTGTTATAATTCGGTTTTAGTATATTCTTTTGATAATAATAATGTTATTTAATGATGAATTTATACCCTCCAATCCAAGAATCATACTTCTTCAGCTACTGGTAAACTGCCGATGGACAAATGCCATCCAGTTCAAAAGGACCCAGTCCAGGACAGTTTTCTCGTTATAATTCGGTTTTAGTATATTCTTTTGATGATAATAATGTTATTTAATAATGAATTTATACCCTCCAATCCAACAATCATACTTCTTCAGCTAATGGCAAACTGCTGATGGACAAATGCCATCCAGTTTAAGAGGTTCCAGTCCAGGAAAGTTTTCTTATTTTTAATATAATTCGGTTTTAGTATATTCTTTTGATGATAATAATGTTATTTAATAATGAATTTATACCCTCCAGTACCAGAATCATACCTCTTCAGCTAATGGTAAACTGTCGATGGTCATATGCCATCCAGTTCAGAAGGACCCAGTCCAGGACAGTTTTCTCGTTATAATTCGGTTTTAGCATATTCTTTTGCTCATAATAATGTTATTTAATAATGAATTTATACCCTCCAATCCAAGAATCATACTTCTTCAGCTAATGGTAAACTGCTGATAGACAAATGCCATCCAGTTCAAGAGGACCCAGTCCAGAAAAACTTCCTCATTATAATTCGGTGTTAGTACATTCTTTTGCTGATAATAATGTTATTTAATAATGAATTTATACCCTCCAATCCAAGAATCATACTTCTTCAGCTAATGGTAAACTGCCGATGGACATATGCCATCCAGTTCAAAAGGACCCAGTCCAGGACAGTTTTATCGTTATAATTCGGTTTTTGCATATTCTTTTGCTGATAATAATGTTATTTCATAATGAATTTATACCCTCCATTCCAAGAATCATATTTCTTCAGCTAATGGTAAACTGCCGATGGACATATGCCATCCAGTTCAAAAGGACCCAGTCCAGGACAGTTTTCTCGTTATAATTCGGTTTTAGTATATTCTTTTGATGATAATAATGTTATTTAATAATGAATTTATACCCTCCAATCCAACAATCATACTTCTTCAGCTAATGGTAAACTGCTGATGGACAAATGCCATCCAGTTTAAGAGGTTCCAGTCCAGGAAAGTTTTCTTATTATAATTCGGTTTTAGTATATTCTTTTGATGATAATAATGTTATTTAATAATGAATTTATACCCTCCAGTACCAGAATCATACTTCTTCAGCTAATGGTAAACTGTCGATGGTCATATGCCATCCAGTTCAAAAGGACCCAGTCCAGGACAGTTTTCTCGTTATATTTCGGTTTTAGTATATTATGTTTATGATAATAAAGTTATTTAATAATGAATTTATGTCTTTTTAAAAAGAGGTTAAAAATTCAAATAAGCTGCAAAATTCATCCAAATTGGCCTCCTAAACCAAAATATATTAAACTTTAAAGTCCATCAAAAGTGTAGAGTAAGTTTTATTGTAAGGTATTTAATTTTAATAGAGAAAATGATGTCGATATATCTACGCCCCTGCTTGGTTATTTTGGAAGTAAACGGAACAAAAAAAACGACGAATTTCCATATTGTCACAAATTCTAGTTCGTGATTACCCTAAGATGGACGAGTATCGTTCATGAATAATAAAACGCGAAAATTCGGTGGCCTCACGTGACTCTGTCGCATTTTCCTAGCTCTAATTGGTCGAAGCTTTTCCTTTTTTACCCGGTAATGAAATGGAAAAATCTAGGGAGTTTTCCAGATGTTTTACGTCCCATGGTATTAACTTCGAAAACCGGTAATTCATTTAATTATTCATATGTTGTAGGCTTTTATTTCGTTCTTATTTTTATCATTTTTTTTACTGAATAGCAAAGTAATTGAGTATTAATTTATACAAATTTTACAATAAATACACTATGAACAATAAGATACTTTAAAATCTGTATTAAAGAATAACTTATGAAAAGGAATACAAAAATTTTAAAAATGGAAGCAATTAAAAAACGTGCCAGAAGAAATAAAGTTTTTAACCTATCCTCGCTGTTAAAGTATCATTTAATCTACACTTGCGGTTAAAGTACTATTTTATCTACAATTTTTGATAGATATAGGGCAATTTTAACAATTACTATGGAATTTTTTTTAATGTTGCACTGCAAGACCGTTGAAAATCTTGCAGTAAGACCCACACTGGACCCTGTAAGCACAGAATATCTAGCTACGCAACAGAAAAATACTCGAAATGAAAGAGCTAAAATTGCACAAATAAAATACTAGATGGCGCGACAATATCATAATTAGAATATAATTGGAAATTTTCAATTTTCGGTTTTAGATCGACGGTTGTCGACGGCACGTCGACGGCCTTAAAGCTCGGCTAAATATGCACAGTTGCCAGATTCAAAAAGACTTTAATTGGCATCCCATTCTTTTTCTAGTGTATAATAATTTCTTTCTATTCTTCGTTTCTTGTCAGATAAACTTAAATTAATTATTCGTTTGGCTTTTAAAATAGTTTTAAGTTTAAGTATATTATTAGAAAACATATGCTCACAAAACACATTTTTAATATATGTAATACACTACTTTATTATGTTAACTAAGAAAATAACTTTAATTACCTTTATAATTAATAATATACAGGGCGATTGATAGTGATATTTATTAATGCTGAAACGTTAGTAATGAAATATACGTTTAATAATAATGAAAATAATTTATTAAAAAGCGGTATAAAAAATATTAATTGACTAAAAAAATACTATAATAACAAATTTCTTCTGTTGCCACGTTATTTATATTATAGACCTAGGTAGATTTTAAAAGTGACACAGGTACAATTAATAATATATTAGTTCGGCATAAAAGTTGCTGTCACGACACCGTACAATAAATTAAAATTCGTAAAATAAATTTTAAAATTATTAGTTAAACAAATCTTTATAAAGAAACGCAAGTATCCCAAATTTTGGCCCAATCGAACTCCAGAAAATGATATCATATAATATTGTACTATATTATGGTACCACTCGATATGCTTCATAATATTGCAATGTCACCGAAGATCCGTAGTATACCAAATTTAAGCACAATCGAACGCCAGGAAATGGTATCGTAATATGGTACTATAGGTAGGTACCACTTTATATGCATCATAGTACCATCATATTACAATGTCATCGAAGATACGTAGTATACCAAGTTTAAGCCCAATCGAACGCCAGGAAATGGTATCGTAATATGGTACTACATTATGGTACCTCTTGATATGCTTCATGGTACCATAATATTGCAATGTCATCAAAAATATGCAAGTAAAATCAAATATGAGCCCAATCGAACGTCAGAAAGTGGTATCGTAATATGGTACTTACTATATTAAGGTACCACTTTATATGCATCATAGTACCATCATATTACAATGTCACCGAAGATACTTACTATACCAAGTATATATATATGTCCAATCGAACGCCAGGAAATTCAATTACAATCAAACGTCACAAAGTGATTATAATTCAGCTCGTAAGATTTAACTCCAACTAACATGGCAAGTTAAATACCTAAACGTTTGAAAAAAGAGCTCTAATCTATTTTATTATGTTTAAATGATGTAGCAAATTTGAAGGTAGGCTTTATAAGGAAGTATTACGATATGAATTACACAATGGCAACGTTGCATAAAATTTTTTTAAATTTCGTTTGTAGAAAACTGTTTTCTTTTAAATTTATCGCCCTCTAATATGTAGTAGCGAAACTACCGCATCAAAATATTTGATTTGGAGACAGGCTTTAAAAGCCTGTCTCCTTTTTATACCTACGATTTTATACGTGTAACGAGGCTTCTGTTGCGTAGCTAGATATTCTGTGCTGTAAGGAAATGGAAAAAAATAAGGAAATCTCGATTTTGGTCTTGCATCTGGTCATCACCAAAAGTAGTTATTTTTGTGTTTAAAATAAATAGTTTCGTGTATCAAAAAATTATTTTTTCAGTAAGAACATAAACACTACTAAAAATAACGTATTTATTAATATTACTATTCTTTTTAAATTCATTAATCTGAACCAGATGTCAGTTGTTACCGAAGCAATCGTTTCCTTCCTCATTAATAAAACATGAAGACTGTTTAAAATAACAAATTAAAATAGCCGATTTAGAGACCAGACAACGCAAACCAAAAAAAAAACGATAAAAGAGAAGAAGAATATTAATAATGTAATAACGTTTTACGAACAATTAAGTGGTGTGTAAAAACATGCCGCTGATAAGGGCGATAAGTATCAGGAAAGACGACCACCGACCCTCTGTGAGGTAGTACCTTTGGCGTAAGCACTGGAACGAACAAGTAGGGGACAGGGTACGTATAACACATGGCCAATTTACGGAAAATTAAATTTAAAAAAGGAAAAAAGGGAGTAGGAGACATTTTCAGATCGTTAGTTTACTTATTATTAACATAAATACGCTTACGTTTAACGTATAAACTTGGTGCATTCTCCGCTGGTGCTGCCATCATCGGAGAATATCGTAAACAACTAGTATATGTATATGTTACAGTAAAAGTTGGAAATCAGTGATTGTTAACAATTACTAGTAAAAGCTCACATTCACTGCTTTACTAAGACTACGCCAGTAAAAGTTCAACACCTATTTTTGAAACGAACTTTTACTAGTGAATGTTAGCATTCCCAAGACGATAACAGTGAGTTTGAAAGATTCAGTTAGCGCGGTTGCCACATGTTGTAAAATATAAGGATAAATAAGGATAAGTTGAATAATAGGCATTATAAGGATAGCATTAAATTGGGCTAAACGTTGGCAACCTTTTGTTATCGTTGTAAAAAGTGCTGTGCGTTATTTTCCTCATGAAAGACATTTTCTGTGAAAAAATAAGATAAACTAGGCACTCGCAAGAATGTAGTAGTTCTTGTTTTACATTTTGCAATATAATGAAGTCGTAGCAAAAATTAAGCGTGCAAGAGAAAAAGATATTAAGGAACCTAGTGATTATGAATTTATTAAACGTATTGATATGCTTGAAGTAGCGGGTTTGAAAAAATGGATAACTCCGGCGTTGAAGAATATTCGAGCATACTTTATTTTGTCCACGATGAAGAATTTTTTTAAAAAAACCTTGTACCAACAAGTTTTATGTTTATGAATGTTTTTTTTATTAATTATTTTTTACGCTTTAAAATGTTTACTATGATTTCGCTTTTAATGTTTAGAAGGTTATGTCGTTATTTTCTATAAGTTTTAATAAATATACCAAAGAAGTAAATTGTAATTTTAAGATATGTGGATCAGCTTGAATATTGAGGCGATCCAATATTCTTAAAAGTTTTATTTATTCTAATTTCCACCAACATTCTTCTTCACCACACACTCCCTGTACAGGGTGGGTCAAATTCGACGCTTTTAAATGGAAACACCCTTTTCTATAGGAGATAGACAAAAACTTATATCGGTGTCTGGAGCTCAATTTTTGTCAAAAACATGATGGTGAAAACCGTATATCGATATCTGTTACCGTTCCGGAGTTACGGGGTGTTTTTCAAAAATATGTATTTTTAACAAATCGCTGTAACTTTTTTGCTATGGAAAATTTTGTATTTTTATGAAAACATTTCCAAAGCACCTTTTTACGTAAAATTTAATGGTTTAAATATAATTTTTCCAAATTAATAATTTAAGAATTATCAACAGAAAATTTGATTTTTTATATGGGAGACCCTGTATATTTTTAAATTATTGAAAAGAATTTAAAATTACCTTTCCAAAAATATAACACACTTGATATTTTGCTCGATTCCTCTTCGAGATATAGAGTATATAAAAATTCGCCCGCTTTAAATAAGTAGGCTTTGGACGGCACCGGCTGTAATACAAAAAAATTCTAGCTGTGAGCATCAATTAAAACGAAAATAATATTTGCTATGAGAGATGCAGAATTTTATAACAATTTAAAATATGTTTAACCAACATCAACACATTTAAACTATATCTAATAACAATAAAAATAAATAGCAAACCAAGACATGAGATTTTGCTACAGGTGTTCGACATATCAACCGTCTTCTGTTATGGACAGACGGGACAGTTTTTAAACATTTCTCGAGGAATTCATTAACACAGTGGGGGTGAAATATACCCTCTTATAACTGCTAACTATTTCTAATTATTGTCTAGATTATACGGAAGAATGAGGAACCTCTATTCTTCCGCAAATATATCCATAGGATTAGATCCATGGGCACCAAGTCAGGCGGCCTCGACGGCCAACGGCTGGGATCTTAGTTAGCTATTCAATTATTCTTGAAATTGGCTGCAAAATTTGCTGATAACTTCAGCGTTCAGAGGCCGTGCGTCGTCTTGCTGGAAAAATATGTTTTCTCATCACATAAGAGGTCCAAAGCCTACTAGTTAAAAGTGGCGAACTTTTAAGAATTCTGTATTTCCAAGGGGATTATAACAAAATATCAAGTGTGCTATATTTTTGGAAAGGTAATTTTAAATTTTTTCAGTTAATTAAAAATATAGAGGGTGTCCCAAATAAAAAATAAATTTTTCTGTTAATAACTCTTAAATTATTAATTTAAAAAAAATATACTTAAACCATTAAATTCTGCGTAAAAAGGTACTTTGGAAATGTTTTCATAGAAATACAAAATTTTCCATAGCAAAAAAGTTATAGAGATTTGCTAAAAATGCACATTTTTGAAAAACAGCCCGTAACTCCGAAACGGTAACAGATATTGATGTGTGGTTTTCACCATCATGTTTTTGATGAAAATTGAGCTCCAGACACCGATATTAGTTTTCGTCTATCTCCTATAGAAAAGGGTGTTTCCATTTAAAAGCGTCGAATTTGACCCACCCTGTACAATAATGAATAATTTTCACTAGCAAACTTGCGTTAACGTTACTTTCACTAGTGAATATTGGAAATTACTAGGAAAAGTTGACAAATCTCTTTAAAATACCACATTCACTGGTCCAATCCGTAATAATTGTTAGCATTTCCTACTGAATGTTAACAATCACTGAATTTCCGACTTTCACTGTAACAGTTTACTACCTTTTTGTAAAAATAAATGTAAAAAAAATATTTAAATATAAAAAGATATATATTTTCTTCCAAAAAATAAGAGAAAAGAAGTCTCTTGTCCCTGCTGCTGTTTTTCTCAAGCCTTATCTCCGTGCCAGCTCGCCGTATAACTCAAACCGAGAAAGCTACACAACACAGAAAAACTTATTGTGTCCTGATAACGGCGCCGCGATTATGTCACAAAACGTCCTACTAATGGATTCCATAAAGTTGCCTTAATTTGGTCTTCCAGCCATAGGACAAAGCGAGAAATTCCGACCACAGAGGCGTGATCTGCGATTGGTTTATTGAGAGATACTTGCGTTGGTGGTGAGTCTTAGCAATGCCAACCGTTTAAAAATTTTAAGTTTGCTTAAGCGTCAATCAGAGATTAGTAGCTCTATTTAGCTCTATTTTTTGAAAATCACTTTTTCAATTACAAGTTAGCATACCTGGAACGCTAAATCATTTGGAATAAAAACGGGACAGCTCCTTCTTTGTACTTTTTAGTAAGTTACTAATGAAATAAGTCATATTTTTTTGTGAGTTTTACGATGAGTTTTGTTATAGTTTTATATATTTTATGTCAAAAAAAAGACAGCTCCATGTAAAAAAATGCTGTTTTACAAAAACGATGTACTATAATTTTCATATATTTTAATAGGAAAGGTGTTTTCTAGTAATTTTTTCTTCGTTAATAACTTTTATTTTTTTTTAATTTTTCTCTATTTTATAAAACAATTTTATGCTGAACCTGTATTTTTTTACGATCATTCACAATGCCTAAAAAATACAATTAAAATTAATAGATCATCCTAGCAACAGCTTGCTGTAATCAGTTCTATCAGTAGAGAAAGCCTAATATACTTGTATTCATTTAAAACTTCCCAATATGGCGGACTTCAGTATGGGAGGCTTAAAAAACGAAAATCTCTAAACTGGAATCGACTGTACTTCAAATCGTTCAAATTGATAATCTGTGGTAAATCCAAAATCCAATTGAACTCTGCCACTTGGCTGACATTGACGTTTACGGTTCCTTTTTCTAAATATTTTCATTATTTTTTGAGTTTTTATTCATAAATTCTACTTGATTTTGTTCTTTTATTTAACCTGCAACCTGCAGTACTAATTATATAGTTATAAATAATCTTTTATCCAATCAAGAATTGACGAATAGGCTGGAAGATATTCAAAATGTGTAAAACGCTTCGTATTAGAAAACATTGACTCGTTCAAATTCGTGAAAATAAATTAGTCCAGATGTTTGTAAAAAGGTCTCTTATTATTTTGAGAAGTTTCCTCGTATCAGTAATTTTCAGGTTTGTAATATGTACTATATGATAATAAATAGATTAAAACTTATATTTCAGGAAACATCGCGGGCATTACAGATTGTTGTACATCAGTTTTAAAATATAAAGAAGGTTTAAAACAGGTTTAAAAGTTGAGTTACTAGAGAAGACCTAAATAAGGTAATGTTGGTAATGGGACCAAACATCAAATAACACTTGAAACATATAATTATGTACAATAATTGTAAGTAGTCTTTATGAATCTGTTTGATATCTATTGGCATTGTTTTTATATTTCTTGAAACATATATTTTTTTACTTTACAGGATACACAAAGAATAATAAAAAATACAGTTACTTACTAAAAGCACTTAAGGTTTGGTTTGGTTTGGTTTAGCTAAATCTTAACTACATCTATTACAATGTAGTTAAGATTTAGCTTTGATTAAGGCTTGATTAAGGCTTGCAGAGCTTCAGCATTGGCCATAAAATAGCCAGTAATTTGTTACAAAACAATATATATTATATATCACTGTAATCACAAAACTTCAATCTTTGTCGGTATTGTAACGGAATTTTAAATTATTTCTTAATTTTCGAGAAAATTTAGTCCAAACATAAGGTATATTTTGTTAATGTTTAACCATCAAAATCTTAAAAATAAAGAAGTTATTTAAAAATGTGCTATAATACCGACATATTATAATCCTCTATCTTAGAATTAGAATTTAGAATGAGTGGGAGGGGAGTTAATCACTTCGACCTTACAGATCCATTGTGTCCCCCTTTCTTGAATCATAACTCATCATACAGTCCCAGGGCTTTGACAAAAGCCAGTATCTGGGACGGTTTTATAGAGGGTAGTTCTCCATCTCCAATATCAGTCGTACCAAAATTCATGGCACGAATGGTTGTCGTCTCGGCGCACTCAGTGATGAGGTGTACTGGTGTTTCCCCATCTTCCCCACAGAATCTGCATTCGCCGTTTCTTCTTAGTTTCAATCTACTGAGGTGTTCATTGAGGAGACAGTGTCCTGTTAAAACCCCGTGACAATCCGAAGATTGTTCTACTCAGACCCAGGAAGATCTGTGATTTTTCTTCATCATAAGCCCTCAGAAACTTCTTCGAGTGTCTTAGACCATTGGAAAATTTCCATTCCAGGTTGCGGATGGAATCTTCCAAGTTCTTGAGTTCCGCCTTGAGTTGGTTACCACTTGGAAAGCAGAACGGTTCTGGTCCAGTTAGTGGAGTGTTCGCTCCTTTCCTAGCTAGATTATTTGCTTTTTCATTGCCTTCTATCCCTTGGTGAGCAGGCACCCAGTGTAGGAGGACTTTATTTTCTTTGCCTAATTTATTCAGCTTCTCTATGCATTCTTTGACCAATTTCGAATTGATTGATACTGAGTTGATCGCCTTTAACGCTGCTTGACTATCAGATAAGATGGCTATTTCTTGTTTCCTGATAGTCAAGCAGCCTCTATCTTTAATTTCCTTCTTCATTTGTGTAAAAATACCTAGCCAGTTTTGAAGAAATAGCGTCATGAATTAATGGGTTTTGATTTTTTTTTTATTTGACTGCAATTTTTTCCAACAAAAAATTAAATTGGTTTGCATCCACTCTTAAACATATTTTATAATCTCTAGGATCTTCTAACTGTAGCTAAAGTGTTATATTATATCAGATACACTATAAATAGTTCTGCGGTTAGTCCATTTTCTGACCGATATCCTTGTTTCACGTCTAGTGTTTTTAACAGTAAACTTTCTGTCAATTCTATTGCAAAAATTTTCGCAGTTTGAAGTACCTACAGCAACTAGTATGTATGTAGTAACTTTTAGTAAGGTACGATATTCGTTCTTGAAAGTCGAAAACTCCATTTTATCTTTAATTCCCCGAGAAATCTTCACTTAAACACATTAATTTAACTTCGGATTTATTTTTACAAGTTAAACACGTTTTACAAGAAAATTGTAAAGGATATTTTTTAAGTTTTTTTTAACTCCGACGTCAGAAGAGAAACCTCATAGTGCATTACTTATTATTCTCATAAAAAGAATATGTCATACAAAAATATTTTAGGACATAAATGAGTCTTAGATCCATTTTGACCTATACAAAACCAAAAAACATTTAACAACTAACAAAATGATGTACAGGGTGGGTCAAATTCGACGCTTTTAAATGGAAACACCCTTTTCTGTAGGAGATAGACAAAAACTAATATCGGTGTCTGGAGCTCAATTTTTGTCAAAAACAAGATGTTGAAAACCGCATATCGATATCTGTTACCGTTTCGGAGTTACGGGGTGTTTTTCAAAAATATTCATTTTTAACAAATCGCTGTAACTTTTTTGCTATGGAAAATTTTGTATTTTTATGAAAACATTTCCAAAGCACATTTTTACGTAGAACTTAATGGTTTAAGTATAATTTTTAAATTAATAATTTAAGAATTATCAACAGAAAATTTGATTTTTATATGGGACACTCTGTATATTTTTTAATTTACTGAAAATAATTTAAAATTACCTTTCCAAAATATAACACACTTGATATTTTGCTCGTTTCCTCTTCGAGATATCGAGTATACAAAAATTCGCACGCTTTAAATAAGTAGGCTTTGAACGGCACCGGCTGTAATGCAAAAAATTCTAGCTGTGAGCATCAATTAAAACGAAAATAATATTTGCTATGAGAGATGCAGAATTTTATAACAATTTAAAATATATTTAACCAACATCAACACATTTAATCTATATCTAATAACAATAAAAATAAATAGCAAACCAAGACATGAGATTTTGCTACAGGTGTTCGACATATCGACCGTCTTCTGTTATGGACAGACGGGACAGTTTTTGAACATTTCTCGCGGAATTCATTAACTCGGTGGGGGTGAAAGATACCCTCTCATAACTGCTAAGTATTTCTAATTCTTGTCTAGATTATACGGCGGAATAAGGAACCTTTATTCTTCCGCAGATATATTCATAGGATTAGATCCATGGGCACTAAGTCAGGCGGCCTCGACGGCCAACGGCTGGGATCTTGGTTAGATATTAAATTATTTTTGAAATTGGCTGCAAAAACTTGCTGATAACTTCAGCGTTCAGAGGCGGTGCATCGTCTTGCTGAAAAAATATGTTTTCGAGTTCCATTAAGGGCATATCATCAATAAGGGGTCCAAAGCCTACTAGTTAAAAGTGGCGAACTTTTAAAAATTCTGTATTTCGAAGGGGATTATAACAAAATATCAAGTGTGCTATATTCTTGGAAAGGTAATTTTAAATTCTTTTCAGTTAATTAAAAATATAGAGGGTGTTCCAAATAAAAAATCAATTTTTCTGTTGATAACTTTTAAATTATTAATTTGAAAAAATATATACTTAAATCATTAAATTCTACGTAAAAAGGTGCTTTGGAAATGTTTTCATAGAAATACAAAATTTTCCATAGGAAAAAAGTTACAGCGATTTGTTAAAAATGCACATTTTTGAAAAACACCCCGTAACTCCGAAACGGTAACAGATATTGATGTGCGGTTTTCACCATCGTGTTTTTGATGAAAATTGAGCTCCAGACACCGATATTAGTTTTCGTCTATCTCCTATAGAAAAGGGTGTTCACCCTGTACAAAATACAGTATGATCGATAAAAAAACGGCGTCCAGTTGGCTTGGAAATGACTTGGTTGATAACATTTCCCATATAATTTTATAGTCCAAGAAAATAGGTCTTCAATACGAAGTTTTGGTAAAAACTTGAATTTTCGATATATTTACTTTGAAAGATCTAGATCTAGATATTTTGAATTTATTTAATATAGAGAGGATCCAAGAATATTTAATATCCAAGAGATTTGAAACCTCTTTTAGCGATTTATTTTCTATGAAAACCACACAGCTTTTTTCATAGTCGCTGCAGTTGCTATAAAAAACATAAATATATGAATAGGGACACTCTTTATTCTCTTAGTTTTATAGTAATTACGTTTTTAAAGAAAAAGTCACAGTTATAACTCGACTTAAGCTAAGAAGACCTTAAATATCGCGCTGCAATTGGCCATACATTAATGTCAAAACCTTTGTCAAAACTAATTTTTTAAGGTGTGAAAATTGCGACACACTGTATACTAAAGAGCCAAAAGTGTATTTCATGAATAAATCAAACTTCTAAATTTTTATACAAATTAAACACACCATTTGATAAGAAATACGAAGACACGCGTTATAAATTATTATCAACTAGCGATGGGAACTATCGAATGAATTAGACTATCGAATGGTTAATGAATGAATGATTTCAACTATCGAATGGTTTTATTCGAATAAAATCATTCATTCATTTGTATACTAAAGCATATGTGACAACCTCGCTGTGCGACTAAATGGTTATCGTTGAGCCACGACTATCGAATGCTTTTGACAAATGAAATTTAGTATTCGTTTGATTTTTGTATGCGTCAGTGCATTATTAGTTCTTCCAAATTTTTATAACTTCACCGTATAAATACTGTGCTATTTTTGCGTTTACTAAAATAGTTAAAATACTAAAATAGTAGTTATTTTTTAATTTTATTTATTGACGATTGTGTGCATGTGCAGGTGGTCAAAATTTTTCCGAAAAGTTGTGTGGTTTTCCGTAGTCCGATCTTTCAATTATTTAATTTTATATGGTATATGGTCTATTTTTTAATGGGAAATTTTGAGAAGTAGCAATTTTTAAGAGAGATGAGATGAACTTAAATTAATTTTAAAAGTACATATTTGTATTTTAGATGTTTTAATAATATGAATTAGTTGAACTTAATAATCATATTAAAGTAATGTGGTTAAGTAAATGGTTATCGAACTCAAACTATGGGGTGAGAAAATTAAAATGAAAGTTTTACACGTGCCAATTTAAAAAAAAAGTTAACGATGTTTGTATTTTGTTTATGCTAATTCTCTTACATGTAGTTTTTGCGAAGAAATATTTCATTTATTTTTTAAAGTAAATGCCAGTAAAAGTAAATATAATTTTTAAATAGTAATATAAAGCACCTAATATAAATAATTTTGATTTCTAATTTTTATTTATATTTTTCTTCCATTACACTGCATGCTTAGAAAATTAATAAATGTTTATATTTCATGATTTTAAAATTTGTTGTTAATATAACAAATTAGTTCTGTAATTATTATTATTTAATAAACCAACGTTGCCACACACAAAAATTTAGAGACTATATTATTTTTAAATAGGATCTAATATAAATAATTTTGACATCTAATTTGTTGTTTATATTTTGCTACTACTTAAAAATATTTATATTAAATGATTTTTTTATTGTTAATAGGTATAACAAATTATTACTGTTATTATTATTTATTAAACCAGTCTTTGCTTAAAAACATTAAAACTTATTTTCCTACATCCAAAATAACAAGTATTATTGCAGTGTAACAATAGAATATTAATTAAAAAAAATGCAGAATATATAGACATACTATCCCTAACTAACTAAAGCCAAACAATAATATTCTTTGCTAATATCAACTAATACCAAAATATGGCAACAGCGCCCTTCATAATGTATTTTTTGTGTAAATACTAGCACCTCAATAAAAAAAATAATGTGTCCTTATTTATATCTGACTCCGCAAAAAATCAAAGATGCCGGCTTCTTTCATAGCATTGCCACCGACCGCTGTCGGGTTTCTCGGAAAGAAACCTATGTCGCCGGGCGACAACTAAAATTCAGTTAATATTTTATTATAATCGATCCTGACGAATAAATGAATTTCATAAATGAATGAATTTTATAAATGAATGGTTTTTGCTGCCGAATTACTAGAATACAATATTTCAAGGCGGATGACGGATCTATTCGATATTTTTTATTCGAATAGTTTTCAACGAATGTTTTCTTACTAACTATCGAATTATTCGAATGAATTGCAACTATCGAATGTTTCGATAGTATTCATTCGATAGTTCCCACTACTATTATCAACAGAAAATTCTTTTAAACGGTAATGTCACGACTAATCATCTCATATATCACTTCCTGTCATATACCCATTTTTCATTACCATTAAAACCCCATAAATAACCAAGAAGCTCCGGCGCTGACCGGTCCCAAAGACCGGCAATTTTCCAAAAAGCCTAATCATTTTTTAATCTTGTCCATAGGGCTCAGCCCTGGCGATACCGGGGCACAGATAGCGCGGGCTAAACGTGGTTATTTTCACCTCCCTACAAATTGGCGGATACGATTTTCGAAAAAGGGCCTTAGGCACGGAGAGGAACTCGCACCTGCCTGCCCTGTTTAAAGAAAGTTATGGAGTGGTACGTGCAAGATATAGAAGAGGGTACTGTTTTCTTGCGATTGAGTTCGTCCGCATAAAATTCGAATCCCTTCAAAATCCCTTTCTTGCCACTATTATTTCCAGTAGAACAGTCTCTTGCTGCCTGTATTTATCCTAGATCATATATATACTTACGTGGATAAGTAAATCACTATGGAAACTGTCGCCAACATATCAACGACCATTTATCTTCTTTTTTTTTGTTGCACACGCGGTGCTTCTACTCTATCTATCCTTGTCGAGGACCTATCGTCCGCGCGCCAAATTTGAACGTTAATTTTAAAAATTTAATTTGTAAAATGCTTATATTTCAACAATAAATTGAAAGTTTACTGTCACGAAAATTAAATTATATAAAAAATACATTTAGCCACTCCGTACGAATATCAATATTCTTAGGAAATCTAACCAGAAGGTATACATGCATACTTAATATAAATAAAAGAACAACTGAATACTTTACTGGCCTACTAAAAGATAATTCGGGGATCTTTATATTAGAACTTTCACACACTAAACTCTTTCTAGTCATTTTTACGAGTATTTAGAAAGTCCAACGAAAAAAAAAATAGAAATGTAGTGCACAAACTTAAAATTAACTTCTCACTGGACACACTTGCATCTTTGGCTATATAAAAGCGGTCGATTTAGAATTTTTTTTAGAATTAGAATTTTTAGACCGCTTTTTTTTTAGAATTTAGAAAATTCTAAAAAAAAAAGCGGTCGATAAAAGAGTAATTAAAACAATTTTTAAAATAAAAAATGCATAAAACAAGCGTCGTTACACAATGAAAATATCATTATGCCCAAAGAATATACCTAGCTAGAAAAAGAATGGACTCTGGCGCCATCTATTGAGTAGGGCTTGTTTTAAATGGATCGAAGCGCGGGCTTTTTAAATGAGCGTATTTATTGAATTCTACTCTAAAATATATAATTAAATTTGATTATTAAATCTTATTTTTTACACAAATTCAACAATACTAATAACAAGTATCGTTGTGATGTGTAAAAAATAAGATTTAACAGTATAATTTATACAATTATTAAATAAAATTAAAGCCAAACATGTGTAAATATTATTTATTATTTAAAGATTTTAATTATAAGTTAAATATTTAAACATCGTTTATTATAATAAAACAAGACCAACGTAATACGCCCAAACTTTTGTAAATGGAGTAAATAAAAATAGGTACTTAAGTGATAGCAGAAATAAATGACTTACATTATATTTTAGTGCCACCTTTGAATAAGAAGACTAAGGAAGGAGCATAATGCTATCCATGTATTCATGCATGGTGGGCGGAAAAAGCTCTCTAGGGTGGGGATCCTTGACAGTTCTGTTTGACGATTCATTTGACACATTTGAATTTGAATTGAAATTTTGTGGATTTGTCAGTCTTTACAGAGCTTATTTTATGTTATTTATTATTTATTCTACTACTGATAGTTGTATAAAGGTAGTAAATCTAGATGGAAATTGTGGCAGAACTTAAATTAACAGTGACACTATCGCGATTTATCGAAAAAGACTCTAAAATAGTTGGTTGTGTAGCGTGCGGTAGATCTCGGCAAAAATTGAGTGAAATAATGGAACAACTTTTCGCTAGTAAGTGACTGTATAATATACATACGTGTAGTAAACCGATCATTTATGAAATTCACTTAAATTAACTAAATTATATATTTTTCTTGCATTTTTAGCTTTTATTTATTACTTGTCAAAGATTAGATGTCAAAGAATTTAGATACGTTAATTTGACTTACCTGCTTCAGTAGCGTATCGGATGTTTGTGTTAATAAATACTTATTATAACTTATCTATTTTTATTAGAATTATATATTTTTATAACAATTTTAATAACTACCAACATTTATTCACAACGTAAAATAAAACCTTAGTCTTCTTATTCAAAGAGGGCCACAAACAAAATGAATTGTCTAATAAAAACACATATAACAAATTAGTTTGAAAAACGTTTTGATGGTTTTGATCAAAGATTATGCCATATATGATTTTGACAATATGATGACTATGAAAAGTTGGTTTTCATAACAATGTATAATTTGTACTTTCTAAACCGTGTAAAATTGTGATTATTTTGGAAATAAGTGCAACTTTTAATGCGCATGAGGGCGCAAAGTAAGGTCC
This sequence comes from Sitophilus oryzae, assembly GCF_002938485.1. Classification (NCBI taxonomy): domain Eukaryota; kingdom Metazoa; phylum Arthropoda; class Insecta; order Coleoptera; family Curculionidae; genus Sitophilus; species Sitophilus oryzae. The sequence continues at coordinate 118,593 of NW_022147487.1, read as the reverse complement.
TCGAGAAAGACAAACCTATTGCACGTTTCATAAGTGCAATTAATAAAGAAAATTTGAAAATGGCATGTCGTGATGTTGCAGACATATAGGGTATTTATGTCAATTGTAAGATATTCAGTTCTTTTGTACTATTAGTTCGGTCGAGCTACCAAAATCCGTGTGTTTTTAGAAGGGGACCTTTTTTTACGGTTCTAAATAATTTTTGTGGTGTTAACGTTGCAATAAGGCGTGGAAGTCACTTTGAAAATGTTCGCATTTGGTAGCTACAATAAATTTTACCAGCAGATTTTTTTACCGGCAATAAAAATAAGATGTGAACGAAATAAAAAAATCGGTTTTTATTTATTTTTTCTTATCCTTTATGTACTTTTTGACAAATTGTGTATACTAAAAAATTTAGCTAATCAATTTGCATCGATCCCAAAAATGTTTCAAATTGGAATAAGTGAAAAAAAGCTCGATTTTGGCAGGGAATTTTTTTTGAAATTTTAGACACAGTTTAAATGGGTCCATTATAGGGATATACTAGTTCTATCTGTAGAGGACTACTGGTCGTTTAGCTACTTATCGTTTCCGAGATAGGTATTTGCGTTTTTCAATTTTGGCAAAATTTCAATTTTAAATCGTTTTCTAAGAGTCCTTATGAAAATATAAGAAGAAAAATAGGCCATGGGATGGCGCCATCGGTTGTCTATCCGACGGTGCATAGTGCATAAATATGGTTTCTTAGCGTTGAAGGGTTTACCGTCTTACCGTATATTTAGTATACAAAAGTGAAATCTACCACCTTAAAAGATTTTTTCAAGCAGTTGATTAAGAAAAGTATTCATTTATGTTTATTCTTCCCTCATTATTACCTCTTTTTTCCTTCAAACCAAAACGTTGCGTGCTTCATACTCAGTAACGCCCCTATCGGCAACTTGACCCTCATTTTTTCGTGTGTTCCCAGATCTTCCTTCCTTTTGAACCAACAACTACCCGGACAATACAACAGATAGCGCGTCTGTTACCGATAGAAAGTGAAACTTTTGCCTTATGGCGTTTCGTACAACAATCGTGCGTCGCCGCCCCCAAAACTTGAAAGAAACCGCCAATTGGCGGTTTGGGAATTGGGTTGGGTGTGAAAAAATAGCTCCAGAGGGTCGATGGGATTATTACAATACGGCGGTGATGTCAATTATTAAGTATTTAATATTGTAAGAAAGTAATTACGGAAGAAAGAACGAATTTTTTTTATTGAGACTCACGTCGCGGTCGTATAGATGTTGCTTCTGAGTTTATATCTAAAACCCAATCTACACGTGGCGTTTTACATGTTAGTTAAAACGGAAGACTTAATAATCAAATAGGTATTTATGTACTAAGGGAATTATAAGGGTGTTATAAAACTACTGTCTATGTAATTTGACAAATAAATAAAGCTGTCTCTTTAGTTGTCAGTTTTGAGTCAATATTTTTTAATTGTCTTTCGTGTCGATTGCTGATTGAATTGGAGCCAGAAATGGCTCAAAACGAAATAAGTAAATTACCAACAAATATTCAGGCTGAGGCGACAAACGCCATATCCAAACTACTTCCATTTAAATTCCGAATAACTTATGAAAAGGAATACAAAAATTTTCAAAAATGAAAGCAATTAAAAAACGTGCAAGAAGAAATAAAGTTTTTAACCTATCTTCGCTGTTAAAGTATCATTTAATCTACCCTTCCGGTTAAAGTACTATTTTATCTACAATTTTTGATAGATATAAGGCAATTTTAGTAGTTGCTATGGAAAAAACTCTCAAAAACCTTCTTATTTTATTCCCTTAAGACAATAACAATATTTTTTCGATGTTCAATTTTAAACCCTTACTCCCCTTTGGCGCGCTGCACACCGACAACCACAGATAAGTCATCAATCTTTTCACTTCTTTCACCTGCTTCTGGCCGCCAAAGTCCCGCGTCCTCGTCATAATCGTAATTTTCCCGACCAAGTGGACATGTTTACGAGGTAGGAAACGATAGATGATGACCGTCAGTAGTTAAGGTCGGCCCACACGCGTTCGCGACGTTTGTTGCAAACGCGTGCCAAGTGTGGAGGGGGCTTAAATACGCAGAAGCATAAAATATTGCATTGTGATATTTTTTTTTGAATAGAAATTCTTGGTGTAGATGGTAGTCAAGTTTTTTCTGGTGCCCATATCGTAAAGACGTAACTGAAAAATAAAACAAATGCCAAAAATGCCATACTTGAGATTTCAATACAGGCACAACTCTTATCTCAAGAAGTGCTGTAATAAATATAATATATCTTACAAAAATTTCAATTTTAATACAGGCAATTTTTCATTTTGCTCTTTCCTGACAAATTTACATTTATTATTTTATTTATGTTATATTACATTTATTTTTTTTAAATGAAGTTATGCCAGTACGTGACCTTATATTTGGCTAAATATTTTAAAATATATTTTCTACGCTCGGATGCAAAAAAAAACACAACGAAGAAATTTTTGTTCAAATTGAAAGTGTTATTGTTAGGCCCTATTTTCAATTTTCATGCATTTTTTAGCAAGCTGTATATAAATATATCAACTTACATTCGTAAACTACCATGATACAAAGAATACAAGGTATGATATTGCGCAGGTTGGTCACTACGTCACAGGTGATAAACGGCACCATTGGTCAGCAAGTTCCGCGCGCCAATTTCAAATTGTGAAAAAATTGTCAAACAGATGACACACTAAATGTGAAAATAATTTTTCAAATGTCAAGCTCGATGATTGACATAACTTTTGGGGTTATGTCCCAATTCTTCCCTATTTTTGGTCTTTTTTTATTAGTGGCAATTGAACAATATGGATATTTTTTTGTATGGTGTATGACGTCACAGGTGGTATGCGCAAACTTAACGAAATTGGAGCCGCTATTGATCATACCTTGTTTTCTTTGTACCATGGTAAACTACTATATGTATTTTAGTATTATTTGTTTTATCCTAACTTTAAAACACCTTGTGCAATAATTTCGTGTGTAAATTTTGCTAAAATATAATTTTACGGTCAGAATCATGTCTTCAAACCAGGAGGTTTAGAGGTCGCGAAGTGGCACCAGCTTCATTAAATGAACTTTGATTGGTTCTTAAAGAAGAATAGAAAAGCATAACGATATAACAATATGATATATACATTCTCAATGACAGTATGAACGGACGTATACAGGGAGTTATAACAGCCAAGAGAAGCAATACAAAGTATTAGGGTATTTTTTTTTGCAATTTTTTTTCTGTTTGTATACTTGAGTATTACAGATGTTTTCTTTAATATCGTTAGTTCTGTTATCGGTATTAATGTTTATTAAAACCAGGACTGTATCGTTAGTCTTTACCTTTTTTTTTTAACTTAGTATAGAGTATCCAAATGCAGTGTAATATGACGTTACAATAGTCAATCAAACCTAACCTAAAAAAAATAACGCTAAGTTAAAAAATTACATCAAAATGCAACCAAAGCATGTATTGACATGAATCAAAAAACAAAATGCTCAGGAGTCATGGTTGTGACCGTAAAAACCGTAAAATTTTATTTTAGGAAAATTTACACGCGAAATTATTGCAGAGGGTGTTTTAAAGTTAAGGCAAAAAAAACTCCGAACCAATGGGCACTTACCCTAGTATCCTACAGGCAGAAATCTACGCTATCGAAAGATGCGTACAACTTATCTTAGATAGGAACTATCGGAAACAAGAAATAGCCATCTTGTCTGATAGTCAAGCAGCGTTAAAAGCGATCAACTCAGTATCAATCAATTCGAAATTGGTCAAAGAATGCATAGAGAAGCTGAATAAATTAGGCAAAGAAAACAAACTCCTCCTACTCTGGGTGCCTGCTCACCAAGGGATAGAAGGCAATGAAAAAGCAAATAATCTAGCTAGGAAAGGAGCGAACACTCCACTAACTGGACCAGAACCGTTCTGCTTTCCAAGTGGTAACCAACTCAAGGCGGAACTCAAGAACTTGGAAGATTCCATCCTCAACCTGGAATGGAAATCTTGCAATGGTCTAGGACACTCGAAGAAGTTTCTGAGGGCTTATGATCAAGAAAAATCACAGATCTTCCTGGGTCTGAGTAAGAACAATCTTCGGATTGTCACGGGGTTTTTAACAGGACACTGTCTCCTCAATGAACACCTCAGTAGATTGAAACAAGAAAAAACGGCGAATGCAGATTCTGTGGGGAAGATGGTGAAACACCAGTACACCTCATCACTGAGTGCGCCGAGACGACAACCATTCGTGCCATGAATTTTGGTACGACTGATATTGGAGATGGAGAACTACCCTCTATAAAACCGTCCCAGATACTGGCTTTTGTCAAAGCCCTGGGACTGTATGATGAGTTATGACTCAAGAAAGGGGGACACAATGGATCTGTAAGGTCGCAGTGATTAACCCCCCTCCCACTCATTCTAAATTCTAAATTCTAAAGGCAAAAAAAACCTCGATTAACCCTGTATTATATGCCAAATACTAATGTTTATAAAAATCTTAGTTTACGAAATAAAGTTGATATAATTATATGGCAGTTTGCTAAAAAATTCACGAAAATAGAGTTGAAAATAACAAAAATATTACAATTTAAATTTGATCAAAAATTTCTCGGTTGCGTTTTTTTTGCATCTGAGCGTCGACGCTCAGCTAGCCACCGGACGGAACTTTATCGCTATTCACAAACGTCCGTTCGCCGGACCTACAGACACTCCCGCCAAACAGAAATCGAACCAATATAATCGATGGTTTTTTACCGCGTTTCTCTGCATATCCAATAAACGGTACGGACTAAACTATAAACTTCCTCGTTTTTAATTGGTAATACTGCGAAAATTAAACCAGTTTTCCCGTATGTAAATGCAAAGAAACGACACCGTACGCGTGAGCGTGTGTATGTGTAGAAGCGATTGCGGCAATTATTTTAATGTCCGTGCAATTTGCCGCGTAATTTTTAGTTTCACCGCCGCGTAATGGCGTCAAATTTAGCATTATTAGGCGAATCTAACGAGCAAAGAATATAGTTAGTGGTACGGTTTGTCACAATTATATAGCCAATGCGGTACGTTTACGGTTTGCCGTATCCCATTGGTTGATTTGCTTCTTATTTTCTTATTGCATTCGGATTTCTTGCAAGGTGTATGGTTTCGTGGAAATAAGAAGAAACATTTTAGAGCTCTCAATAAATTATTTATTTTTATTTCAATAGGTATACAGGGTGGTCCGAACTGTATTCCGGCAGCAGATTCTACGGATAAAAATATGAAAAAAAGTTCATATAAATGTATGTCCTAAAATGCTTAGTTTAGGAGATACAGGGTGTAGAAATTTCATTTTCATTTCGATTTTTTCCTAATAATTTCTGAAGTAACGTCAATTTTTGGATGAAAATTGGCATCTGGGAGTTTTTTGACATGAAAAATTTGATTTTGATGTCAAAATGACTCCTATTTGTAGGTGGCGCCACCTACATGTATTTTAACTGTTTTGTAGAGTAATTTTCTTCGAAAAAATGATGATAAAACAGTTTCTGTTGAACTTTAGACACAAAAACATTTCAAATTTATGATTTTAGTTTAAAAACTACAACATGTCAACATGTTTAATTTGTGTCAATGATGACAGATATTGATAATTTGGGTTCCAAATATCTCGAGGACCATTACTCGTAGCACAGAATATCTAGCTACGCAACAGAAAAATACTCGAAATGAAAGAGCTAAAATTGCACAAATAAAATACTAGATAGCGCGACAATATCATAATCAGAATATAATTGGAAATTTTCAACTTTCGGTTTTGGATCGACGTAGATCGACGGCACGTCGACGCATCAGATTCAGACAGACTTGGAAAATTTCACACCCATACTTTTTCTGGTGTATAACAATTCTTTAATATTGACTTCGTTTCTATAGCAACTGAAACAATTTATATTAATTATTCGTTTGGCTTTTAAAATTTAGTTTTAATTTTTGACATTATTAGAAAACATATGCTCTACAATCATAATTTTTAATATACACTACAATGTCTATATATTGAAATAACTTCAACTACCTTTAAGTTTTAGCATATACAGAGCGATTGATAAGTGATATTTATTAATGCTGAAACGTTAGTAATGAAATATACGTTTAATAATAATGAATTTCTTCGAAATTGCCATGTACAAAAAATGTTAATTGACTAAAAAAATACTATAATAACAATGGTTTTTCTGTTTGCCACGTTATTTATATAGACCTAGGTAGATTTTTTTGACACATTTATTTAATAATACATTAGTTCGGCATCAAAGTTGCTGTCACTGACATCGTACTAATAAATTAAAATTCATAAATAAATTAAAATTATTAATTAAGTTATTAATATTAAAAACACAATTATTGTAAATGTTTGTAGGCTGGCTTGAATTGGTGGTTTGAATCTGGGTATTTTCTGTTTTTATTTTGCATTGTGCTCTGATCATGAATGAACTGGCTAGTACTTGATGACATGCTTCATGGTACCATAATATGTACAATGTTCATCAAAAATACGCAAGTATGATCAAATGACGAGCCCAATGGAACGTCAGGAAATGAGTATCGTAATATGGCACAATATTAAGGTACAGCTGTTATATATGCATCATATTAGATATTTCATAGTACCATCATATTACAATGTCACCGAAGATACTTACTATACCAAGTTAAGCCCAATCTTACCAACTGGAAATTCTATCGTATATGGTACTAGTATGGGTACCTCTTGAGTATGGGTTCGTGGTACCATAATCTTGCAATGTCATCAATAATATGCAAGTATATATCAAATATGAGCCCAAATGAACGTCAGGAAGTGGTATCATAATATGGGTATACAAAGTTTAAGCTCAATCGAACGCCAGGAAATGGTATCGTAATATGGTACTACAATATGGTACTACGTAATATGGTACTACATTATGGTACCCCTTGATATGCTTCATGGTACCATAATATTGTAATGTCATCAAAAATACGCAAGTATAATCAAATATGAGCCCAATCGAACGTCAGGAAGTGGTATCGTAATATGGTACTATATTAAGGTACCACTTTATATGCATCATAGTACCATCATATTACAATGTCACCGAAGATACTTACTATACCAAGTATAAGTCCAATCGCACGCCAGGAAATGGTATCGTATATGGTACCTCAGGAAGTCAGGAAGTGGTGTCGTAATAGTAGAACAATACTTATTATATTGTCGCCGAATTACAATCAAAATTCAGGATTCAGTTAGAATCAAACTTTGAAGTATTGGATACAGCTCGAATGTCCTTCCAACTCTCCATGGCAGCTCAATGCTTAAACTATGTGAAAAAATTTACGCTGCAACCCATCTGGAGTATTTTTCATCCCACATTTCAATAATTTTTTGTATTCGTCACTGGTTAAGGCTGAAGCACTCACTTTTCTTTTTTGCTGAATCTCTCTGTAGTATTTTGCGCTTAGCATCGCGTGTAGCTCTGGCGGTCTAAATTCCACATCAGAAAACGGATTAAATTTTATTTTATATTTTTTTGTAATAAATTTCTTGCAACTGCTTAGCGGTAGAGTTCCACATCACTTTGACCACACTTTCCTTATAATCTTTAAAATTTTTCTTTTTTCATATTAAATGCGTAGTTTTAAATGATGTAGCAAATTTGAAGCTAATATTTTATCACGAAATATTACAATATAAATTACACAATGGCAACACTGCATACAATTCTTTTTGAATTTCGTTTGTAGAAAACTGTTTTCTTTTAAATTTATTCTTTAATGACTTGTTAGTTTAGTGAAACTACCGCATCAAAATATCTGATTTGGACGACAGGCGTTTTAAAAACTAGTCTCCCTTTAATGACAAATTTTATACATGTAACGAGGCTTCTGTTGCGTAGCTAGATATTCTGTGCTCGTAGCGATTTTTACCAAGAGATCTTTTTTATGTAAAAAACTTTGTAAATGTATATTTTTTTTTTACTCATTAGTTTTATACAGGTACGGACGAAAAGTTATTACTCTTCAAACCATTTAAAAAATATGTAGGTGGCGCCCTCTACAAGTAGGAGGCATAATGCCTTTCATTTCAGAAATTATTTGGAAAAAATTGAAATAAAAATAAAATTTCTACACCCTGTATCTCCTAAACTAAGCATTTTAGGACATATACATTTATACAAAGTTCTTAACTTATTTTTTCTGCAGAATATGCTGCTAAAGTTTCCGGATTACGGTTTAGATCACCCTGTATAAATACACTTTTAGGGTTTTTAAGATGCGTTCTCCTAAGGTCGTACTTGGGCCAAGTTTTCCTGGCTGTTCTGCAAATTCTTAAAGTTTTCCATCCACTGTTTCCCATAGGCATGTCTCCCCTATGTTTCCCTATGTATGTCTGTTTATTCGCTTTCTATACAGGGTCCGGCAAAAGTGCGTCGGGCATCTGTAGCTCCTAGAATAAAAAAAAACTTGGGAATTTTGTTTAAGTACAAACCTTAAAAGTATGTACTAGGATGTATTTCAGGAAAATATTTTAATTTCTATAGGGTGGCTCAAAAAAGTGTAAGTGGATCGGGAGGATTTTTTTTAATTGAAACACCCTGTATATTATGGCATTTTTGGCTTCCTTTCAGATCACTTTACATAATCCTAAGATATAAGTAAGTACATTTTTCAGCCTTTCTTAAAATAATTATTAAATAATTATTAAAAATACAACAACCTGTCCTGAAATAAATAATATATTAGGTATTTACTTTAGATGGTCTGTACTTACTTTGCTGTAAATATCGTAATCGTAAATCATATAGGATGTTCAAAATTCTACGCCAAACTTTCTAAAATATAAAATAATTTTTCTTCGTTTTTTTAAATGGAACTCCCTGTATATTATTTTTTTAATAGATGGAGAATTAAAAAATAAACATTTTTTGTATTAAGAGGATTTCAATATTTTTAACGGATTCGAAGATATTCGCGGATTTATATTCCACATGGCGTTTTCCACATTTATCAAAACCACCCAGTGATTTTTGTCTCGTATTTTACCGTTGAAAGAGCCATATGAAATAATGCTGCGTGTATCTGCGAAACCATTAAAAATTTATTAACCAATACAAAATATTATAAAGAGTGTTCCGTTTAAAAGAAAACAAAGAAAAAATATTTTATATTTTAGAAAGTTTGGAGTAGAATTTTGTACATCCTGTATGATTTACGATTACTATATTTGTAGCAAAGTAACTACAGATAATCTAAAGTAAATACCTAATATAGTTTTGATTTTTTAACAGTTCTTATATTTGTAATATTTTTTTTAAGAAAAGCTAAAAAATATATTTTTCATATACTTATTAATATCTCTGAAACTATCGAAATATATTTGCTCATCTTTGGATTATGTAAACTGATCTGAAAAGAAGCCAAAAATGCTATAATATACAGGGTGTTCCATTTAAAAAAAAAAATCCCGACCCACTCACACTTTTTTGAGCCACCCTATACAGGGTTGTTCACCACATACGACACGGAATATTGTAGCTAAATGATTAGATTTTTACAAATTGTAAGTTTTGGGTTCGTTGAAGGACTATTAGAGCTACAATTTAAAAATATTGTTACAAGATACAGAGTGTCCCAAATAAATAAAAAATATCAAAGTTGTATTTTTTTAAATGGAATACCCTGTATATTATTACATTTTTAGTTTCTACGATTTAAATAAAGGTAAATTTGATTAAGGTTTATTACACTTATAATTTTATAATTGTATATATTTATTAATATTGCAGTAAAAATTTTAAGGCTTCATTTCTCCAAGGGCATCAAAGTTTTTAATATTAAATATTTACTGAAGTCTATTTATTGCTCAGTTATTGTGTTGCAATAATAAAAATAATACTACCTCATACAGAGTGTCTAAAAATTTATTTTAAATTATTTCTAGCTTTAAACGGCAATAACTTGTTTAATTTAAATGGAACACCGTGTATATTTTAGGAAAATCAGATGCACAATTTAATTGTCTATCAAATTGTATTATGCCACTTTTTACCTATCCATTCAAATTTTCGTAGAAAATGCATTTACTTATAATTTATACCTCATTTATCAATATACCCATGGAATATTGACATTTTAGATTGTTTTTAAAGCAACAAATGTACAAAATGTACAGGCTAGTAATATTATCGTTTTTAGCAAAATGATAATATTGCTAGACCATTAACATGCAAAAAAGAAAACTATTTAAATCTTTATAAAGAGTATACCATTAATTAAATATACCACCATTATTTCCGCCCAAATACTAATTAATTACATACTTAGATATGTTCGTTAATAAATTATTCTAAATAAATGTGGATTTGATTCAGAAATCAATATAATAATAAGTTGTGAAAATGAATGTCTCTGTTGTTATAAATAAGCATTTGTCAAAAAATGAAATATCATTTTTAAGGTGTTACTTTTTACCACACTGTCTAAATACATACAAAATTCAGTTTTTTAGTATTTGCAGCAATTATTATTAATCAACGCAAACAGTCAATTAATGTAGTTTGAATACTGGAATCATATTAATTGGTTCTCATTAACAAATATTTAAACCGTTTTTTTTTATTTCTTAATGAAATAAACAACTATATCGACAATATTAGTATCTGTACTCTTTAAAAAATTTGGTACATCTTTAAAAATAATCTAAAATGTCAGTATTCCATGGGTATATTGGTAAATGAGTTTTAAATTACAAGAAAATGCATTTTCTACGGAAACTTGAAGAGATAGGTAAAAAATGGTATAGTACAATTTGATAGACAATTAAATTGTGCATCTGGCTCTCATAAAATATACAGGGTGTTCCATTTAAATTAAACAAGTTATTGCCGTTTAAAGCTAGTAATTATTTAAAATAAATATTTAGACACTCTGTATAAGGTAGTATAATTTTTATTATTGCAATACATTAACTGATCAATATATAAACTTCAGTAAATATTTAGTATTAAAAACTTTGATACCCTTGGAGAAATGAAGCCTTAAAATTTTGACTGCAATTTCACAAAATTGAAAATAATTAAAAAACGGTAAGATTAAAGTGCGGTAAACCTTAATCAAATATACCTTTATTTTAATCGTAAAAACTAAAAATGTAATAATATACAGGGTGTTCCGTTTAAAAAAATACAACTTTGATATTTTTTATTTATTTTGGACACTCTGTATCTTGTAAAAATATTTTTAGATTGTAGCTCTAATGGTCCTTCAACGAACCTAACACTTATAATTTGTAAAAATCTAATCGTTTAGCTACAATACTCCGTGTCGTATGTGGTGAACAACCCTGTAGAAGTTAAAATATTTTCCTGAAATAAATTCCGGTACATAGGTTTGTACATAAACAAAACTCTCAAGTTTTTTATACTAGGAGTTGCAGATTACCGGACCATGTATATAGAGAGAAAAAATTGTTCCATTTTTAAAATTCTATAACAATAAAAAAACGTTCTTCGTTTCTTTAAAAATAGAAAATCTCCATTTAAAAAATCCTTCTCAATTAAAACCACAAAATAAATGAAGACATTTGGAAAACAGGGCTTTCAGACCCGAAAAAAAGATCGGCTTAATCGAGATAATGGCCATAAAATAATGTCGTATTAATTCAAATCGAAACCCGAAATGGTTCCAGTTCTCGACCCGTCGTTAATAGTACCGTATCTAACGCCTCTCCCGTACTGGTAGTACTCTGCCTTATCGCATAATTAGTCTAAATTAGTCCCCGTCTCCGCTTTCGATGGTTTTATAGGTTTGTTTCCTCGCGCTGGCCGATAGCTGTGGAACGTTAACGATGGTACCGGCAGAAGTACCATCGAGGGAAAGAAAAAGAAATAATAGGACACAGGAAAGCATCAGTGAGAAGAATTCTACCTATAATCGACTGTATTAAAGATGCTATTTGTGAAAGTAACTGACTAATTGAGAAACAATCTGTTTATTTACTGTATACGAAATAATAGTTATTTTTTATACAAGTCGACCGAAAAGATTAATTAAATTAATTTCGGGAGACGATAATGCAATTTTATCGTCGTGTATAATAGTTATTAATGATACAAGTTCGATACGAACCTCATAATTTCATTAAAAAGTTCGTATCGAACGTGTATCATTCAAAATTTAATCTAACACGCGACACGAGGGACGATCCAAAGAGATTTGATTAAATTTAAAATATCAGAGATATCCTCATAAAAAATAAAATTCAAAATTATCAGGTGCCTTTATTAGTCGACGCCGTGGTAACCGTGCTTGTTGATTGTTTCTATTTTGACTTTGACAACTCAATTATTGATGTTCAATTCAACGTGTTAAACGTTCAGGTTTAGCAAAAAGCAAAAAATAATATTAATATGGGTGATTCTGATTCTGAAAATGTCCCTTCGGATATTGAAGGCATTGCGCAAAACGTTGTCGATTCCCTACTTCTCGAAAAATCAAGACAAACGTACGAGCAAGCCTATGTAAAACTTGAAGATTGGTGTAAAGGGAAAGGAATCAAGAATAGTAGTAACGAACCGGTTCTCCCGGCATATTTTGAACATCTTTCAAAACATAGGAAGGCTTCATCACTTTGAGTATATTATTCCAAGCTACGTTCAGTTATATCAGTGAAGAAAAATACAGATATTAGTAAGTACGTCCATTTAATTGCATTTCTAAAAAGAAAATCGGAAGGATTTCGGTAAAAAAATCGAGAATTTTAAGAAAAGTAGACATAACTCGTTTTTTGTTGGAAGCTGATGATAAAACTTATTTCCTGAAAAAAGTTTCATTGATAGTGGGACTTGCGGGAGCCTGCCGGCGCACAGTGGGGTATTTGACACAGATAGTTGATCGAAATTTTTTTATGTAGACCTTATATAAATTATTGCTATTTTCAATTAAAGAGGAAATAATATGAACAAAATAAAGGATAATTCGTCGATTGTAAAAACAGAAAGAAAAATCACTGTTCCAGTGTTTCCAGGGTCAATGCCACTAATGTCAGTAGTAATATCGCAACTAATACTACTAATGCTACGACTGATCCGCGAGCAATGCCCATACCACTAAAGTCGCTACTAATGCCAAATTGTGCTATACTGCTAATGGCACCAATGCGATCGCTTTGTACACAACAATGCCATCGCAGTTTACACCTCGCATTAGTATATCACTGATTGGCAAATTAGAGGAAACCAAGAATGTTTTTCTCATTTTATCAGCAAAGTCGCAAAAATCGCAGTATTTTATTTTACTGTATGAAAGTCCAATGTTTACTAAGTAAAACGTATATAGACAATATGCTGAATTCTTCGAAATGCGCAACTAAAGCTCTAAGTATAATAAAAATGTCACAAATTTAATCAAATTTTCTGAACGTCTAACTTTTAGTTGCAAAAAAATCGTTAGTATAGAGAATATCAAAATAAATAATACGTTTTTGTAGAATAGATACCTGCAACTTGCTGAGCCATTTTCAATCAAAACAATAATATAAACGTAAAAAGAGCACAAGAACAAAAACAATTTATAATTTTAAACATAAAATTAAGCCATTTACCTCTTATCTGTGAGAAGTAACAACTTTGACGTTTCGTTGAAACAAATGAATGCAACTAAACACACCCATAGCAACGTCATTCATGGCAGACATGATTTAACTTATCATTTATCTTTTTTTGGGAAATCTTAAACACATTTGCTTTTTCGAATTTCGATCACCTTTTTCATGCTAATACCTCACCGTGCGGCGCGGCGTATCGAGTTGACAAATCTGCAGCTGCAAAATGTCAAAGGACAATGCATTCATGTCATTATTCCATTTAGGAAAACAATAACACGAGATTTTTTTATAACGAAAGGGAATGTTGAAGGAATAAATATGGTGGAAATGGTTCGAAGATATATAGCTATGCGGCCAAGCAACACAGAGCATACTCGATTTTTTGTGGGGTACAGAAATGGAAAATGTATTAAGCAACCCGTTGGTATTAATACTTTAGGGAAAATGCCGTATAAAATAGCATTGTTCCTAAGTCTTCCAAATCCACAACAATACACTGGATATTGTTTCCGTAGCTCGTCTGCGTCGTTGCTTGCAGATGCAGGAGTGGATTCATTAACTGTTAAAAGACATGGTGGTTGGGGCTCTAACACATTGGCAGAGAGCTACATAGAAAATTCTAAAGAAAATAAGAAAAAAATGTCATGTAATATTTTGGGTAACATTTCTGGCAATGATGGGTCTTCAAAAAGTACAAGCACTCAGGAAATAAATTTACTTTCTAAAAATTCAACTCATCTGTCATCGTCTGGAATTAATTTAACCAATTGTACTGATATTATAATTAATGTTTACAATAAATAAACGTATTTAGGTACTTTTTTTGCTTCTTTCTTTAAATTATTACAAATACAAGAACCTGAAATCAAAAGTATATTAGGTCTTTACTTTAGATGATCTATACTTAATTTGCTATAAATATCGTAATCTTGAATCGTACAGGGTGTTCAAAATTCTATGCCAAACTTTCTTAAGATATAAAATAATTTTTCTTTGTTTTTTTTTAAATGGAATACCCTGTATATTATTTTTTTATTAGATGGATACTTATAAAAATGAGCATTTTTTGTTTTGGTTTGGTAAAAGTATGTAAAATTTTTTAATTGTTTTGTAGATACACGCAGTATTATTCTATTTGGTTCTTTCAACGGTAAAATACAAGAGAAAAATCATTGGGTGGATTTGATAAAAATTTCATAAAATTCTTTGAAATTTAATGAATTTCCATCATGGGGAAACGTCATCGATCGCCATTTCCAAGCCAACTGGACGCCGTTTTTTTTCTATCATAGGGTATTATTTGTCCGAAAAAAAAACACTTCAAAATCAGTGTGACTCTGAATTGGCAAAACAGTTAAAAGAGTGTAACGACCTAAAGAAAAAAAAATAACCAGCAAATTTAAGGAAGCACCAAAAGACGCTATTACAAAAAATTCCAAAAATTACGTAATAACCATCCTTTTTTTTCCTTTAAAGGAACTAATAACATAAACACACCACCGTAACAATAATCGTATAGGTAGAACCAAAAAACTAATTCATACTTTAACTGTTAATAACAATTTAAGTTAAACCGAGAATGATAAAAAAACTGGTCGTTTATAGTCTGAGTTTGATAATTTCCGTTTCCCATGATATATAGAGTGTATTATGGGTTCGTGTCAAACGCGTTTAGAAATGAACCTGTCAAAATTATAGGAATTACGAGCGATCCTAAACGGTGCCGCAACGTGGGGAACCGCTTTGCGGTAGTTTAGTGTTTATTACCGGGTATCGGGGAAAGATATGAATTTTGAAGGTAATAATTGGTGACCGGAGGTTTTTTATTCTCGGGCAATGTTGCACGATGGAATTCGGACCAAGGAAATGAGTTGAGTTATGTAACATTTTTCTCTGAATAAAGATATAATATTTCTGTTTTTACTGACTGGAATTTAAATTATCCGCTAGGGATTCAGGTGGAAGCTCTGCTGTAAAAAATATCAACTTGCCACACTTATTTATTTATTTCCTGACATTGTCATTCGTTTGGACACTTTAGTTTTGTATTACGAGTTTTTGGTTTAAATGAATTGTGTTGTTATACTTTGAGCTTAAAACTTTTTACTAGCAGACCTTGCAGTCGAACGTTGTTCTTTTTAGAACCTCTTTCAGAGCGAAATGTACAATATAGCTTAATAGCCGTTGCAAAAAACTCATTGCAACCTTATTAAAATAATATTTTGAGCGGGAAAGCGGTAGTAATGGCCCTTTATGTCCCTTAAGTGCTGTGAAGAAGATGAGTTTTCTTGATGTAAATAATAACTGTTTATATATTTATAATAAATTTATTTTTGTTTCCCAAAATATTCTCATTAAAAGAAAATATGTAAAAGTGGGCAACGCTGTGCGGGTCAAGCTTAATCACGTGACTAGAAGTTTATTTGGTATGATCTATAGAACCGTATGATCGAATAAAAACGGCATCCAGTTGCCTGCAAATGACAGCGATCTTCATTTCATAACCATCGCTGACGCCGTTTTTTTTTCGATCATACGGTATAATATCTTTTAGGGATTTAATCATACTAATTTTTAATACAATATTAATTTTGTAGACTAATCTTTAAGCAATCATTTCCGGGATATGTACTTAGTTTCGGAGATAACAGATTGTAGAAGTTTCATTTTTATTTATATTTATTCTAAATAATTCCTAAACTAACGTCGATTTTTCGATGAGAACTGGCTTCAACTTCAACTGCTTCAAATAATAGAGGCATTTTGAAAAAGCAATCAAAAGAAAAAAACGCTGCTAAGACTATCAAAATGTTGATATAATAACAATTTGACGTTTATACTATTACGTCAAAAGCCACTTTTTTCCAAAGCCTACCATGACTTCACTGAGGCATCGTTTTTTGTTCACTATAATTAATATCTTAATTATTAGATATACTTCTGGTATTATGGTACTCTGGTATATCGTCGATTTTAAAATAATCTAAGGATTTATATCTTATTTTTTATTAGAATGGGCATATTCAAGAGGGCTACTGATACCGTGTTGTAAAAATAAGGTAATTAAGGGCTTATTTTTGGTATTTATTATAATTTTGCTAATATCTTCGGTTTGAAAGAAGATATCAAGATGCGCTTTTCGCTGACTTTTTGAGCTTTTATAACTCTTTACTATCAGCTAAAATTACATATACTATCGTATTTAATTTTTTTAAAAAGCGCGCAATGTTTGTTAAATTGTAAGTCAGCGCCCCCTAGCGTCTACGTTCAGAAGTTTATTATTAGTATTTTTATGGTATAATGTAGAGTAAGAAACGCTCTTTTAAACGAGCCCTCGTTTGTTGAATTCCAATCATCCAGTCCGGAGTTATTAACACTTAAATAAAAATAGATATAACCTTAATCCACTACTTTATTTTAGCAGATAGAGGAAAATGGTTCTAACAAAAAAAAATACAAAATTTACTGAAGATTATAAAACTATTATTTATAGTACCCATTATTTAGGCAAAATTCTGTAAAAATTCTATTTTCTTATTTTCCAGAGCTCTTGCGCCCTATAGCGGCCGTTTTACAAACTTGAAAATAATTTCCAGCAATTTTCCATAGCCTCTTTAGTTATAAATATTTTTTTCCGTAGGCCCTACGGCTAATACTTTCCGAGATACAGCCGAGAGCTATTCTTAGTGGGACACCCTGTACAGAAGTTCAGTACCTCGTCTTGTGAAATTTAAACTGCCCGCCATCATTTTTCAGCCTATAAGGAATCGGGACTACATTTTAAATATATCAGCACTAAATAACTTTACATCTATTGAATGATTTTAATATACAGCCGAAAACACGAAATATAAAATACAGTCGATTGCCCGAAAAAATACGTGATATTTATCGAAATCTTCCCAACGTGAGATTTGGATTGACCCCCTACGTCTTGGTACCCTCAAGTAATTAATAGATGCCGCCTTAGTATTTCCCAGTTTTTAGTTAAAACAGAAAAAATAATTCATGCACAAAACTAAATAAATAGTCGTACCATACGATAAACAAGAATCTAAATAATTAAAATTTCAATAATGTGACGTATAGTTTTATTAATCCAATTTAACGATCGATAATAAAATACCATCGATCCCAAACCTCTCAGCACCGAAATCTTTCTACCTTCGATAGAAAGAGAAGAAAGAGAGAATCGAGTGTAGTGTGGAACCGGCCTAATCGGCGTCAACGGGCTAAAAATGTGGCCGATGTCGCGCGGGTGTCAGCGCGACGTGTCGTGCGACAGATAAAACGCCGTCCGTCCCAGAACATCGGGCCTAATCGCTCGATGGACCGGCAGTGCGTAAATCACGGCTAAAGCCCCGTTTACAATGGCTAAAAATGCCTACTATAAGGTAAGTCATCATCATTATGATTTTCAGCTTATTCAACCATTTCCAATTATGCTGTAGCCTCCCTCACATTCTATAATTTCTTTGTAGTTGGGCCCACTGCCAACTTCCAATATCATGGTCCCATCTCAGGTTCGGTCTTCTTCTACGACTCTTAACTCCTAGTGGGTACCATGCTGTAATTTTTGTAGTCCATCTGTCGAACGTTCTTTTTGCCAGATGTCCACTGCTCATTGCCATTTGAAGGATTTGACTCTGTGGATGACATCTTTTACCTGGGTAAATTCTTTTACGATCTCCCTAGGTATAGTATACGGTTTTAAATTAACTCTAATTTTTTTGAAGTTTATAAAAAGCATTCATAAAAAATATATATTCTTCAAATCCTTCAATTTAATAGCTGTTACCAGAAATAAAGTAAGTAAATGTAAGTAAATGTAAGTAAATGTAAGTAAGTGTAAGTAAATGTATGTAAGTGTAAGTAAATGTAAGTAAATGTAAGCAAATGTAAGTAAATGTAAGTAAATGTAAGTAAATGTAAGTAAATGTAAGTAAGTGTAAGTAAATGTAAGTAAGTGTAAGTAAGTGTAAGTAAATGTAAGTAAATGTAAGTAAATGTAAGTAAATGTAAGTAAATGTAAGTAAATGTAAGTAAATGTAAGTAAATGTAAGTAAATGTAAGTAAATGTAAGTAAATGTAAGTAAATGTAAGTAAATGTAAGTAAATGTAAGTAAATGTAAGTAAATGTAAGTAAATGTAAGTAAATGTAAGTAAATGTAAGTAAATGTAAGTAAATGTAAGTAAATGTAAGTAAACGTCTTCAAAGTTCAGTTAACGTCTCCTTTTTTTCTGCTACGGCTAATCTAGATGGGGCCTACTTTTTTTATCCAGACTTTCACTAAAGATCTGTGGAAATGAGTGAATATCTTAAACTACTCAATAATAAATCTTTGTTGGTATGTATTGAGTTTAGGCGGTGTACATTGGGCTTTCGAGCAGTAGGATAAGTCTGCAGCACTAAGTAGTCGAGCAGTGGCTGAAACCTGTACAGCTCCGTATTAAAATAAAGGATCGAGATGTTACGAGGGACAACAAAAAGTTTTTTCTTATAAGATAGGCTCAAAGTGCCGGAGAAACGGCGATTAAAATAGAATAGTGCCGTCATGCGTTTAATTCCAATTTAGTTCCACGTTTGGATATTTTTTTTAGAATTCTTCAAACCCGGTCTAAGATATTCGAAGAAATTTCTCAGAACTTACGACTGAGAATATTCAAAGATTTTCTTTGATTTAAGTAAGAACAATCTTTAGATTTTCACGGGGATTTTAACAGGACCCTGTCTCCTCAATGAACACCTCAGTAGATTGAAGCTAAGAAACAACAGCGAATGTAGATTCTCGTCACTGAGTGCGCCAAGACAACAACCGTTCGAAACTAATATCTGTAAAACCGTCTCATATACTGGCTTTTGTGAAAGCTGTGACTGTATGATGGATTCAAGAAAGCTCTATAAGGTAATCTACAATCGTCAACATATATATGTCGCAGGCAGGCGCCACACTGGGGTATTTAATACCGATAGTTGATGGAAATTTTTTTATGTAGACCTTATATAAATTATTGTTATTTTCAATTAAAGAGGAAATAATATGAACAAAATAAAGGATAATTCGTCGATTCTAAAAAAAAAGAAAGAAAAATCACTGTTCCAGTGTTTCCACGGTCAATGCCACTGATGCCAGTAGTAATATCGCAACTAATACTACTAATGCTACGACTGATCCGCGACCAATGTCAATACCACTAAAGCCGCTACTAATGCCAAATTGTGCTATACTGCTAATGGCACTAATGCGATCGCTTTGTACACAACAATGCCATCGCGGTTTACACCTCGCATTAGTATATCACTGATTTGCAAATTAGAGGAAACCAAGAATGTTTTTCTCATTTATTAGCAAAGTCGCAAAAAGTCGCAGTATTTTATTTTACTGTATGAAAGCCCAATGTTTACTAAGTAAAACGTATATAGACAATATGCTGAATTCTTCGAAATGCGCAACTAAATCTCTAAGTAATAATAAAAATGTCACAAATTTAATCAAATTTTCTGAACGGCTAACTTTTAGTTGCAAAAAAAATCGTTAGTATAGAGAATATCAAAATAAATAATACGTTTTTGTAGAATACATACCTGCAGCTTGCTAAGCTATTTTCAATCAAAACAATAATATAAACGTAAAAGGAGCACAAGAACAACAACAATTTATAATTTTAAACATAAAATTTAGCCATTTACCTCTTATCTGTGAGAAGTAACAACTTTGACGTTTCGTTGGAACAAATGAATGCAACTAAACACACCCATAGCAACGCCATTCATGGCAGACATGATTTAACTTTCATTTATCTTCTTTTGGGAAATCTTAAACACATTTGCTTTTTCGAATTTCGATCACCTTTTTTATGCTAATACTCCACCGTGAGGCGTATCAAATAACTCGACATTTTGCAAAAAGACTAGGCTTATTAAAAACGACGGCATTTTTAACAGTAGAAGGACATTTTACAAAAAACCTATCTGTTTTCAGACGCTTTGCAAAATGCCTAATAAAGAATAATCAGATTGCACAAAATATTTCACTCGAACTTCAAATATTTGTATTTTAATAAAGCACGCTTTTAGATGTTTCAAAAAACTTTTAATAAGAGTAACTTTAACTCTACATATATGTTTCGGCTTGTTAGGCCTTTTTCAAGAGTTTTTTAAGAACTAATCGTCTAACTACACTGTAACTATATATATATATATATATATATATATATATATATATATATATATATATATATATATATATATATATATATATATATATATATATATATATATATATATATATATATATATATATTTGCTATGTGTGTGGTTCAGAGAGTTTACAATAGGGGTAATAAAAAATGTAGAGAGAATTTAGAAATCCTTGTTGGTCGTTAACATTATTTTCGTTTTTAACAGATTTTAGTATTTCTAACTGTTCAATGTAATTTAAGCGTCTACCTTTTGTTTCTCTGTGTAGTAACTTAATTGAGTTTTCATTAATTTTGTGATTATTTACTATACAATGAGTTGCAAGACCAGAACTTTGCTGGAGATTATTAATAGACTTTACATGTTCTTTAATCCTTATATCTAAATTTCTACCTGTTTGGCCTATGTACACGGCATCACAATCATTGCAATCCACTCTATATACACCCGACTTATTTTTGACATTAGTTTTGTCTTTATTATTTAATAAAATTTGACCTAAATTTCTTTTATTTACGTTAATAATTTTACATCCTATTTTATTGAGATTATTTAATATTTTGTTAGTTAAATTAGGAATGTAGTTTAAAAGTCGATAATTGTTATTGTCTTTAGAATTAGCGGAATAAAATTTTTTCATTAATATTTTCTTTTGTTTTTTCTTTAGCATATTATCAATAAGGGAACACTTATATCCATTGTTGATGGCGATTTGTTTAATAATATTTAACTCTTTTTTAAAATTCTCTGGGCTCAGTGGAAACATTACTAATCTATGAATTAAACTATGAAAGGGTGACATTTTGATTTGCCAGGATTGGTGTGATTGACTATGTATTACAGTGTCTGTGGTAGTGGGTTTTCTGTAAATATATAATTGTAATCTATTAGACTGTTTTATAATTGTAACATCAAGAAAATTGATGGTATTAATACCTTTTTCAATAGTAAATTGTATTCTCGGGTTAATTGAATTTAATAATGTTATTATAAAACTGTTTAAATTTCTCTCGGTCCCTGACCAAATACAAAAAAATGTCATCTACATATCTTGCCCAATAATTTATTTTTGATATTAAACTACTCTTGTTTTTAAATAGCTTCTTTTCAAAATCTGCCATAAATATTTCTGCGAATAACGGTGAAATTGGGGAACCCATCGGTAACCCATCTTTCTGTTTAAATATTTCATTGTTATACTGAAAATAGTTTTGTTCTAAACAAGTTTCAATTATTGTTATTAAATCTGATTTTACTATTATATTAAGATTAGATTTATCAATTAGTTCATAAATAATAGAGGACAATTCATGGGTTGGGATAGAAGTGAACAGGCTTTTGACATCGAAAGAAACGAGTGTTGCATTATGTGGAACTTCAATATTTTTCAAATTATCTAGCAACTCAAAAGAATTCTTTATGGCAAATTTTGATTGAAAATTGATCATGGAAGGAAGTGTTTTAGCTAGTATTTTACATAATTTATAAGAGGGAGCATTTATGTACGAGACGACTGGTCTAACTGGATTATTGTCTTTATGTAATTTTAGTAAACCATAGAGTAATGGGGGTGAAGGGTTCATTATTTTGGCATAGTATTCATTGTTATTAGGTAATATAGATTTGTTATTTTTTAAAATAGAAAGAATTTGTTTTTGAAAATTACATGTTGGATCAGAAATTTTAGTAAAATCTCCACTATTTAAAATATCAGCTATTTTCTTATCATATTCTGTTTTTGTAAGAATTGTTATAGTGTTGCCCTTATCGGCTTTTGTAATTATTAAATTCATCTAAAAGCGTGCTTTATTAAAATACTAATATTTCAACGATGTTTCACAAGGAACCAACCACAGCTTCAGTACAATTTATTCCAATATTTGCTTGATTTCTCTCACATAAATGACAGTGATTGACAAACAAAACCAGAAAAAACAGCCTTCTCGCGCTGGTTAGTTTGGTGACAGTTATAACCGAATTTTTCAGGAACTGTGTTCCGTAATAAGAAGACTTTCAGGGAACCGATAGAAACGAAACAGTACAACAGAAAACCATAACCAAGGTAAGCAACGGAATACACCCCGAGTGTCCTAGTAGTTTGTCTCTTATAAAAATACCGTCCGTGTTTTTTTACTGATATCTTTCGGAACAGTCCTGGTAAAATCCAATGCTCTAACGCCAGCCACACCTTTACGGGGAGATAAAGGCGGAACAGGCGCGTAAATCACTGTCGTTTTATATCTGTGGGTCCCGTAGGCCGGCGGGGCCCTTATCCGCGCACTAAAACTCACTCTTCCAGCCCGCGCGCCGATAAATATAAATTAGTCTCGGAGTTGCCACTAATTTGCTGTCAGAGCCAACGGCACAACTCTATCGACACCTCGACACTTTTTAAGCAATTAATTTCGAGTGGTTCGAGAGAGAACCAGGCTCGGATTTTGGGATGCGTAGGCGGCGCGGAATCAACCAGAATCGTCCTTGAATTAGTCTAAATTTCTGTCTTAATTATACCAAAGTCTGTCCAAGGAAAGCATACCTGAGAGTGACAGGTAGTATCTGTCATTTTGTTCAACATAAAAAGACTCAGGGCAGAAACACGTACAAAATTCATTACAGAACTTCAACAAGCTGATGACTGTGCTCTAGTTGCAAATACGTTACAGCAATTGCAAGAAATGTTGAACACATATACATGGGTATACGAGGCTTTGGGACTTCAGCTAAGCATCGATAAAACTAAAATCATGTGCACTCCCCAGGAAGATCACAACAATGCTATAAAAATTGGAGAAGAACTATTGGAATACGTAGGGGAATTCAATTATCTCGGCAGTTTGATTTCGGAAAAGGCCAATATCGACTCTGAAATTCAGCACAGGATTAGCAGCGCCTCAAGAGCATTCTGGAAATTAAAAGACAGTGTTTTCTACAATCATGACCTGAGCACAAAAACGAAACTTGCAGTGTACCGAGCAATAATAATTCCCACCATGTTATAGGGAAGCGAAACCTGGGTGCCGGACCGCCGACACATGAACGCATACCCACATAGCACATAGTCCCACACTAGTCTAGAATTGACCTCCGCGGAGCCGAGTACCTTTAGCACCGTGTAGCGTTTTTTTTTATAAACATTACCACTGCGAACGGCAGCTTTTCGTTGGTAGAGCAGTCGTGGATAAGGTATTTCACTGGAAAGAACTAATTAACAATAATAACTCGAAATTATAAATATTGGGCACCAGGCATGAACAGAGAAAGAAAACACAGTTGTTTATTACTTAAAACTAGTGACTATATTCATTCATGATGTATCCCATATGTATCCTGATGGTAAATAGCATTGTACAATTTTAATAATTATTATAGTGATTATATGTCGAGTAAAGCTATGTATGTAAATAATATTGAATATGTTCTACGAAAAGACTATGAAAAAATACAATGCGTGTAACGTTATAGAAAATATAAGTAAGGTACCATTACTTTATTTAAATTGTTAAATTTTATGCGGTGTTAAATCTGATATGTTGCAACCTGTAGATTCTAGAATCTATGTCTGGTTATTCATCTGTTAATATGAAAATGAAACCTAAAATCTAAATCATATTGTAACAACTAAATCGACATAAATGTTCTTAATAATCTAACCACTAAATATAGCCTGTACGATATTATTTAAAATGTACGTTAAATTAAGACTGAAAATCAACTGAGAATCTGAACCTAAATCTACACTTAGCTGTTCTTGAGGCAGTTCTGTTTCGAAGAGTAGCAGCGTGAGGTGGGCTCATATCTCTGTACTGTCTGTCGGCGATCCTGTTGGCCAAAACAACAAAAGAGGCCAGAATGAGGACACCGTGAATCAATACAGCCGTAGCTACTGACTAAGCTTAGAAATGGGAGCGAAGCAGCATGGGGCTTACGCTGTATCCATACTGTGGCAATATGGGGACACTACCCGTACCTTGGAACACTACTAGGACCTTGGATAATGTCCGTAACTTGGACCATAACCTTGGACCATAACCTTGGACACAGTCCGTCCATAAGATAACGGTACAAGGAAACACTACCCGTACCTTGGAAATAGTCCGTCCATAAGACAATGTACGTCCATAAGATAATGTACGTCCATAAGATAACGGTACAGGGGAACACTACCCGTACCTTGGACATAGTCCGTCCATAAGACCCTAAAAATACAAAACTCTTGTTTAAAACCAAACAAGGTCTAATAAACAAAATAAACCTACCTCGAAACACTTCCGAGGGCTCAATAATAAACAAAGAAACTGTCCTTTCTTCCATGTAACATTCTGGAGGACAAAAGCAAAAGAATACCAATGTGCCAGCAAAATACAAATACGATTTAAGGTGGGTCAATCCAAAACTCTACCCTAAAAATATTCAATAATAATAACGAATCTAATAAAGATAATATCTTATCTTTACCTGTAGCTTCGAAATAGCAGCTGATTCAAATTATACAGCAAGATTTAAATAATCACCATTTCTAAAAGACGGGATACAACAGAGCGGCAAAACAAAGTGAGGTTAAGCACGGAGAGAGTTGACAGAAGCGATGTTGACAGCGCCTCCTCAGAGCGATAACAGGGTTGTGTCAAACGATAACAGGGTTGGCGACTAGGGAACGTAAAAATTACGCCAAGGGTGCCAAATAAATTATCAGGCCTGAACGATACGGAATCCGATGACGATACGCCAGGCATTATATATATCATATATAAAAAATATATGTAACGAACTAAAAACGTTACAACCACTTGGCTGTCTATGAAGATGGCCACAGAACGATTTGTTCTTTGTTGCCTTATTATTTCTTCTACATAATAGTGGATTGCCGTTATTTCTGCCTGGAAAATTGTGACATCCTTAGATAGGCTTACGTGGAAGGATCTCCCTTGTTTCGGCCATACTATCCCAGCTCCTACGCCTTCTGACGTTTTTGAGCCGTCTGTATACCAGGTTGCCTCAGCTTGAATGGGTACACCTTTACTCCAGTCTTCACTTCCTGGTATGGTTATATTAAATTTGTTGTTAAAGCTATACCTAGTAGCTGTTGCATCAATTGGTAATCCCAATACTTTGTCTGCTTTTAGCTCTTCGATTAGCTTCTGGTTAGCAGCACTATGCGTTTGGCTTATATGCTGCTGACCGTCAATTAACCTGTGCATGACCGATCTGGCTTCGCCTTGTATGAAAATATGTAGTGGTGGTAAGTTCAACAAGACTTGCATCGCATTTGTACTAGTGTTTTTTTTTAGTTATGTAAAATTTAGAGTGACAATTTTGGTTATGCAAAAGAAATACATATTCTCTGAGTTTACTGGTTGCCTAACGATTAACATTAATTTAAAAATAAATCGTTGACATGAATAATTAACAAATCATTTAAACAAAAACAGACCGCAGACCACACAAAACAATTTTTTGTTTAGTAACAGTTTGTATTAAAATAAAAATTAAAAAAAAACATAAAATTATATAGCTAGAATAGTATACGGTTTTAAATTAACTCTATTTTTTTGAAGTTTATAAAAAGCATTCATAAAAAATATATAATTCTTCAAATCCTTCAATTTAATCGCTGTTAGTAAGAAGTTTCGCCTTTTATCTCTTAGTTTGTAGTTAATTTTTCGAAAATAAAACGATAAACGTAATCCATACAAATCAACAACCGTAAATTAAACTCATTCCTAAAACCCTGCCTTGCGATTGCCTAGCGAGTTAACTACCCATAAACCCCGAGTTATTCCCAACTAACGAGATCACCCAATTAAGGAATGCCAATTTAATTAAGCCTAATTTTATTGGCGGCCTTTAAATTGTCTTCGCTTTCGTGGTTGTCATCTTTCACGGGCGTTTTTTTACGATTCACCGTGCACTGTGGACGGAGCCTAATCATCCGACAACTCTATTAGTCTCTGCCTACTTTCGCTCTGTTTTACTGCCTCACGATCTTTCTGCTGTTCGTCGGATGCGGTGTGTGATTCTACCCTTAGACCATTTCGAAATTTCGTAGATACCTACCAATTTTGTAATTGTTATTTTAGGGAAGAAGATGTTTATAATGTATTTTATTCCATCTTCTTTCTTCCTAGTACTCTGTGAGGGTATGATGGGCATCATGAGGCAATTGCATTTACTGCCTCTCCGCGTTAAATAAAACTTCTTTTCGCCCGCCGCACAGTGTATCGAGGTATAGGGATATATAGCGGTCATAAATAGAAAAAAATACTTTAATAAGTAATTTGTAGCTCAGCTGCTTTATTTATGGCGAAAAGAAAAATATCTATAGATTTTTCTGTAATTTTAATTGAATTTTAGCAAAACGCCGCGCCGCACAGTGCTTCGACAAACATCGAAAAAAAGTTAAAATTTACTAATATCTGAATATGTAATTTTATACTTATAGCAATGTTCAACCATCCTGTATATTATTTTTCATAAACAGCGTTTTTTGTTAGCAAATATTTTCATCTCAATAAATTTTTATTTTTTAAGATGATTCTTAAATGGGTATAAAAATTTTACGTTTTCAAACTTCAAAAAGGCATTTTAAAAAAACATATTAAAACATATCGTATTTATTGAATATTTTTGTTGTCATATTCATATACTTTTAATTTTTGTATAGTTCACCTGCGTCTGCTTGCGACGAACTTTATTTAATAATACTTTTCAGATGGAGTGCAGCTCTGACCATCGATACAGTTGGTTTGGCTGTGTCTAGACACTGTACCCTCTAACCTTCTGCCTCTTATCTTTCTTTATGCTCCTCCATTTGGACCCATCTTAACGACAAAAGAGATGGTGTTAAAAACGAAATAATTAGAAGGCCCGGGGCTAAACAGGGCCCGGTAATTGTGTCCTGGGGAATGTCACTTCGTTTCGTCCCCATTTTTTTTGTCGTTTTTAGGTTCATTGATAAACCTCCAAACGATGCCGGAGTATCTGTGTTTCTTCTTTTTTTCTTCTTCTTATGGTTGTTTGAGAAGGAAATGATGATCATCTGTCAGCAATTAACGACAGTAAAACTAAGATTTTTGAGTTAATTTGGAACGTATACGTTTTTTAAGCTGAAAAGTTCGGTAAATCAATCTTGATAGTATAAGTTTCAATGAACTAGCCAGACATAAATTGCTTTTAGGAAATGAATGACTCAATGATTAATCACGATCCTGCTCAAACCACTCAACATAAGAAGCTCAGTTTTGGCATACAGGTTGATTCTAGGGTGTATAGGGGGTGAAACCACCGCTCAAATATTACAATATTGTTTATTTACAAAACGGTCAAGTTTCCGAAAAAACGCTTATTCTCCTTCGGGTTCCATCTCCTAATGGAGATTGTTGGAAATCATCATGGCAATTCTAACTTTGTTAACGGCTGCTCTGCCGAAAACGCTTAAACATGTATATTTTATTTTGTTTTTTAAATATTTTAAGATTTTTTAAAAATTTATACAGGGTGTTCCAAAAAATCTGGTCCTTGATTAATCACGATCCTGCTTAAAGCGCTTGACGTAAAAAGCTGATTTTTGGAAAACGGATTGACTTTAGGGTGTAGGTTAGGTTAGGGTTTTTGCGAAACTCGAATTCTAAATTCTAATTCTAATTCTTTAAACACGTATATTTTATTTTGTTTTACATATTTTAAGAATTTTTAAAAATTTATACAGGGTGTTTTATAAAATATGACCATTGAGTAATCACGATTCTGCTTAAACTGCTTGACGTTTAAAGCTGATTTTTGACAAACGGATTGACTGTGGGGTGTAGAGGTTCGATGAGGAGGGGTTTCTCGAATCTCAAATTCCAAGAGGGTGAAAACGCCCCTCAAATATTACAATATTTGTTATTTAAAAAACGGTTAGTCTTTCGGGAAAACGCTTGGATACACATAATTTATTTTGTTTTTTTACATATTTTAAAATTTTTAAAAAAATCATACAGGGTGGTCCAAAAAGTTGGGTAATTGATTAACCACGATTCTGCTTAAACTGCTTAACGTAAAAAGCTTATTTTTGGCAAACGGATTTTGCAAAAGTCAAACTCCAACGAGATGAAACTACCCCTAGTTTTCTATATATAATTTTTTTACACATTTCAAAATTTTTCGCAAATCCAGTTTGCATGTTAATAGAAATGCTTGCTTTGTTTTATCATCACCATTACAAAAAATTATTAATTAGACGCGAACGAAGTCGCGGGTACACGCTAGTTATTTGAATAAAGTATGATGTGGATAAACATGTTTTACATAAAATATCCTAAATATATTTTATTTTATATTCTATACCAAAATGCATAACCGATAATGAAAGACTAGGCTTATTTATATTTATATCTCTTGCTAAGTGAATGTTGAATTTTGACAAACGTTGCGAATTGTTGCGTGGTTGCCAAATCAGCTAGCTTATTAGTCTGAATTTAAGCCTAGTTTTCATCTTTGTAAAAAAATCCTATATGGGTATTTCGCCACTGCAAAAATTATAATATTATTTTATTTCTAACAGAACGTCAACGGTTTTTGTAGACGTATAATATGTTTAAAAAAACTAAAGTGTTCTCGAATAGTTGCATTTAAATATTTTTAATAGTTTTTTTGTATTTATTTGCTTCCGACGACGGAAAGAGATAAACTTTCCAAAAGCTTAAGCATTTTTTTGTTCGTTAGGCAAATTTGTTTATCAGTAAACTTAACTTAACCGTTGGATTAATGCCAGCAGTGTTTCCAAAAAATAACTATTATATTTTGTAGATTTTCTTGCAGTGGCGAAATACCCATATAAGATTTTTTGAAGAGATGTATCCGCCACATAGGTATAGATATTTTTTCAATTCATAATTTTCATGTATCCCTTTTTTGTTGAGGGACCCTATGTAATAGATATCTATATTATTACAATAATATAGGTATGTTCAGTCTGCTGTAAAAGCTAAGCCCATTTTTTTTTGTTCTTACTATATTCATCTTATTATTCATTCCCATATTTTCAATGCTACAATAAAGAATGTTTTGTTATAGCTATAGTATGTAATTAATTTCAACAGAAGAGACAGATGCGGTATACAAAAGTGAACAAAAAAAGGAAAGTGTTGGGGTATAATATTAGGCCACATGTTTTAAGGTACTTATTATACAGACCTTGAAAATTTATTTTAAAAAGTTCTGTAAACAGGAGATAAAAGCACTTTTCTTACATTAAAAAGGATTTATGTCATATGTTGAAATTCAAAATCACAGACCCAGGAAGATCTGTGATTTTTCTTGATCATAAGCCCTCAGAAACTTCTTCGAGTGTCTTAGACCATTGCAAGATTTCCATTCCAGGTTGCGGATGGAATCTTCCAAGTTCTTGAGTTCCGCCTTGAGTTGGTTACCACTTGGAAAGCAGAACGGTTCTGGTCCAGTTACTGGAGTGTTCGCTCCTTTCCTAGCTAGATTATTTGCTTTTTCATTGCCTTCTATCCCTTGGTGAGCAGACACCCAGTGTAGGAGGACTTTGTTTTCTTTGACTAATTTATTCAGCTTCTCTATGCATTCTTTGATCACTAACATTTTTCGCTTTTTGATGCACTCCTGAAAAGTAAATATTTCTTTGGATTTTATTTTGTTGATTCCAGGCTATTATTTGCGTCCCTATAAAGACCATAATTAAATTTATAGTTTCTTTTTTGCGACGTCCTACATTTTGTCCGGAATTTCCAAAAGCCCTATCTCTAACTGTCTAAGATATTTGATGAGAGTTTTTCAGATCATGCGACCGAGAAAAAAAAAAGATTTTACTTGATTTAAGCATAAACAATTTTCGGAGTTTTCAGCAGGACCAGTCTCCTCAATGAGCATCTCAGTAGATTTTTGTCTACCAAATCAAACGGGAACCTTATTACTAAGACTTCGAGATAATGTATCTATCTTGCCGCTATAAGAACAAATACTAAAAACAGAATTAAAAAATGTTTATAAATAAAAAAGTACTTTCACTAAACATTATCTTTTAAGTAAGAATTTTACATAGAATATTTCAAGTCCTCGGTGGCCGCGTTGGAGCTGACGTTGGAGTTGGAGCCGTAGTAAGGCAGGTTCGAATCCTAGTCAAGGCGACTTTTTTTTAATCGTTTTTTTTTTAATTTTTGATTTTTAATCGCACTTGACCAATTTTTGGTATAAACAACTGAGTTTGTTAAGTTAGCGTATCTTGTCTAAAATTAGACAAATAAGCTACAAGCATTGCTCTCTGCAGGGGACATTCCAGCAAGTAATTACAAACTTTAAAAGCAACGTTTTTTTTTAAACTCTGCGACAAGTTTTGACATGCCAGAGTCCGTGATTAATGTCCGGTTCATTACAGAGCACTTTTCGATGTTACCGACGCATGGAAATATCCAAGAAAAAAAGCTGGAAAGCGTCGTGCACGTCGACTAATTCTTGTCGTGTTCCATAAATCCAACATGGCCGGCCGATATATCATAAGCACACGTAGGTACACTCGATGCAGTAACATTATTTTCCCAATTTGAATATTATAAGCGCCGATAAGAGCTAACTCCTTCTGTCGGTAAGAATTTGCATAATAAAAGTGAGTTTTTGCCTTGGCAGAGACATGGAATGGGTATAGGAATACGGTGAAGATTATACAGTATGTCCCCGGAAGATTCTTTCCCAGGAAGTTTTGAAAAAAAATATTCCTCATAAAAATGTTTGCTTGAGTGATCTAAAATGGTTAATCCCGCTTATTCTTTTCAAAATTTCCTTAATAATTAATTTAATTGTTTCTTTTTTCTTTAACCATTAGATTATACCTACCCATATAATTTTTTTTTTCATCGCTACTGTTAAAATTGCCTATCTGTTGGTAATTTACTTATTTCGTTTTGAGCCATTTCTGGCTACAATTCAATCAGCAATCGACACGAAGGAGAATTAAAAAATATTGACTCAAAACTGACAACTAAAGAGACAGCTTTATTTATTTGTCAAATTACATAGAAACCAACGCCAACCCAGCACAATATTTTTCTACTCGTAATAAATTCCTTGAAATAATAATTTCTGAATATTTTTTAAAACCTAACTCGCTATGGAAAAAATATTGTTTTATACACGACGATAAAATAGCGGGAATTAATCTTTTCGGTCCTTTTATAAAAAATAACTCTTATAGACACATATTAGAAACTCACAATTCCCTTCAAGGATTGAAAATTATTGAAAAAAATAGGGTACATTTTCTTGCTTTTGTAGACACTATAATACGCTGTTAATATAATATCTGTTTAGTCTATGCCCAGTTGGTTCAATTTAAATCTACAAAGACGGTTCAAATCGTTACCTAACGAACCGTGCACTTGACTTAATAAATATTAATATAAAATATTTACCGAGTCATTATAGTCTAGCAGCGGTTAAACACTTCAACACATCGACTGTTTCCCTATCTACCTTTCGGATCTTCATGCGTTCACCTCAAACGTATTCTTCGGACTTTTTTTTCGGTTGGTATACATTAGAGAAGTTAGTTGTTTGTGAAATTGCCAGAGATAAGCGATGGAATAATTAATATTATAAGTTAATTATATTTCCCTGTCTGTGAATAACGAAGAATCTTGGTAATTTTGTTCTTTTTATTAGTACGGATGGTATAAGAAGGATAGTTAAGAAATTGGACTTAAGCTTTGTATACGATTTGAAAAAAAGTTTGTAATACATAATTACTTAGAATTAAATAATTTTCAAAAAGCTTTTTATACGGGGTGTTTTTCAGAAGTGGCTCACCCTCGGGCTCACTCCTATATCTTTTTTGCCGACCATATCAACAGGTATGGTAGGCTATTAAGTTCGGCAAAAAATAAGTTTTTTTAATTTCACTCAAAAGGAGTTATTTGGGTCATAAATGACCTAAATACAAAATATTTTCATGGTGTTTGTCTGTCTGTCTGTCTGTCCGTCTGTCCGTCTGTGTGTAACACGATAACTCAAAAAAAACTAAACCGATTTTAACCAAATTTGGCACAAAAATACTGTGGCACCCGAGAATCTGGCCATTAGTTTTTGGTAGGGGTGGGGGGTTGGTAAGGGGGTATGGGAGTGGGTTAAAAATTTTAAAAAATCGTAACTCCAAAATTACAGTAGCTAGCGAAACGCGGTTTTCAATTTAAGATTAGGAATAATATTTGCAACAAAATTTGTAATAACATCAAAATCAGTCAAAGTCGCAGTTTTTGAAATCTTAGAATTATTCCAACAGACATCACGCATAATCTGTAATCAAAACGAACACAACGCAATCCGTTTTCAGTTTTGCCGATCGCTTTTCGCTTACCCTTATACCACAGCTTACAGAATAACATAGCTTTGACACTCGCCAATTTTTCCCACGCTCGAATTTAAAACGCCCCACTCCGACGATGCGCTAACTGAATTAAGCGACCGACAGTCAGCTGAGTCAGCCTCATTCAGTCGATGCATAGCCTCCACCGGTGGCGCGTAGGGTCGTATTACGGAAGATTTTAATTCGATTTTTGTTCTTATAATTTAACCATAGGTATTTGTGCTTTTATTTCAATTTTATTTTTATTGATGGAATGGGAAAAGGTTTTCCGGGATGTGCGGCTGCTGGTTGCACAAAAAATTATGGAAATAATTCAAAATATAGTCTGTTTAATTTTCAATTCAAACTTAATGTTCAATTTAAAAGTATATTCACACTTTAGAGCTTTTCAAAACGATGAAACTTATTTGGAGGCTTGCTAATACCAAGTGACCATTTTTTTATTTAGTTTCCTCATTGGAGGATATTTTTATAAGCTTTTATTTAACTTGCTTTGTATGTAACTATCTATGTATGTATGTATGTTT
Organism: Sitophilus oryzae; assembly: GCF_002938485.1. Classification (NCBI taxonomy): domain Eukaryota; kingdom Metazoa; phylum Arthropoda; class Insecta; order Coleoptera; family Curculionidae; genus Sitophilus; species Sitophilus oryzae. The sequence goes on along the minus strand of NW_022147487.1, from coordinate 84,840 downwards.
GTTCGGGGCAAATCTTGTAAGCTAAATTAAAACCACTTCCTTTTATTGTAAGAGATTGAAATTTGGCATGTAGGTTCAGTCCCGATGACAATACATTTTTTTGCAAGGCATGACCCGAATTTTTGACAGCTGTCAAAATGGCGGCATTCTTGAGGTTTTTAATTTTTAAAATTCTATTTATGAATGGGTCGGGCTGAAATTATATATATATATATATATATATATATATATATATATATATATATATATATATATATATATATATATATATATATATATATATATATGCTATATATATATATATATATATATATATATATATATATATATATATATACAGGTTGTTAACTCGACAGTTACTTATAGGAAACAGAATGGCAACACTGCCTACTGAGAACGTATGCATTATTGATTTTTTTCTGCCGACTCGTCCCGTCGCGTCGTCTATCGACGAGCGGGCCGAGGTTATTTCAACCATAAAACTCTTGCCGCGAGTAATGAACAATTTAACAACCTGTATAGGTATATTGTGGGTATATACATATGAAAAAAAATATATGGGCGGCCATCTTGAAAAAATGACAGTTTAATGACATGTCAAAATTTCAAAGTCAACCGATTTTCATAAAAATTGATATATAGGATGGCCATGGGCTAAAATGAAAGAAAAAAGCTAAAGAGGGCGGCTATACGTGCCTCCCGGCGTCAATTTTTTCAATACATTTTTATGACGATAACAGTAGATATATGCTAAAAAAATAATACATACATACATACATGCAACTTGGCGACAAGGCGTTTTTCTTGTCCTGGCCTTGCTAAAACTCTATGAAACTCCATTTCAAACACTACGAAAGCATAAATATGGAAATCAGGCGAAATATGCTTATCGAGTCTGCGTCGGTCAGGCAGTTTCCTCTTTTACCGGCACAGGCACGCACACTACATTAACCTCAATTTAACGGAAAGTTTTTCTTCTGACCCTATATGACAGACTGACAGAAAAAATGTTCAAATAGACTAAAAATAATGCAGAATAATAATTAAAATTTTTTCACCTGCAACAGAAAAGAGGTTTCGTACAAATTTGTTTTCTTTTGTAAGGTTAAAAAAAGGCGTCAGCGATGGATATGAAACGAAGATCGCTGTCATTTTATATGTAAAATTATTTGGGGAATGTCATCAATGTTTATTTCCAAGATAACTGGACGTCGTTTTTTCTAAAAGAACTCATTCGATTTAAAAGTTTCTAGGAAATGTTTTTATTAATTTATTTTTTTATTTCATGCCTGTATTTCACAATTTGTCGGTACATAATTTGCATTTATTTATTAAATTTAAATAGAGAGTCCACTAAATAAGTGCGGGTATTTTAAAGGGTAGATATGGATAAAAAACATATTTTCTATACCGGATGTTTCTCAAAAGTGGGTCACTGTGTTGCCACATGAAGAAGAAATAATGCATTTACCGTGATTGAAAGTACATCGTAAAATGATTGGCAATTATTAATGAGAATTTTTTTTTTTATTTAAGTTTGAAAATTGTTGTAAAATACTTTAGTGTGTGTTAAAAACCAAGAACAGTGCAATATTTTGGAATTATTAGTAATTTATTTAAAATAACACAAAATTTTTTTTTTAAATAACACAAAAAAACTCTTTAGAAACGAATTTAAATTTAAACCTTCTTTTTTTTTGGCGTTTGTAATAAAAAAAAAGGCGTCAACGATGGATATGAAACGAAGATCGCTGTCATTTTATATGTAAAAATTATTTGGGGAATATCATCAATGTTTATTTCCAAGATAACTGGTTTCGTTTTTCTAAAAGAACTCATTCGATTTAAAAGTTTCTAGGAAATGTTTTTATTAATTTATTTTTTATTTCATGCCTGTATTTCACAATTTGTCGGTACATAATTTGCATTTATTTATTAAATTTAAATAGAGAGTCCACTAAATAAGTGCGGGTATTTTAAAGGGTAATGGATAAAAACATATTTTCTATACGGATGTTTCTCAAAGTGGGTCACTGTGTTGCCACATGAAGAAGAAATAATGCATTTACCGTGATTGAAAGTACATCGTAAAATGATTGGCAATTATTAATGAGAATTTTTTTTTATTTAAGTTTGAAAATTGTTGTAAAATACTTTAGTGTGTGTTAAAAACCAAGAACAGTGCAATATTTTGGAATTATTAGTAATTTATTTAAAATAACACAAATTTTTTTTTTAAATAACACAAAAACTCTTTAAAACGAATTTAAATTTAAACCTTCTTTTTTTGGCGTTTTGTAATAATAAAAAAGGCGTCAGCGATGGATATGAAACGAAGATCGCTGTCATTTTATATGTAAAATTATTTGGGGAATGTCATCAATGTTTATTTCCAAGATAACTGGACGTCGTTTTTTCTAAAAGAACTCATTCGATTAGGAAATGTTTTTATTAATTTATTTTTTTATTTCATGCCTGTATTTCACAATTTGTCGGTACATAATTTGCATTTATTTATTAAATTTAAACAGAGGGTCCACTAAATAAGTGCGTGTATTTTAAAGGGTAGATATGGATAAAAAAACATATTTTCTATACCAGATGTTTCTCAAAAGTGGGTCACTGTGTTGCCACATGAAGAAGAAATAATGCATTTACCGTGATTGAAAGTACATCGTAAAATGATTGGCAATTATTAATGAGAATTATTTTTTTTGAAGATTTAAGTTTGAAAATTGTTGTAAAATACTTTAGTGTGTGTTAAAAACCAAGAACAGTGCAATATTTTGGAATTATTAGTAATTTTTAAATGAATTTAAATTTAAACCTTTTTTTTGGTGTTTATAATAATTTTGAACTTTTTTCTGTCAATCTCTGACAATTTTCTGTTTTTTAACCTTGAAAAATAACTTATATCTCTTCTCCCACCAACTTTTATTTAGATTTAAACCCTCAAGCGTAATCTTCCATTAAATTAACCACCATATTACCAACGTAAAGCCTACTACAATAATGTACCTTTATACTTATCAAATTACCCAAGGCAGCCTTTGAACGATTTCCAAGCTTTCTCCTGCCTGCTTTGGAGGCGGGGTCCTGCTTACCGTAGCTCCACCCCTTTAAAGCTACGAGGGGCGTTTCCAGGTAATAATACACCAATGGGGAGCGGTATTTGGGGCTTTAACCAGGCGTAAATAGAAAATTAGCTGTGGCAGCGCTGCGGAGGTGTCATTACGCTCGCCGGTCGTCGGGAATCGTTCGGTTTTGATCGGCGATTCATTGTCGTGGAAGGTTTGTATTTCTGTTGGTTTTTATGTGAATTAATAAATTGGTTTATACTTAGACATTAAAAAAAATAATAATTGTTATTTATAGTTATTGTTTCTTAAATTATTTTCTCGCTTCATAATGTTTCTTCATATTTAAAAGAGCAGTACCTAGGTAATTATTTTTTTTTCGATATTAATTTTATTAATTAAGAAAAATATTTTTATAAAGAAATTTGGTATTGCCCTGTATTGGTAGTCTGATTCTATACAGGGTGAGTCTTAAATAAATGGACATATTTTTAGAGGTGATATATTTTGATCCCAGGAACACGTCTATGAGTTTTTATCCAAAAAACAATTTTCGAAAATTTGTTTTTTTTGAAAAAATTATTTGAATTTTTTTTGTAATTTTCAGTTGAAAAACTTATTAACTTGATAATATGGCAATTTACCTAATAGATTAAACTGAGAAGAAAGAAAAAAAAGGAATTTTTCCAATTTTTTTAAACAATATTTCATATTTTTTTTATCTCAAACACTGCGACTTTGACTGATTTTGATGTTATTACAAATTTTGTTGCAAATATTATTCATAATCTTAAATTGAAAACTGCCTTTCGTTAGCTACTGTAATTTTGGAGTTACGATTTTTTAAAATTTTTAACCCCCTTCTATACCTCCTTACCAACCCCCCACCCCCACCAAAAACTAATGGCCAGATTCTCAGGTGCCCCAGTATTTTTGTGCCAAATTTGGTTAAAATCGGTTGAGCGGTTTTTTAGTTATCATGTGCGAACAGACAGACAAACAGAGAGACAGACACCATGAAAATATTTTGTACTCATTTTGAGTGAAATTAAAAAAAGAAATTTTGCCGATCTTAATACCCTACCATACCTGTTGGTTAGGTTAGGTGAAATAATAGTTAATAAAAATGTGGCTATTATACAAATAAAAATCGGGATATTAGGACTTTGCGTGGGAACGCGGGACTTTTGGATCAAAATCGGGACTGTCCCGACTAAATCGGGACGGGTGGCAACCCTGAATATAACCCAGAAATTATAAGAGAACTAGAATATATGTATCATAGAGAAAGTTAATAGTTTAGAGAGTGGTAAATCGCGTGGTAAAATGTTGGGAGATTGCGCTTTTGGCGCCCTCTAGTTGGCTACAGGAACGAACTATCAAAGAGCGGGAGATTTAAATTATTAATATACTTATTATTTTTAAGGCAATTAAAACTAAGAGTGCCCTTAACCAAAAACAGTGAAATAAATGGAGATACCTACTCAAATTTTATATTATCATGATATTAAAGGATATAAATACAGCATTTATAATCCTTTTACACCTTTTTATTCAAAGTCTTACACGCTAATATAAAATTTGACTATCTCCATTTATTTCACTATTTTTGGTTAAGGGCACTCTTAATTTTAATTTTCCTTTTTTTATGGGAAAACGATTAAATGGGAAGAATTGAATGGGAATGGAAAGAATGACCAATTATTGTATTTTGTATTAATTTATAATACCCCTATTCTACTAAATATCTAGCTACATTGTACTTACAGTTAAAATAGCTACATTGTACTAGTTATATACATATTTACAGTTTTATGATGGCTATTATTTCTTTTCATCGTGCTATCAATTGATTCGCTCCGACTTGAGTACTATACCTCGAGATGGCTGCAGGAATTATTTATCTTTACAGGCCTAGAATATGAAGATTCACAGTAGAATTTTTGGTTTTACTGCCTATTAGAAACAAACCTACCCTCCTACATCAAGGGACATACAATTATGCCTTGTTCTCGGCCATGATATTCCTTCCATTCTATATCCAACATCCAACTTAGCAGACCTTCTGGTTCACAACAGGGCCTAGACTGGCCGGATGATATTTTAGAATAGCCCTTGATATCTCTTTCACACTTTCATTTAATAATTAAATAGGAGGGTTGGATGGTATAATTTTTAGAAAGAATAGCCTGTGAAATAAAAACCTCTGCATGGACATTACCTTTCTTACCTTTGTCTGCTATTTTTTAATAAAAAAACAACTGTTTAGTTTGCACAAAAATAAAATTAACAATGAAAAATTTCTTAAAAAATGATCAAGCCTTGTACTACGCCGTGTGCCGGTTTTTGAAGAAACAACAAACAAAAGAATGAGGTTAGCGGCGTTGCCAATGTCAATTTTCTAAACTACCCAAAAATCTAAATTAAATTCGCCAATTTGGGGAGAAAAATGTCCCGATTCACCAAAAATTCCCCATATGATTATTTTAACAAAAAAAAATAATTTTAATAAAAATACAATATTTATTATATATGTTAGAGGGATTACACTGTAAATTACCTCCTTGTTTTTTAATCCCTTCCCTAGTAGTCATTAAATAATTTGAGGTCACTAAATTTTCTTTCAACTGAAGCATTTGCAAAGGGAAGCACAAGTAAAAAGCAAATTATAATTTTTAAGTTGGGAAAGATATATCGTCACGCTCCGTTTTTAAAGCTAAAAATTTTACGCCATTTTCAATCAGCAATAAAATGTTGAAATTCCCCTTATTTTCGCCGCCTATTGCTAATCCCCACAAAATTCCCAATCGGCTCCGGATTCCCCAAAATTTGGGGAATTCCTCAGAAATTGGCAACGCTGGATGTTAGCGTGTTCTTTCTGAATATGCTAAGACTAACGGACTAGTGTCGAAACACAGATAGCTAGATGGACGTATTTCGGCACTTGCGTCGATGCGCTACAGGAACATTTGCCTGCGCGTCGTATGTCTTCTGACAGTCTTTTAATTTTTCTGTTTGTCTATGATATGTATCTAAAAACGTCTTACTGAAACAGGCCGATAACTTACCTCAAAAATCTAATCTAAACCTACGTATTTGGTTTGGTTAACTGGCAATATTCTTAACACTATTTTTATTGCTATAATATTCCTCTCTCATCATTCTATCTTCTATAAATAATCATCTCCTTAATAGACCATCAAGACAAAAAGGCGTGATACTCATTTAACAATTATTTCCACCTCCGTAAACGATTAGACTTTATCAAAAAAAAACTTGATGCATCATCAGCAACAGATTCGATTCAGAAATAATTAATAATTTTTCGTGGCTGGGAGCCGATGCGAGATTGATTTTCAATCTCTCCCGAGCTTCGCGATGTTTTGTTTTGTCTGCTTAGGTGTCGATAATGACCTTTAGATATGGCCTAATGGGTCTCTTAAGAGGTAGCTGGTGGAAGTTACAGACTGAGAAGGTAGATAAGCCATGATTGGTTTTCAATTACTATAAAAAATATAGTGTTTTTTGTTAGTTTTTTCCACAGCAACTGTTAAAATTGCCTTATATCTATCAAAAATAGTAGATAAAATACTACTTTAACCACAAGGGTAGATTAAATGATACTTTAACAGCGAGGATAGGTTAAAAACTTTATTTCTTCTCTCACGTTTTTTAATTGCTTCCATTTTTGAAAATTTTTGTATTCCTTTTCCTAAGTTATTCGGGATTTAAATGGAAAATAAAAAAAAAATAAATCGGAGGGAACGATTGGTTATTATTTGAAATAGAGCTGGTTAATGGTTGAACCGTTTAAGATTAATTTTTAACGATGTGGGAATATTAAACGACCCGAGTGTCGGGAATTGATTTACCGGATCAAACAGTCATCAATTTTAGACGGGTTTCAGTTAATTATGTTATTATTAGAGCCATTGTTTGTATAGATGAGTGTGAAAGGAGAAATAAATGTGAAGTGGTCAACTATGTTTGAAATTGTTAACGATACTGTGTTAGAAGATATTAGTTTTGGTGATTGGTACCGAACATAATAGTTATTTTTTATACAAGACGATAAAATAGTATCTTAGTATCACGAGCGATGAAATCGCGAGTGAATTAATTTCGGGAGGCGATAATGCAATATTATCGTCGTGTATAAAACAATATTTTTTTTCCATAGCGAGTTAGTTTTAAAAAATATTCTAAAATTATTATTTCAAGGAATTTATTACGAATAGAAAAAATATTGTGCTGGGTTGGCGTTGGTTTCTATGTAATTTGACAAATAAATAAAGCTGTCTCTTTAGTTGACAGTTTCGAGTCAATATTTTTTAATTCTCTTTCGTGTCGATTGCTGATTGAATTGGAGCCAGAAATGGCTCAAAACGAAATAAGTAGATTACCAACAGATATTCAGGCTGAGGCGACAAACGCCATATCCAAACTACTTCCATTTAAATCCCGAATAACTTATGAAAAGAAATACAAAAATTTTCAAAAATGAAAGCAATTAAAAAACGTGCGAGAAGAAATAAAGTTTTTAACCTATTCTCGCTGTTAAAGTATCATTTAATCTACCCTTTCGGTTAAAATACTATTTTATCTACTATTTTTGATAGATATAAGGCAATTTTAACTGTTGCTATGGATAGTTGCTAGTCAATAAGCAATAAGGAATATCAAACACAAAATGTATCCTTCAATAGCAACACATTTAATTGTAATAGGTACACCACATGGTACAAAGAATACAAGGTATGATATTGCGCAGGTTGGTCGCTACGTCACAGGTGATAACAGGCGCTATTGGTCAGCACGCTCCGCGCGCCAGTTCAAATCGTCAAGGTATTGTTATAAACCTGTTTTTTTGTTTATATACCGTCATTGAACTATCGCTAAGCAAGTTACTGTGGAGCAGTGCGTAAGGAGTTGGGCTAGGAAGCGAGAGACCGGAGTTCGAATCTCGGCGGGACATAACTTTTTTTTAAAATGCTGTTGTATTCTATAGTTTATTTTTGTAGTATAAAAGAAAGAACTATTTATTCTGTTATTTTTTAATCTGCGGTATTAATATAAATTGATTGTTGGTACAATACCTCATTTAATATAAAATAATATTCTACTTTTTGAAATGTATCTGGCCCTAATTGTACCTAAAAGTAATATATTTTTACAGTGATATACCATATTGTAAACTATTTAATATTTCAGTCACTTAAAAAGTTAATTTGCATTGAATAATTGCCTACGATCAAAGGAAATTTGAGCTATATAATCCTTGATGGGCATATTCTGGGTATGCAAATACTTCCTCTAAATTTTGGGTTTCGTTCAACCGATTTATTCTCAAAACCTGAAACATCTACATATAAAAAGAAGCACCAGATCACTAATTATAATAAACTTCACCCTTGGAATTACTTCTATCACAATTACAATACATTCATCTGCATTGGCATTTTCTATTTTTAGATGGGAAACAATATAATTCCCAACATTTTTTAAATGATGTAACAATTCCTCTTGTGGTTACTTTTCCATAGATATCCTCATCTCTGTCCTCATGTGAATTCAGAGGCAATGAACATAAAAATTATTTACCATAAACATCGCAAACTAAAAACCTAATAAACAATTTTATACCGAATATAGAAATAAATTTAGTATTCTTACCTATTATGGTCCAAATCCATGTCAATAGATAATTATTATTTTTAAATATATTTTTGAAACTGCTGGTTTTAGTAATTATTAAATTAAACGAACTAAAAAGTCTTAAAAATAAACAATTCTTAACCATAACCCCAAAAAATGCAGATCTCCTGTCAACGTCCTTTATTTTTTATTTATTCATTATTTTTCTAGTGACGTCACAGGTGGTATGCGCGAACTGAACGAAATTGGAGCCGCTATCGATCATACCTTGTATTCTTTGTACCATGTACACCAAAACGGAAGCACTATTGCAAAATCAATCAAACCAGCTATTTAACAGTTGCTATGGAAAAAAAACAAATTATTGATCAAAAATTTTCAGCAAACTATACAGGGTGGTCCGAACTGTATTCCAAAAATTTTGGCAGCATATTCTGCACATTAAGATAAGTAAAAAAGTTCATATAAACGTATGTCTTAAAATGCTTACTTTCGGAGATAGAAGTTTCGGATGTAGAAGTTTCATTTTTATTTCGATTTTTTCCAAATAATTTCTGAATTAACGTCAATATTTGGATGAAAATTGGTGTCTGGGAGTTTTTTGACATGAGAAATTTGATTTTGATGTCAATACGATTCCTATTTGTAGGGGACGCCACCTACATGTGTTTTAACTGATTTGAATAATAATAAATACCTGTATAACACTACTGTGCACACTACTACAAAAAATGTCTGTTTGTTGGCTATGAGCAACCGTTCTCAAGATATTTAGAATTGAAATAATAGTCAATACCTACTTGTCATAATTGAAAAAAAATAAACACGTTAGTAGAGAGTTTTTTTAGTTGGGTCGATTCTGCACCAGGAGCAAGGAGCAGGAGCAAGGAGCAGGAAGTGACGTCATCAGCTAAGAACATGTAAAATAGGCTAAATAAACAAGAATAAACAGGTTTAAACCGCTTTGAACCGCTTTAAAATAGAAATAAACAGGTTTGAACAAAAATGAACTGGCCTGTTAGTTGTTTGAAGCTAAAAAGCGATTCAAAGCAGTTCAAAAGCGGTTCAAAACGGCGTAAACCTGTTTATTCTTGTTTATTAGCCTATTTCACATATTCTTAGCTGATGACGTCACTTTCTGCTCCTTGCTCCTGCTCCTTGCTCCTGGTACAGAATCGGCCATCTCCCTCTACTCACGTTGAGTAATTTGACTGAAATGATAAATTTGGGAACTTTTTATTTTTTTAAATTAATCATAATTTTTTCTTCGAAAAAATGATCATAAAACAGTTTCTGCTGAAATTTTGGTACAAAAACATTTCAAATTTATGATTTCAGTCTAATAACTACCGTATGATCGAAAAAAAACGGCGTCCAGTTGGCTGGGAAATGACGATCGATGATTTTTCCCATATAAATTTACATATAAAATGACAGCGATCTTCATTCCATAGCCATCGCTGACGCCGTTTTTTCTCGATCATACGGTATTTAGTCAACATATGTTTAATAATTGATGTCAATGATGATAGGTATTGATAATTTCGATTCCAAATATCTCGAGAACCGTTACTCGTAGCGATTTTTACCAAGATACCTTTTTTACGTAGAAAACATCGTAAATGTATATTTTTAACTCTGTAGTTTTATACAGGTACGGACAAAAAGTTATTACTCTTCAAACCAGTTAGAAAATATGTAGGTAGCGCCCTCTACAAGTGGGAGTCATATTGACAACAAAATCAAATTTCCCATGCCAAAAAACTCCTAAAAACCAATTTTTACTTAAATATTGACGTTTCTTCAGAAATTATTTGGAAAAAATCGAAATAAAAATGAACCTTCTACACAATGTATCTCCGAAACTAAGCATTTTAGGACATACATTTATACGAACTTTTTTACTTATTTTTACCTGCAAAATATGCTGACAATGTTTCCGGAATACAATTTGGACCACCCTGTATAAATTTTGTATATTAATGAAAAACCTCAGAATTTGGTTTTCCCTTTCTACAGGAGGATTATTTAGAGCAACAACCAGTAAATATATTAATCTAATTTTACTAACTTTTAGTATAAGTTAAAATACACATCCCCAAAAAAATAAATAAGTATAGAGAGCTACCATAAATAAGTGAGCTCACGTTTTCGATCTAATATGTAGTTCCCACAGCTGAGGAGGATAAGTATAATTGTGTTTCCAAGGTTCGAAGTCACGTACTGATTTTTTTATCGCACGAGTTAAGTAGAGTTAAATACTCGGTCCGTCCGGTTGATTTCACTCGCGTAAACTGCCACAACATGAAACATGAAATAATATCTTGTAACTACTTGTTTTTAAGACGATCAGGTGGCATTCATTTTGTTGAAGACGTTCTCACATATACAGGGTTGTTCACCACATACGACACGAAGTATTGTAGCTAAACGACTAGATTTTTACAAATTGTAAGTTTTGGATTCGTTGAAGGACTATTAGAGGTACAATTTAAAAATATTTCTACAAAATACAGAGTGTCCCAAATAAATAAAAAATATCAAAGTTGTATTTTTTTAAATGGAACACCCTGTATATTATTGCATTTTTAGTTTTTACGCTTAAAATAAAGGTAAATTTGATTAAGGTTTATTACACTTAAACCTTACCGTTTTTGAAATATTTTCAATTGTGTGAAATTGCAGTATAAATTTTAAGGCTTCATTTCTCCGAGGATATCAAAGTTTTTATTACTAAATATTTACTGAAGTTTATTTATTGATCAGTTATTGTGTTGCAATAATAAAAATTATACTACCTTATACAGAGTGTCTAAAAATTTATTTTAAATAATTACTAGCTTTAAACGGCAATAACTTGTTTAATTTAAATGGAACACCCTGTATATTTAATGAGAATCAGATGCACAATTTAATTGTCTATCAAATTGTATTATACCATTTTTACCTATCTCTTCAAGTTTCCGTAGAAAATGCATTTTCTTGTAATTTAGAACTCATTTATCAATATACCCATGGAATACTGACATTTTAGATTATTTTTAAAGATGTACCAAATTTTTAAAGAGTACAGATACTAATATTGTCGATATAGTTCGTTTATTTCATTAAAAAAAACTGTTTAAATATTTGTTAAAAAGGACCAATTAATATGATTCCAGTATTCAAACTACATTAATTGACTGTTTGGTTTGATTAATAATAATTGCTCCAAATACTAAAAAGCTCAATTATGTATGTGTATTAGACAGTGTGGTAAAAAGTAACACCTTAAAAATGATATTTAATTTTTCGACAAATGCCTATTTATAACAACAGAGACGTTCATTTTTATAACTTATTATTGTATTGATTTCTGATTCAAATCCACATTTATTTAGAATAATTTATTAACGAACACAATTAAGTATGTAGTTAATTAGTATTTGGGCGGAAATACTGGTGGTATATTTAATTAATGGTATACTCTTTTATAAAAGATTTAAATAGTTTTCTTTTTTGCATACATAATGGGTTAGTAATATTATCGTTTTACTAAAAACGATAATATTACTAGCCTGTACATTTTGTACATTTGTTGTTTTAAAAACAATCTAAAATGTCAATATTCCATGGGTAAATTGATAAATGAGGTCTAAATTATAAGAAAATGCATTTTCTACGAAAACTTCAAGGAATAGGTAAGAAGTGGTAAAATACAATGCCGTTTAAAGCTAGTAATTATTTAAAATAAAATTTTAGACACTCTGTATAAGGTAGTATAATTTTTATTATTGCAGCACAATAACTGATCGATAAATAAACTTCAGTAAATATTTAGTATTAAAAACTTTTTGATATCCTCGGAGAAATGAAGCCTTAAAATTTATACTGCAATTTCGCAAAATTGAAAATATTTCTAAAACGGTAAGGTTTAAGTGTAACAAACCTTAATCAAATTTACCTTTATTTTAATCGTAGAAACTAAAAATGCAATAATATACAGGGTGTTCCATTTAAAAAAATACAACTTTGATATTTTTTATTTATTTGGGACACTCTGTATCTTGTAAAAATATTTTTAAATTGTAGCTCTAATAGTCCTTCAAAAAACCCAAAACTTACAATTTGTAAAAATCTAATCGTTTAGCTACAATACTCCGTGTCGTATGTGGTGAACAACCCTGTATACTGACGAGTTTTTTGTGGTTTTTGAATGATGGAAAACAAGCGAAGGGGGTTTTTGTTATTTTGAACGAGGATTTCTTTGAAACGAATAGGATGTAGAAAATGTTCAGGGTCATGTAAAGTAAACTTTAATACACACTAATTTTGTAGTTTAATCATAATTAATATTTAACATCCAGACTTTTTTTGGGGATTGACTTTTTGTCTCTTTTTATAGCCGAATTGATATTAATCTGTCTTCAGTATTAATACAACCTATCCATGCTTCTAGAATAATATTAACCATCTGTAGCATCCAGAATAAAAAAATTGGGAATTTTGTTTAAGTGAAGACCTAAAAAATATGCACTAGGATGTATTTCAGGAATTTCTACAGGGAGGCTAAAAAAGTGTGAGTGGATCGGGTTGATTTTTTTTTTAAATGTAACATCCTGTATATTATTGCATTTCTGGCTTCTTTGCTGATCACTTTACATAATCCTAATATATTATTAAATATGTTTTGAGAGTTTCAGAGATGTTAATAATTAAATAAAAAATATTTTTTTCATACTTTTTTAAAAATATTATTAAAAATAGAAGAAATGTCCTGAAATCAAAACTATACTAGGTATTTACTATAGTTGGTCTGTACATACTTTCCTGTTAATATCATAATCTTAAACCGTACAGGGTGTTCAAATCCTAAGTCAAAATTTCTAAAATATAAAATAGTTTTTCTTGAGTTTTTTAAATGGAACACCTTGTATATTATTCCATTGTTAGAAGGAGAATTATAAAATGAAAAATTTTAACAGTTTTGCGGATATTCATAATATTATATTCCATATGGGGTTTTCAACAGTAATTTTGTATCAAAGGCAAATATTTGCAAAACCGCTAAAAATCTTAAAATATTTTAAATACAAAAAATGTTAACTTTTTAATTCTCCATCTAACAATGCTATCATATACAGGGTATTTACGTTTAAAAAAAAACGAAGAACAATTATTTTATATCTTAGAAAGTTTGGCATAAAATTTTGAACACCCTGTATGGTTTAAGATTATGATATTTGAAGCAAAGTAAGTACAGACTGCCTACCTACTAGTAAATACCTAGTATAGTTTTGATATTGGAACATATATTTGATTTTTATTTATTTATTAATATTTTTGAAACTATCAAAACAGATTTAATAATATCTTACAATTATGTAAATAGAAAAGGAAGACAAAAATGCAACAATATACAGGGGGTTTCATTTAAAAAAAATCATCCCGATTCACTCACACTTTTTTGAGCCACCCTGTAGAAGTTAAAATATTTTCCTGGAATACATCCTAATGTATGTATACTAACAAATTCTTTTAACTTCTCTAGATAAATTTTGCTGTATTTATTACACATTTTAATCAAAAATCTTTCAACCAATACTCAATTTTTGTGACATCTTCCATTATTTCTAATATTCTACAATATTCCTCGACGTACTTAATGACATTTAAATTTAATAAACAAATAAGTAGCTTCATAATCTTTATCTTAATTAGACCCATGAAATAATCCAACCAAGAGATTCCAATCAGAAGAAAAAACCCACAACACCTACAACAAGACAAATACATATTCTTCACCCATATAAAAAACGAAACAAAAACAAAACCTCCACGCAACGGATATCACTTAAACCAAGAAGCCGGCTATACATCGATAAATCCCTACAACTTCTCTAGTTATCAATGATCAAAGCTCTATCTCCATCACTCTCAACCCCACCGCTTCTCCTTGTCTCTCCCTATAGCCGAGCTTAGGTGGGCTTGGCATTTGTGCGACTTAAGCCTGCCTCTCGGTGAATAGCCATAGCCAACCGCGTTGCGAGCGCTTTAATCTACCGTTCCCCTCCCCTCTGTACGCCCCTGTTTCACCTGTGGAGAATGAGTAGCAGAAAGGTAGTCACTCGGCGTTATGCTCGCTACCTGTGAGCATTTGTGAGTCGGTGAGCTTTGAGCGGGCTATTTCCGGGCGAATAATACACATCTACAGAGACAAAAACGGATGTTATAGTTGGTTTCGGGTTGTATTAGTGTGTGATTTTTGAATTGTTTTAGTTTTTTCTTCGGAGTTTTTTTTCTATTTTTGCCTGGCTGTGATATCGGACTGAAAAGTACTGGGTAAAGTGTTTGAAGTTGGTGAGGAAGTTTAGGTTTGATCTCTTGAAAAAAAGATTGTAAGTAGTTTTTTAATTTGTTACTTGATTGATAATCACTATGTGTAGTGTTATTTCGGAATATTTTTTAGAGATACCTCAACAAACATATGGCTAGAAAGAAATGTTTTTTAAAACCTTTGTAATCAAATTAAACACTGTTTTACTACCAACACAATTCCTTTGTAATGTTGATGACCTTATTAAGTAAACTGTTTTGGTGTATTGT
The DNA here is from genome assembly GCF_002938485.1 of Sitophilus oryzae. Lineage (NCBI taxonomy): Eukaryota > Metazoa > Arthropoda > Insecta > Coleoptera > Curculionidae > Sitophilus > Sitophilus oryzae. The sequence goes on along the minus strand of NW_022147487.1, from coordinate 69,523 downwards.
GGTGAATTAGTGTTTTGTTTTGCTCTTATAACACCAAAGGTTCCAAACCTCACTCCATTCTTTTAATAGTAAGGCAATATATTTATTTCTTTAATACATTTTGTTTTTACTACCTTTTGTTATTATTATTTTTCAGTGAGTTTGTTTATTACAGGCTCTATTAAATTATTTTTACATACTTTATTAAATTTCTATATTCTCAAAACAAAATAAATGTCATGATTTATCGTTTTTAGTTGTGTTTAATTTAACAAACTTTATTTCTGTTTGTGTTAGCATATTTTTATTATTAGTTTTCTCTTTTTTTATTTAACTTTTTTATAGATAATATTTATTGAAACCTTGCAATCAAATATAATAGTTTTAATGTAGATCTTAGCTTTCTTTATTGATTCATGGTTTTATTGAATTTTGTTGATTTTTAATTGTTTTTCAGTTTATTTTATTATTTATACTAGTTGTTTTTTATCAAAAATGTTTGTCATTTTTTATAATGAACAGTTTAGTATGTATTTTTCATACTTTGTTTCTTTTCGTTTATTTCTTGCTTTTAATTAATAAATTCTTTAATTCTTAGAACTTAGTTTTTGTAGCTATTATTTTTTGTTATTAACTTATCAATGTTTCTATAATAGTTTAAACACATCCGAAGTCACTAGAAGCTCTTGGAATTTTTCAAAAATCAAATTTTGGAATATAACAATAGATAATTAATAAAATGAGAATCATGATCAAAAAAGTTATGTAATTGCTCTAAATAAAATAATGTTATTTAGTGGTAATTAAACAAAAATTAACACTAATTAATAATATTGATTCATGTTAATTTTGGGCAGTTTTAAGCCAATTTTTAGCAAATGACATCTAGAGATTGACGTCGCTAAAATTATCATCGATTGTCTTTGCGCAGCTGCCTTTAAAGAGGTTTTTTTTGGTCATAAGGTATAATAAGGAAAATAGTTTAATTATACAAATTTCTAGCCCCGTTATAATTTATTTATCAGAAATATTTACTTTTTTGAGTAATAATTCCTGAATATATTAAAATTACACTCCAAACTAACCATTTTTATCTTTTAACTTTTTTTTGGTACTACCATTATTCAGCCACAAAAGGTACCTGTTTATCTAACTGATTTTTATTATTTTTTCATTTCAGAACCTAACATTAATACCCGTTCTTTAAATGGGCTTGAACAAACATTCAAATTCACCCATCGCGCCTGCTAGACTTATGAATTTTTGAAACTTTTCAAAGGAAAATGTTAATTTCGAACGGCACTACACTGGCGACGGGAAACGATTTTTCCAGCGTTGCCACGTTGTCCGGTTGCTGTCCAGTGGCGCCCAATCGTGCGGGCATCGTCAACTGGAAAATGGACCCTGTGGGATTGCCTGTGCCCAACACCGCACCCAGTGTGTTGAGTTCTGGAGTGGCTCTCAGTCCAACAGGTTAGTTAGTGTGTGTTTGATTATTTTATTTGGTTTATTTATCTGAAAATATACCAAACTTTATATAAAAAATAACGATTAATTCTGATATAAACAGTTAAAGGTAGTAAAATCTTTTATTATACTTTTTGAGAAATCATCATTTTTATTTAAGATATTTTAGCAATCTGTGTTTCTTCTTCCAATTTGTATGTTTTATTCTATATATATTATACTACTGTAACGAAATAATTAAAATATAATTATTTTTACAATTTCCTGTGGAGTATTATAAATAAAAGTCCAAACCAAAACGACAAGATTCTTGACAGTGATAGATGCGTCTGTCATTTTAATTTCAAAGTAGTTTATTTTATTTTACAAAGAAATAAGTTGGTACAACTGGAACGCATAGCAGGAAACTAATATAATATTTAAAATTTGACTGATAAGTGATTACTTAAATATAAAAAAATTATATATTATTAGATAAAATATTGTGAAAAAAAACTGAAAAAATGTAATCGAGTTATTTTATTAAAAAAAAGGTATGTGTTAACACAAAACAAACAAGAGCAAAACACCACATACCAAAATAATATAGAAAAGAACTATTTCTTACTTTCAAGTTTCAAGAAACTCTCCGTATTTAATATTATATTTATCAATATATCTTATGTACAGATACAAATTTGTAATATTCCACAGGAATAAATAAAACAAACTATTTTATTAATAATAACATTTGCCAAATTGTATACCTTAAAGATTGATTAATTAAATATAATCTTAATCTTTTTAAACCAGTACCTTTTGATATTATTAACAAATAAAAAAAGACTGACAAATCCCATGGTAAAGAGTGGGGCCGCGTTCCCGTAGCGCAACTCAGAATAACAATTTTGAAACCAATTAGCAGGACCATGGCAAGACGTACGTCTTTATTGCTATCTTTCTTTATTATGTGTGCTTTATATGAAAAAGAAAGAGATAGGTATAAAACGTATCGTAAGACATTATCGCACATCCTGGCTGGCGTAAAATTTAAATTAGCCATTACTAGTAGTATTCTTTCATTCTGAAACTGAAAATTTTCACTTAAACTGATTTATTCCCTATGCCACGTAAAGGGAACGTGGTGTAGGGAATAAATTAGTTTAAGTGAAAATTTGCAGTTTCTTTCGGAACGAAAGAATACTACTATTATAAGGGAAATTATAAAAAAAGGAAAAATTGTACTGTTTTATAAACATATTTATTTATACATAAAAATAAATAAACTTTTTATAATATAATAACAAAAAATAACAGTGTTTATTCCACCCACCTACCAGTTTTAAATGCAGAAGAACTGACTGTTGCAGGAAACGATGGGCCAATTTTTTTAAAGGGCATTAAAAATCTCATTTTCGAAAAAACTGCCTAATTGCAATAACAAAGTGAATATCCAAGCAAAGAAGACTTTACGAGAATCATGATCCTGAACCATTTTCAAGTCCAGTTTTAATCCTAAAACAAAAGTAAAATAGGTATATTAATAAAGTTTCTGGTTACTATAAAGCAGCTATAAACTACCTACCCAAAAAATGAAAAAAATTAATTGTATTAATTTGTTATGTTAAGAGAGGTTCGAAATATTTTTGACACTACTACTTCTACTTTTTTCTTAACAAAATGATAAATATAACTACTTACTTTTATTTTACCGGGTGTCTTTAACATATCTATCAGAGAAAGGGGGCACCAATACATATAGAAAATAGATGATACTGGCTCCTGCAGCAAATAAAATAACAAAGAGTATAATCTAAAATTATAAGTAACAAAATATAAATACCTATATGGAACAACGAAATTTGTTCCCTATCCATATTCATAAGTCAATAAAATGGAGAGTTTAGAAAAAAAGGTAAATCACCAAAAGAAAAATTAACAAACATGAGGAATTGTCATGATGTTGTCATCTTGGTTGTCGTGATGACGAAAACGAAAGGCGATTGTTCTAATTTCTATTTAGAAATTACGTTTTATATGGCTGCTTCTTTCTCTCTTGTTATATTAGAATGAGATAGTGGTTTGGTTTGGTTTGGTTTGATAGAAAATAGACGCAATGCGCAGATCAACATAAATAGAACGAAATTTTGCGTTCTGAGTTGCGCTACGGGAACGTTGTCCCTCTCTTTGCCATTTAATTTGCCAGTCTCTTTTTATTTGTTTGTCTATGGATGCACTAATCTACGACGAGATGGTATACAAACTTTATTGATGGTAACTTTATTGGTGTATTGTTAAGACTTTCTGCCTGGGCAGCGAGGAAACTGGGCTGTGGATCTACCAGTTAATTTTCTCTCGATTTTTCCTCCACTTGGCTTCAAAAGACACAAAGCACACGTAATAACACGAATCAAAATGTATCATCTTCCAAAAGGCAGCTATTTGACACAAGTTGACACAAAATTATAACCTATAATTTGGCAAGACTTTGACAAGCCTCAAAAATCTAAAGGCGAGTTTATACGCATCGGCGTCCGTTTGTCGTTCATCGTTCCGTCAAACCAATAAAATTGAAATATGATCTGTCATTTTTGAAATAAACCAATAAAACTGGACTGATTTATATTTAAACCCATCCAAAGTTAACTTAAAAAATATTAGAAACTTTTTTTAGTAAAATCTTTGAATAAGAAGGAGCATATCAAAAATCTTAGGTACACCGCGATGGACCTCAAATATGGCCGACTTAAATTCTTAAGGTTTATCAGTGTCGTTCTAATTTTATTTAAAAAATGTAAAACTATTATGTAGGGTAGACGTGGGGTAGACGTGGTGTAGACTCAATAATTTGTTGTTTTATTTTACATTGTGAATAAATGTTGTTAGTTATTAAAATTGTTACAAAAATATATAATTCTAATAAATATAGATAAGTTATAATAAGTATTTATTAACACAAACATCCGATACGCTACTGAAGCAGGTAAGTCAAATTAACGTATCTAAATTCTTTGACATCTAATCTTAAACAAGTAATAAATAAAAGCTAAAATGCAAGAAAAATATATAATTTAGTTAATTTAAGTGAGTTTCATAAATGATCGGTTTACTACACGTATGTATATTATATAGTCACTTACTAGCGAAAAGTTGTTCCATTATTTCACTCAATTTTTGCCGAGATCTACCGCACGCTAAACAACCAACTATTTTAGAGCCTTTTTCGATAAATCGCGATAGTGTCACTGTTAATTTAAGTGCTGCCACAATTTCCATCTAGATTTACTACCTTTATACAACTATCAGTAGTAGAATAAATAATAAATAACATAAAATAAGCTCCGTAAAGACTGACAAATCCACAATATTTCAAATCAAATTCAAATGTGTCAAATGAATCGTCAAACAGAACTGTCAAGGATCCCCACCCCAGAGTGCTTTTTCCGCCCACCATACGTGGATAGCATTATGCTCCTTCCTTAGTCTTCTTATTCAAAGAGTAAAATAAATAGATTGGTATGTGACGTCATCTGCTTTTCTTCTGTCATCGTCTGTCGAAATCTTACCTGAGAAAAAAGACAGAGTATACTTTCTTTAATGTAATAATATGAATTAAGTATATGTTTGCCTTCTTTAAAACGTCCTGATTGATTTTAACTCTATAACAAGCCCAATCTAATTTAGTAACACCCAACAACAAAATATCAGAAATCTCCTCCCATTCCGCCTTTTAAAGTTAATTTAATTTATATACCAGTTAATTTTTTTTTCAATTACCTTCTCTAAAATTAATTATCTTCAGGTGCCTCAGGGCTATAACCAATAACAGATACCTACAACAAGCGAAAGGTAAGGCTTTCAATAGCAAAATCGACGCTTCTGATCTAAATTTTGGACCGTCAATTATATGGGTATCTGTCAGGTTTTTTTCTTTATATTTTTTGTTCAATTCAGTTCAACAATATTTGTTTATAAGAGATTTTTTTTATTAATTGAAATCGATAAAGGCGTAGCTGGTTTGATTGATTTTGCAATAGTGCTTCCGTTTTGGTGTACCTATTACAATTAAATGTGTTGCTATTGAAGGATACATTTTGTGTTTGATATTCCTTATTGCTTATTGACTAGCAACTATCCATAGCAACAGTTAAAATTGCCTTATATCTATCAAAAATAGTAGATAAAATAGTACTTTAACCGCAAGAGTAGATTAAATGATATTTTAACAGCGAGGATAGGTTAAAAACTTTATTTCTTCTAGCACGTTTTTTAATTGCTTCCATTTTTGAAAATTTTTGTATTTATTTTCATAATTTATTCGGGATTTAAATGGTAATTTACATATTCTGCTTTGAGCCATTTCTGGCTTCAAATTAATCAGCAATCGACACGAAAGAGAATTAAAAAATATTGATTCAAAACTGACAACTAAAGAGACAACCCTGCACAATATTTTTTCTACTCGTAGTAAATTCCTTGAAATAATAATTTCTGAATATTTTTTAAAACGTATCTCGCTATGGAAAAGAAATATTGTATTATACACGACGATAAAATTGCATTATCGTCTTCCGAAATTAATTCACTGATGGCGATTTTATCGCTCGTGAATTAATCTATTCGGTCGACGATAAAATTCCATTTTATCGTCTTGTATAAAAAATAACTAAAACTAGCCTGACTCAGATAACGTAGTACCGTCTTGTAGTGAAGTGAAGTTATTTTTTTTGTCTTATCTTGTGGTATGAAAGACTGACTAAATGATCTCGAATGATTGCTTGATAATAATGAAGATCTTCCATTGTTCCACTAAAAGTTTATTGTATAAATGTTCTTGTAGACTGTTGAGACATAGACATAGTACTTTCTTTGGTACTCAGGCAAGCGAATCGTTATAAGCCGCGACCAATAAATCAATAGGTACTAACACCAATCAACCGATTGTGTTTTGTGGTACCACCATCGGATCCCGAACCATTTAGGTACCGATTTTCTATTTTGAAGTATCTGTTTATTGATTCGCAAGTTATAGTTTTATAAATTCGGAGTAAAGAAATATAATTTTTCTAATCTTTGTACCTCTTGATTCATTTCTACATGTTTTTTAATGTACAATTTTTATAGATTTTATATATTTATAAACTCTATAATAGGATCAATAATTTTTTTTTGAAAGTACAAGGTTAATCAAAATTTTATTAAAATAAAAAATGTCTATTCCTATGCGGTGGATTCATCTCTCCAAAAAAATCTATGTGGGTATTTCGCCACTGCAAGAAAATCTACAAAATAAAATAGTTATTTTTTGTAAGCACTTCTGGGTTAATCCAAACGGAAACTACTTATCAGAAGTTAGGTTTACAGATATACAAATTTGCCTAACGAACAAAAAAATAACCGTAGACATTTTTGTAGACGTATCTGTTTAAAAAAAACTAAAGTGTTCTCGAATAGTTGAATTTTAAATAGTTTTTTTCTTTATTCTTTATATTTTTGTTTACTTCCGACGACGGAAAGAGATAAACTTTCCGAAACGTTAAGCATTTTTTTGTTTAACAACAGGATTTAATGGAACCAAAGGTCTGAAACAAGGGTGCTGTATTTCACCAACACTGTTCAAGATATATCTCGAACAAGTCCTCAAAGGTTGGAAGCAAAAATGTAGAAATATGGGAGTACCCATAGGGGATAACATGCTCTACACACTTTGCTTCGCGGACGATCAGGTGATCATAGCACAAGATTACGATGACATAAATTATATGACACTTAAGCTTATAGAAGAATATCAGAAATGGGGACTCGAGATCAATACTAACAAAACAGAATATATGTGTATTGGAGGAGAACAACAAGATCTAATACTAGAAGAAGGGAAGAAAATTAAGTGCTGCACAAAAATACAAATATTTGGGTATGCAAATCACAAATGATGGACTGTTGGATACAGCAATTAAAGAACGAAACCAACTTGAAAGGAATGCTATCACGGTATTGAATAGGATACTGTGGGACAGAAACATAAACAACAAGAACAAAACTTAATATACAATACCATCATAAAGAGTATAACCACGTACAGCTGTGAAGTCTGGCCAATTAAGGAAACAACAAAACGAATGCTGGAAGCTAAAGAGATGGATTTTTGGAGAAGATCAGCAGGCAAATCAAGACTAGAGCGAATAACTAATGAACGCATAAGAGAGATTATGGAAGTTAAACATACGATAGTTGACGACATAAAGAACAGTCAACTCATATGGTACGGGCATGTCCAAAGAATGGCAGAAATAAGAATCCCAAAGTAAATTATAAACCGGAAACCTGCAGGAAGAAGAAACCAACCGGGTAGACTAAGAAGAAGTTGGCAGGAAGGGATTGACACGTTTATGGAGGAAAGACCTCTCGGAGACGGTGCATGGAGAGACAGACAGGCATGGAGAGATGGCATCGGAAGGCATAGAACGTTTTAAACCGATTAATAACACTAATTCACATGAATAAAGAATTTTGAATTTTTTTTGAATTTTGTTCGTTAGGCAAACTTAACTGCTGACTAGTAGTTTTCGTTGGATTAACGTAGCAGTGCTTACAAAAAATAACTGTTTTATTTTGTAGATTTTCTTGCAGTCGCGAAATATGGCGAAAAAAAAAGGACAAAATGCATCTAGAAAATCTGCTCTTCAACTATTCCCTTGCCATACTGTGTTTACTTCTCACTTTCTAATTAATTACGCAATTGTTTACAAAGAGTCGATGATAAATTTTGTAGCATTTTACTACAACAAGAATTAAAACAGGAAAAATAATTTTCTTTTGGAATCTGGCTACTGACTGCCCGAAGGAAACTGTAAGCAATCAAGCTGCATTACCGCTTGTTTCTAATCTCGACATACGCTCCTCGTCCTCATAACTCATTCCCAAGCAGCAAAATACCGTACAAAAGCTACATTATCGGTATTTAATAGGAATACATTATAAGTAATATATTAATTAATTGGATTCACTGATTTTTTCGCTGGAGAATATTAATATTAATGCGGCGTTCGCTCGTAACGATTAAATTCTATCATGCCTTAGAACTGGTTGGTTACCGGTTAATTTGAATTTGTTGTTTAGAAATTAATATTAATTCTAATCGATTTGATTTCAAATTAAAGCTTGTTAATTAATATAGTTTATTATTCACTATTAATGTTTTTGTATTCGTTAATTCGTAATAAAATATCTCAGAATTGAAAAATCATTGTGTTCAGAATTCGGCTTTGAAATTCAACAATATGAAGACTATCTGTTTATTTACAAGATAAATAGTATATCGTTTTATAGCTTATAGATAAAAAGTATATCGTTTATATACAGGGTGTCCCAGAAATAAGTGCAAATATTTTAGCTGGTAGTATAGTTCAACCCCAGAAACACGCTTATGAGGTTTTTTTTGCGAAAAAAAAAATGTTGAAAATTTAAAATTTTTCTTGACATGTTCCGGGAATTTTGAAAAACCTTTTTAGTGCCACTTGTTTATTCATCTGAGATTTCTCTACGGTGTATCCAAACCTTGCAGTGTTGCAACCTCCTATGTTATCCATATTCTACATAATTCGGCGGAACATAGTTCTACATTTATAAATTCATAGACATTTCTACTCAAAAAATTAGGAATATTAAATTTAATCTTTTATCAGTGCTCATTATTAATAATTATAGAAAAAACATTATCAATTATTTTTAGTACTTACCTTCAATGAAAATTAACAAAAACCACCGAAAATTAACTAAAACATTACACGTTTATGACGTTTACGAAAATCTTTGTTATGCTTAAAAATAACTTTATTTTGGAATAAATTTAATAAATGATTCATATTATTCACAATCAGGTCACAAAAAGAAATTCCAAAATGTTTATCGTAATTTAGAATTCAATTAAGAAATTTAAAACAGCCCAATGAATAATTGATTCATTTTCGTTTGTTTGTTTTCTTTCATGTTTCTCTGTTTTATTTGAACCATTGTTTTACAAAACACCTTGAAAAGCGTACATTACTTTGAATACCTTTCTGAATGAATAAACGTTGAGAATTATTGTCTCTATCGCCACTTTACGAAACTACTTTCAATCTTAGAAAATACATGTTTCACTCAACAATTATTGACAACGTATTTTGTTTTTCGCTATTTTTTCGATGTATTTCGACAATTCCATCGACAGCCCAACCGTCAGCCAAGAACCGCCGCGTGTGAACTGGTCCTTTGAGTCGCTGGTCGCCGCGCCGTCGTGACGGGCTTGCGTCAGACGACGATGTTAAGCAACGTTGCCGTGAAGCAAAAATTTCAAATTCAAGACATCAGCAATCAAATTGCATTAAATTTTAAAAATAAAACAGAGAAACATGAAAGGAAATAAACAAACAAAAAATGAATTGATTATTCGTCGGGCTGTTTTCGATGTATTGAATTCTGAATTACGATAAACATTTTAGAAATTTCTTTTTTGTGCCCTTATCAATAACCAATTCATTTGTGTTTTGTGTGTTTCCTTTCATATTTTTCTGTTTTATTTTTAAAGTTTAATAAGAATTTGATTGGTTCGAGTGTCTTAAATTTGAAATTGTTGAAACTACGGCAACTTCGCATGACGCAAGCTCGACACGGCGGCGCGACAAAGGAGCAGTCACCAGTGATCATCCAGTGATGCGCCGCTCTCTTGGCCGGCGGCCGACGCGACGATTGGGCTGTCGATGGAATTGTTGAAATACATAGAAAAAATAGCGAAAAAACAAAATACGCATTTAAAATTGTTGAGTGAAACATGTATTTTCTCTTAGATTGAAAAGTAGTTTAAAAGTTTTAAAGTGGCGGTAAGAGACAATACTTCTCAACATTTATTCATTCAGAAAGGTATTCAAAGTAATGTGTGCTTTTCTGCTGGGTGTTTTGTAAATCGATTGAAATGCATCAGGCCTATATGAAAATAATGTGTTAAAAATTGGGACTATTATTTTAGTAGTTATTATAATAATCCAGCATGTACAAGTAAAGCAGCACAGTGAAGTGTATTTAGTTAAGTGTATATCAAAAAAGAGAACTGTCACAGTTACATCGATCTGTCATAAGTATCTTTTTAATGTTGGGTAAGTTTTTTTAATTTAACTTTTTTAACACATTTTTAACATATTTATTAAACATTTAACTTTTAATTTATTTTTATGGCCAATATCACAATCTTAAAATGTAATGCATCTCTGCAAACTCCTCAGGTGTCGTGATTTTATTATGATTTACTTTTAACATATACTTTCTTGTCCCTATGGCAACACAGTGCGTCGAACTAACTGAAATCCGGGCTTGACCCGGGTAATTGGATGTAGTTGGCGATATCTGCGGCGGTTCTCAAAATGTTGCGATTATTTTTTAAATTTTCAAAGAAATAAGGTTATTTTCAATTTATTTAAAAAAATGGTAAAGAGAAAAATATGTTTATTTTGACCAGATCTACCACCCCTTAAAATATCTGCACTCATTTCTGGGACACCCTGTATAGCGCAAAAAACATTACAATAAATAAACAAATAAAAAAAAAAAATACCATTTTATCGTCTTGTATAAAAAATAACTATTTTATATCGTCAAACACGTCGCAAAATTAATAGGTACTTTTGTGACGTTTGAAAAAAATAATATTTGTTCATATCAATTGCTAAAAATAGCCTACACTTATTTATTAGTCAAATTAAATATATACGTCTTTTTTCACAATCCACCTGGTATATATCATTTGACACTGACATCAGCTGCTATCAAATATGGTCAAAGCTTAAGCGATTGCAATTTGTCAGGTTGCTCTTTTTTTCATACTTCCAATCTCTGCACTTCTTATTCGAATACTAAGTGATATAAATTTTAAAGATTAACGATTACTAAGTACTAATATGAAATCGGGTACCTAATATGGAGAAATGTGTACCTGATGACGCTATACGATTATGGAAACTTGTAACTGAATGAATTCATAAATTCTGATTTATTTTTAATTGAAATTATCAAGAATTAATATAATAAGTATCTATTGAATAAAAATATATCAAAAACCATTTAAAAAAAAAATTAGTAAGCTTGTTTTTCAAAAGTTTTAATTACTCATTTTGGAGAGCCTCTATTTCAGAAATCAGTTATCTGTCTGGCTTTTTAAATACTTTCAAATATGTTTTTTGGACATGAAAATAATTTTTGGTAATAACAAGTTGTATTAATGTCCAAAACATTCAGTTTTAAGACACTCTGTATACATAAATCATTATTGATTTTTAAATTTTTATTATTAGCAATATTATTACTCTCTTATTAAAGTTCAGAACAGTATAGTTAGATTCTCTGGAATAGTGATTAATTTGCCCATTTATCGTGCTCCTTTTTCTTGTGAATTTCAGGCGCCCTTGTGAACACTCTTCATTTCATTTAATAAAGTAAGTAGGTCTCTTTACAAATTAAACATTTGATTAACAAATCCTATTCTTTTCAAAATTTCCTAATATTGCTTGTGTTGAGCGCCCCCATCAGAATAAAACTATATTTAGCAGAACGTATGTTCCTTTATTTCATTTAAACTGTTTGTTATACAGTTGGTCAAAATGTTAGCTCTTTAACTTTGTTGAACGCGGTCCTGGGTACGTTATACTGAAATTACTATTTAATTTTAAGAAACTGCTACTGTATTATAAATTTAAATATTTTTTTGTTACAGTAGCTACATCTGCTTCACTTCCCAGCCAAAACCCAGTGTCCACACCCACAGGACCATCAGTCTCATCTTCAATTCAGTCATCTCTAGGCCCAGCAGCTTTAAGAGAGCTTTATGCTGGAGCCAGTGTCCCTCCCGGACATCCACTAGCCTCTTTGGTGTCACAACAGAGGTTTTTGGAATTGTCCAGGTTCGGGCTGAGGCACTACGACTTGGCTCAGCATATGCTGACGCAGCAAGGAGCTGTGACGAAATTATTAGGTAAGTCTTATTATTATATTTTAAAAATTTTACATTAGTTTCTACAGGGTTGTTCACCACATACGACACGGAGTATTGTAGCTAAACGATGAGATTTTTACAAATTGTAAGTTTGGGGTTCGTTGAAGGACTATTAGAGCTACAATTTAAAAATAATTTTACAAGATACAGAGTGTCCCAAATAAATAATAAATATCAAAAGTTGTATTTTTTAAACAGAACACCCTGTATATTATTACATTTTTAGTTTCCTAATGGATTAAAATAAGTGTAAATTTGATTATGGTTTATTATACTTAAACCTTACCGTTTTTAAGAAATATTTCTCAATTTTGTGAAATTGCAGTAAAATTTTAAAGCTTCATTTCTCCTAAGGGTGTCAATGTTTTTAATACTAAATATTTAATGAAGTTTATTTATTGATCAGTTATTGTGTTGCAATAATAAAAATAATACTACCTTATACAGAGTGTCTAAAATTTATTTTAAATTATTAGCTTCAAACGGCAATAACTTTAATTTAAATAGAATGCCCTGTATATTTTAGGAGAATCAGATGCACAATTAAATTGTCTATCAAATTGTATTATACCATTTTTTACCTATCCCTTCAAGTTTTCGTAGAAAATGCATTTTCTTATACTTGACCTCATTTATCAATATATATCCATGGAATATTGACATTTTAGATTGTTTTTAAAAAGCAACAAATGTACAAAATATGTTAGTGTCGGACTAGAAATATTATCGTTTTTAGCAAAAACGATATTACTAGCCCATTTGTATGCAAAAAGAAAACTATTTAAATTCCTTTATAAAGAGTATACCATTAATTAAATATAACACCATTATTTCCGCCCATATACTAATTAATTACATACTTAATTATTGTGTTCGTTAATAAATTATTATAAATAAATGTGGATTTGAGTCAGAAATCAATATAATAATAAGTTATCAAATTAAAGTCTCTGTTGTTATAAATAAGCATTTATTAAAAAATGAAATATCATTTTTAAGGTGTTACTTTTTATCACACTGTCTAATGCCCATACAAAATTCAGTTTTTTAGTATTTGGAGCAATTATTATAAGATTAAACAAACTTACCTAAGTGAAGTTTGATCATAATTATATGACCGCCTCTTCCTCTTAGATCACTATGTAGTTCACTCTCTCGCCGTAAGGTGGAGCCACGCATTTTAAAGCCAAACAAAAAATTGTGTCGATCCATACCCTTTCTCGGAATATATCACGCCGGGCCGTCTTCAATTCATTACTTCAAAGCCGGAACTGTTGCGATAGAATAGATCACGGGTTCCGGGAGGGAGGGAGTGATCTATTCGGAAGAGGCGGTCATATAATTATGATCAAACTTCACTTAGGTAAGTTTGTTTAATTTTATAATTATATTTCCCCGCCTCTTCCTCTTAGATCACTATGTAGATGTTCAAAGTAGAGCAACAGTTTTAGTAAGAATAAATAAAAACCTATCACTAGAAAACTTTATTTATTCTAAAACAAAACAAAAAAAATATATATATAAAATTTTAAAGAAAAAACTTCCCTAGATTATACTTTTCTAGGCCAACTTACGCACTAAATGATTATACTTAATAACAAATTGTCCTTAATAGTAAATTTAAAATATATATATTTATATTTAGCGATTGTAAATACTATATCTAGGAATTCTAAGGTTGTATTGCTTATTGCATGACAATTATTGCTTGCGCAAAATTATCAGTCATTAGAGGTCGTTAAAAAATTTTGAAAACACTTGAGATGACTCGTGCCACCCTGCTATATTACGTATCGTATCGATGTTACCCCTGTTAATAGCTGCCAATATGGAGGCGTGTCTGGTACTATGCGCCGTAAAAACAGATGTATCAATTCCACTCTTATTTAAGACCCAACGAATCCACCGACTGATAGACTGAGCGGTTGCTTCTTTATGGGTTTTTTTGTAAGTGAGGAAAAGTCGTGAAAGTTTGTCTGTTTGCCTTAAAACAGCGGTTCTGTTTAAGTAGCACTTCGCAGCACATATTTTGGTTCTTTTTTTTTTTTTTTTTTTTTTTTAAATTATTAAAAAATTTTTAATTTTAAATAATTAATAAGAGTTGGTATTTATTGGGAGCTGTTGTCTTAATTCTCCTGGCTGGAACTTTATTTCTATTTCTATTTCTATCTTTTTTTTTTTTTTTTCCGATATTTGGATGTTTCTGAATTATTAATGAAAATGTTTGTACTCTGTGTGCCGTTATCAGGGCCATTACCTTCGATAATTTACGTGTCAACATTTCTCAACTAATTTTTTCATTAGGGTAACAAGTCCCTACATAATCTAAAACTAATGTCGGATTCCATGTTACATGGTACTTGGGTAAAGGTGGTCATTTTTGGTAATCACCCTTAAAAATCTTTTAATTTGATAATCTTCACCGACTTGTGGTGATATTAGCAATGCAAGAGAAAAGCGTACAGTGTTTACCGCTATAAATGTTTACCGTTTAGCTTTTTTTTTTTTTTTTTTTTTGTGATTGCAAAAATACCACCATAATTTTAACCCATTTCCATATTGTTTTATCGATGACTCAATGTCAAAGATGATATTAACACCTCAATAGCCTCTTCTGGAACCTTTCTAACGATCATGTCCTGCCGGATAAGAGACCTGCTTCCAGGGAAAGGTTGGTATATAGAGCATGGGGTGTCCTATCAATGCATAGTTATAATTGAGCATTAGGAGCAAAAATTAATGACTTTTTGATAAGTAGAGACTGAAATAACGGACCAGAGTTGACTTGGCCACCAGGGAACCACTACGATACCCTCATCTTTATCAAATTATTGCAATTATTTTTTGCAGTGGAGTAATTATTTTAAGCATGAAAAGTATAGTTTGCCCATAATACTATAAATGCTCAATAATTTCAGCCCTAGGATCTTTAAACTAAGAAGCAAATCTGCTACACTTTGCATTAATTCTGGAAGCAAATAAGTCAACTTCCGGCGTTCGGAAATTCTACAAATATTTTTGAATCATACCTGCAATCGTAAATCCAGTTTCAGTATCTAGGCAACGAGATTCTTTATCAGCACTAAAATTTTCTTGTGACTTTATATAAGAAGCAAAGATAACTAAGTTGCGCTGTTCACACCACTCCCACATTTCCCTAGCAAGACTGTTAAGATGTGGGAACTGAATGCCACCCATTCTGATAGCCATAGCGTAGTATTGTCTATCCGCAATAATATTTCACAATTAACAAGATTATTCGCAAAACATTTTAGCCTAAAAAATGTCGCTAAAAACTATCTAAAAAAAAATAAAAAAAATAATTTATGATTACTTTTATCTTTTTAGACCAAAAACCCCGACACTTATCCCCATTACAATAAACGCCCCAACCCGTGAGGGAACTATGACTGAAATTTCTAGTTTACTTGCAAACTATGAAAAAGTATTTTTTGCTAGAAAGGTGATCTTTCCACCACATAAGGTCAGTTAAAACACCAGAAGTAATTTTTATTCCATGTTTATAAAACCCATATGACTTTTTTAGAGCTAAATTTCCTCTTTCGCTATTTTTGGTATAAAGCCAATCATATTTGATATCTGGGCCAGCCGCAATAAAATCCCGATCAATTTCGCAAACTCTCGAATGGTAAGTTTAACACTATTTTCAACTATCAACAGTATTGGGAAAAAAACTAAGTATTTAATATTAATACATGGAACAAAAACGCTCTTCTCCGAATTAATTATAACTTAAATCTGTTGTAACATATATTTAATAGATTACCCTTCATAAGTACGGCCCATTAATAGAAAGTCATCAATATATAACACCGATAAAACTTCGTTCCCGTAAGTAATATAATACGGGTTTCAGCAGTTTGGTAAATAGATAAGGCGCTGTATTAAGGCCGAAAGGAAAACAAGTGTATTCATAAAGTTGCCCAGGAAACACAAATCTCAGATATTTACGATGCCGTTGATGTATAGGGATCAAGTGGTATGCACCCTTGAGGTCTAAAGATTCAAGAAACATATTTTTAGTTTGAGTTTTTTGACCATTTTATGATCCTCTAATTTAAAATGTTCTGTTTTAATAAACTTGTTGAAGGTTTTTAGATTTAAAATTAATCTAAATGATCCGTTCGGCTTGGGTGTTAACAAAAATATTTGAAACAAAACCTATTTGCTTTTGGGATTACAATGCTTGGAGTCATCCTAATCAGATTCTCGTGTGCCCCCCCTTCTTTACGAAATGCTGTTAAAGATTTTCCTATTGCCACTAAAGCGGCTCTCATTTGGTTTTGTCGGTTGCTAGTCTTTGATCTCAATTCTTGTGGTGTTCAGTGGGAACTGCTAGAATTTCTAAATTCAGTTTGGGAGCACTTGTTTGAGACTCAGATTATTAGGAGGAGAATAGTTTTTGCACAGGTAGGAGAGCATTTCATGTCGAGTCCCTCCTATTAATATTTTTAAACCAAATTTGAGAGAGAGAAAGGAGCTTACAACATTTATACACATAGACATAAATTTACTAACCTGTTAGCAAAAACAAAAAAACGGTTAAAATAAAATTATAGGTTGAAATGCAACATCTCAAAACTCGTTGGCGTTAACACATGCCAAAACTCGTTGGCGTTAACACATGCTAACCTGCAGAAAGAAAAAATATATATATATATATACATATATATACAAAAAAAAAAAAAAAAAAAAAAAAAAAAAAAAAAATATATACACACACACACATACATATATATATATAAAAAAAAAAAAAAAAAAAAAAAACAGTATATATATATATATATATATATATATAGCATATA
This sequence comes from Sitophilus oryzae, assembly GCF_002938485.1. Lineage (NCBI taxonomy): Eukaryota > Metazoa > Arthropoda > Insecta > Coleoptera > Curculionidae > Sitophilus > Sitophilus oryzae. Next base: position 52,249 of record NW_022147487.1, on the reverse strand, counting down.
TATACATATATACATATATATATATATATACATAACTTGTGCTCTTCAAAAATATATATTGAAATAAAGTCTGTTCAGTTAGATAATAGAATTTTGACAGACGACGAGAATTTTGAAAATTCTGGATAGCGTAAACCCATGCCAAAACCTGTTGGTGTTAACACAGGCCACACCAGAACACCTTATCAATGAGTGCGCCGAGACAACAACCATTCGTGCCATGAACTTTAGTACGTCTGATATCAGAGATGGAGAGCTGGTTTGTGGAGTATTTGTCTCAGATACTGGCCTGTTAAAGCCCTGAGATTGTATGATGAGCTATAACTCGTTATAAACTCAAGAAAGGGAAACACACAATAGATCTATCAGGTAGCGGTGATTAAATCGCCTCCTAAACATTCTACATTCTACACATCACAGGCTCAAAACTCGTTGGAGCAATTATGCCAAAACTCGTTGGCGTTGACACAGGCTAAAGCACGTTTGCGTTACTACATGCCAAAACTCGTTGGCGTTAACACTTGCCAAAACTCGTTGGCGTTAACACATGCCAAAACTCGTTAGCGTTAACACATTCCAAAACACGTTGGCCAACACAGGCCAAAACTCGTTGGCGTTGATACAGGCTAAAACACGTTGGCGTTACTACATGCCAAAACTCGTTGGGGTTAACACAGGCCAAAACTCGTTGGCGTTAACAATATTAACTGTGCTAACAAATGTAATGTGCTAACAGGTGTAATGTACCAACTCTGTACTATATTAACTATTGCCCTTAACGATATACTTATTATATATTCTTAGTCATAATCAGCTAGGATTTTAACAATAATTGACATATCACATAGACAAAAACTTTTACTGTTCTAGTTAGCAAAAAACACAAAAAGTTATAGAATAAAATTAGAGGCTCATGAAATGCCAATATGAAAGCTCGTTAGCATCGTATAAAATTAGAATTTGTGTCAACCAAACCCGTTAAGTAGTACTATCCATTGTTTCCACTTACAACATTGTTAAGCGTAATAGTCTACAGGGTGTAAAAAGGAAAATATTTTCAGGTACTCACGTTCCGAATCAGAAAGTCCATAATTTATAAGTCCAAAAGTTATAAATTGATGAGTAACATTGTAAGGCACTTTATCATCTGTAGTGTAACACTAGTGTTCGAATCCACTGGTTATCACTCGCGTCCGATTTTTTATAAATGACAAACGGTGACGCGACGTGGTTCCACTCACACGCAAAAGAATAATGAATTGAAGACGGCCCGGCGTGATATATTCCGAGAAAGGGTATGGATCGACACAATTTTTTGTTTGGCTTTAAAATGCGTGGCTCCACCTTACGGCGAGAGAGTGAACTACATAGTGATCTAAGAGGAAGAGGCGGGAAATATAATTATTAATCAACGCAAACAGTCAGTTAATGTAGTTTGAATACTGGAATCATATTAATTGGTCCTCTTTAACAAATATTTAAATTAAAAAAACTTTTTTTTATTTTTAATGAAATGAAACGAATTGCCCGCCAATATGGCATATCTGTATTCTTTAGAAATTTGGTACATCTTAAAAAAATAATCTAAAATGTCAATAGTCCATGGGTATATTGATAAATAAGTTCTAAATTACAAGAAAATGCATTTTCTACGGAAACTTAAAGAGAGTAGTAAAAATGGTATAATATAATTGATAGACAATTAGCATCTGATTCTTGTAAAATATACAGGGTGTTCCATTTAAATTAAACAAGTTATTGCCGTTTGAAGCTAATAATTATTTAAAATAAATTTTTAGACACTCTGTATAAGGTAGTATTATTTTTATTATTGCAACACAATAACTGATCAGTAAATAAACTTTCATATCAAAAGAAAAAAAGTCAGTGGCGCACATGTATTTTTTTAAAAAATATTCCAGTGATAACCCATAGGCACGTCCATGATGAATTTATCGACACTTTTTTAGCATTACAATATGTAACACTAATAGTAATTTATACCCTCAAAATTTCATTCAAATCACTAAAAGTACTTGGAAGAAAATTACAATAAATCGTAAAAATATTTAGACTTTAACACCCTGTAGCTACGAAACAAAGCAGAATCGGACCTATGTTGATATGAAAAATATATCTTATTTTTACGTGAGGAATCTCCCCAAGAGAGATGGCACATGTTTTTTACACCCTGTATAATGAACCAATGAATTCACAACTGTTCCAAACCAAACCAAACCAAAAAAACATTTTATTAAGTTCGACTTTTTCAACTGAAAACAGTTGTATCTCAATAATTACAGGTTAGACAAGACCCTGCTTATAATCGTTCTCGACAAAAAGCGCTAAATATTCCATCTTAATCTCTCCCGTCCGTTGAAAAAGCCTTCGGGATTAATCGAGAGAAAGAGAGAAGGAGAGAGACGGTCGCTCGCGAGTGACATTTTTATGCACCACAAATCACCGCCGCCCGACCATAATTAGGTAGCTGGTTTTTTCGGGTAAATTATTGAGTCCAACGGACGATATAGATCAACGGCCTGGCCCATGGCTCCATGCGAACCAGTTGTTGTCGAACAGAAAGGCAGTTTTCTTCTCTTTTTTTGGTTCTGGTGGTGATATTCTGGTACATTTTAATCCCAATAGGTTTTTGAAGTGAAACTTCTTTGTAAAAATTCAAGGTCCTGACACTCGGCCTTGAGTGATAGCCACGAAACGGCCATGACGGCAACGAGAGGGCCGTGACACGCGAGCTAGCAAGAGGAAAAGTGAGGAAAGCGGCAGTGTTGCCACAGCTACTCCGTTTGGGGTAGATCTACCCTTTTGTAAAACAATTTAACCCCGCTATCTCGTCATAATCTATCCCGATAATAAATAAGTTTGTGGCAACGCTGGGTAACCATCTGTGCCATACGCGGCTAAGAAAATCATATACAGTACGTCTGTCCGTTCTGTGGCTACGGGGTATCCGTGAGAGGGGAAACGATATTCTCTCGATGTTTTTCGTAAAAAATTAGACGACGCGTCCCATCAATAGAAATTCGACAAATTTGCAAGTAGCTAATAAAATGAGTGGGCGGGGCGATTTGCGGTGACTTACTCGTCAAGTCGACGTATAAAATATATTGTTGTTTATTTAAATGTTTTTTGTCCGCATTCCTTTCATAGACACAGATCCAGCAGACGAACTGTAAATAATGAATTGTTTGTAATTGAGCTGTAATTTCTGTATTATGAATCCGGTCAAAGATGGAGATAAACAATTGTGAGTAGGGAATGCAATCCTGCACCGAAATATCAATACCTACCACAAACCCGCGGGATTAAAGCAATCAATCCCGCGGATCCGCAAAATTGCGGGACTCTAAACAATAGACATGCATTTGGTCCTAAATGGTACAAAAGGCATTGTACATTTTGCATAGGCCCACAATATATTGATATAACGTGTATCTTAAACTAGCTGTACAGAAATTTGGACACCGATGTATATAGGGTGTTCAAAAAATATATTTAATATTAAATAAACTTAAATTATATTATAATTTATCTACTTATTTTATAAATAAAAATATTATTCTGATTGAAGTTTTTTTTAACTTGTGTTAGTTATCTGCTTTTAGATACACTCTATATATGCATATGGCATATGCAGAATGTACAAAGCTTTTTGTACCATTTAGAGCCGTACGTATGATTAAAAATGCATATTTTTCGAAAAAACGTCGTATTTTCCTTAAAACAAAAAAAAATAAAAAAACGATTCAGATTCGTCGTACTTGGTAAAAATTTCGATTTTTTAAAAATTGTAAATTTGCGGTAAATAATATTCTTGATCAAATTTTCACACTCTTATAAAACACCCTGTATACGAGAATTCGCTAAATATATTTTCGAAAACCACATCAGCATCTTAATCACAATAGATTCATCTAAAACCTGGTTCAAACCGCATTCCAAAATCTTTTTTAGTTCAAGAGATATTCAAGTTTAAATTTACCCTAAAATTTTGTTTGTCCCAATAATTATGTCCGGCAATTTATTTGACGAAATTGTTCACAAGTACTAGTTAAACGCTTTTCTTCACTTACGCACATACGCCAGAAAGAAATCTAACAACTAGCCTGTTTGTTTCAGTTATTTTTAATGGCCAAGCCGTAAGGGGAATCCCCCGAGTTCCGAGCATCGACGCATCGGCCCGGAACAAAGTGTATTGATCTTAATCGAGATCGATTCGGTTACCCAGTTGTAATGTGTTGATCCCGCACGGTAAATCCCGTAACTTTGATCCCGCGGAATCTCAGAGGGATCTAGCATTTGCGGGATTGCATTCTCTAATTGTGAATTCGAATAATGACATGACAAATGACATCTGTCTAAAAAAGACAGCCATTTAGAGTGTCAATTTGCTTATGTAAAATTTAGACTGACAATTGATTATGCAAAAGAAATATATATGCTATGAGTTTGCCTAACGATTAACATTAATTTAAAAATGCATCCCCAACATGAATAATGAACAAAACATTTAAATACAAACAGACCACAGACCACACAAAAAAATTGTTGGTTAGTAGCAGTTATTACAGTTGAGGGTTTGATGTTATACAGCAAAACAAAACACTAAATCACCACAATACACCAAAACACTTTTACTTTTACACTGGACGCGCGTTTCGCTAACCATATTAGCATCATCAGCAGATGACTGAAAACTGAATTGAGTTTTTAATCATCTGCTGATGATTCTAACATGGTTAGCGAAACGCGCGTCATGTGTAAAAGTAAAAGTGTTTTGGTGTATTGTGGTGATTTAGTGTTTTAGTAGCAGTTAGTAGTAGTCATAAAATTATAAAGCTAGAATAGTATACGATTTTATATTAATTCTAATTTTTTTGAACTTTATAAAAAGCATTCATAAAAAAATATATATCGTTCAAATCCTTCAATTAAATAGCTGTTAGTAAGAAGTTTTACTTCAAATATGCGCACATAGTAGACACAATTTTTTTAAAAAAGAAAGACATAACACCAATTTTATTACGTCTTTAGTATTTAATTATGTCTTTAGAGGACTCTGGTTCCTCTGTTTTCTTTCAAAAAGTATTTCATTTTAATAAAAGTATTCAGAAAATACGTATTCTGTATCTAGTATTTCAAATACCAAGCGTTTTGTAACTGATTTCTCAAATACTTTGCTTAGAAGTATCTTGTAACTTGTATTTCAGATACTTTTCATGGGGTATCTTGTACATCTCTGCTCATAACCACAAACAACTCCGTATAATTTGCTCATTAAATTTTTCCAAGTAATCATGCCTCCTCTTAAAGCATTAAATCTATCTCATACCGTAAACACACATCCTATTATCTTGAATATTAATTTTTCAACGACTGTGATCAACGTTTAACGAACCGTACTGTAGGTACCCAAAACGTACCAACTGACTGATTTCCACCGCACTATCAATGTTATTAGTCGCCACTCGTGCTGTGTTTTCTTTAAAAACCTCCCAAAACTTGTCATTATCATTCTGAGAAGTATTTAAGTTGGTATTGTTTGGGGGTAGTACTTAGAGACATTTGTAAAGTGTCAGTTGGTGAACGCTTTCAATAGAAGGGTGTACATATAACGTTTTTTATATTTCTATCAAAAGTTTAGTTTTCTATAGATTTAATATGGTGTTCTAAAAGGAGGCGTTGAATTGGCAACGTCGAGAGTGTACCATAAGGTCGGAAATAACTATATTTAAAAAAGTCATTCAGCAGCACAGACAAATAATTAAAATATTAAAAAAGACAGTATCCAAGATATACGAACAAGATAGTAAACAGAAAAATACTACGTTGCCTCTTATATATTAATGAAGATCAAATATGATTGTTACATAATGAATTATAGTATTTCATTAACAATTCGATTTTTAAGTTACATTTTACCTGTTTTTTTTGTGAAAATTATATGCTTGCGTGTTATCTGATGTGTTAAATCGACGACTAATAATTGTTTGTGAAAAATTGGTCAAAAGAATGTGTCTTAAACGTGATAAAGCTTCGTCTTTAAATTACACTCAGATGCAAAAAAACGCAACGGAGAAATTTTTGTTCAAATTAAAACTGTTATATTTTTATTATTTATAGCCCTATTTTCATGATTTTTTTAGCAAGCTGTATACAGCGTTGTTCACCACATACGACACGGAGTATTGTAGCTAAACGATTAGATTTTTACAAATTGTAAGTTTTGGGTTCGTTGAAGGACTATTAGGGCTACAATTTAAAAATATTTTTACAAGATACAGAGTGTCCCAAATAAATAAAAAATATCAAAGTTGTATTTTTTTAAATGGAACACCCTGTATATTATTACATTTTTAGAGTCTACGATTAAAATAAAGGTAAATTTGATTAAGGTTTATTACACTTAAGCCTTACTGTTTTTAAAATATTTTCAATTTTGTAAAAGTGCAGTAAAAATTTTAAGGCTTCATTTCTCCGAGAGTATCAAAGTTTTTAATGCTAAATATTTACTGAAGTTTATATATTGATCAGTTATTGTGTTACAATAATAAAAATTATACTACCTTATACCGAGTGTCTAAAAATTAATTTTAAATAATTACTAGCTTTAAACGGCAATAACTTGTTTAATTTAAATGAAATACCCTGTATATTTTATGATAATCAGATGCACAATTTAATTGTCTATCAAATTGTATTATACCATTTTTTACCTATCTCTTCAAGTTTCCGTAGAAAATTCATTTTCTTGTAATTTAGAACTCATTTATCAATATACCCATGGAATACTGATATTTTAGATTATTTTTTAAGATGTACCAAATTTCTAAAGAGTACAGACACTAAAATTGTCGATATAGTTCGATTATTTCATTAAAAGAATAAAAAAAACTGTTTAAATATTTGTTAAAGAGGACCAATTAATATGATTTCAGTATTTAATCTACATTAATTGACTGTTTGCGTTGATTAATAATAATTGCTCCAAACTCTAAAAAATGAATTTTGTATGTGTATTAGTAGACAGTGTGGTAAAAAGTAACACCTTAAATTTCATTTTTTGACAAATGTTTATTTGTAACAACAGAGACGTTCATTTTCATAACTTATTATATTGATTTCTGATTCAAATAAACGTTTATTAAGAATAATTTATTAACTAACACAATTAAGTATGCAATTAATTAGTATTTGAGCGGAAATAATGGTGGAATATTTAATTAATGGTATACTCTTTTATAAAGATTTAAATAGTTTTCTTTTTGCATGCAAATGGGCTACTAATATTTTTGTTTTGCTAAAAACGATAATATTATAAGCCTGTACATTTGTTGCTTGAAAAACAATCTAAAATGTCAATATTCCTTGGGTATATTGATAAACAAGGTCTAAATTATAAGAAAATGTATTTTCTACGAAAAATTGAAGGGATAGGTAAAAAGCGTTATAAGACAATTCGATAGACAATTAAATTGTGTATCTGATTCTCCTAATATATACAGGGCATTCCATTTAAATTAAACAAGTTATTGCCGTTTAAAGCTAGAAATTATTTAAAATAAATTTGTAAACACTGTATGAGGTAGTATTATTTTTATTATTGCAACACAATAACTGATCAATAAATAAACTTCAGTAAATATTTAGCATTAAAAACTTTGATACCCTCCGAGAAATGAAGCCTTAAAATTTTTACTGCAATTTTACAAAATTGAAAATATTTCAAAAACGGTAAGGTTTAAGTGTAATAAACTTTAATCAAATTTACCTTTATTTTAATCGTAGACTCTAAAAATGTAATAATATACAGGGTGTTCCATTTAAAAAAAATTCAACTTTGATATTTTTTATTTATTTGGGACACTCTGTATCTTGTAAAAATATTTTTAAACTGTAGCTCTAATAGTCCTTCAACGAACCCAAAACTTACAATTTGTAAAAATCTAATCGTTTAGCTACAATATCCTGTATAATTGTGCCATCTTTAATTCATAAGGTCAGTTTTTTATAAACTTTAGTATTTGTCATTTTATACAGGGTTAATCGTGGGGTTGTTTCTTGACACTAACTTTAAAACACCCTGTGCAATAATTTCGGGTGTAAATTTTTCTAAAATATAATTTTACGGGTCTCCTGAGCATTTTGTTTTTTGGATCATGTCAATACATGCCTTGGTTAATTTTTAAGAGCGAAATGAACTTGCCACCAACAATTTGCAATTTTTTCAATTATCATTTCTTTTTGAGGTTATTTTTCAATATGACAAGGCAGCTTTGGTGATTATTGTGAACTATATACAACTATGAACTGCCCATCATGTTCAGCGTTGTGGAAATATTTGGCAGGAGGTTTAGAGGTCTGTCTTTTTTTGTACCTGAATATTCACACTTGAAAAGGTTTAAAGGTAGAATTTACTGGAAGAACCTGTTACGTATTTTGAGCAACCAAGACTGGACAATCTGTTGCTTTGTAAACATTCAAGTATGCCAGTCGTTTTCGAAAAATTTCAAAACATGCCATTAAATATTCAATATCTCCGAATTCTCCTTTCTGCATTTCTGCTCTCTGCATTAATATTCGACCGATACGGATCTCGAATACAGCTCCTACCGAAAAAAGAACATACTTCGCCGTTCGCCATAAATCGGCGACTAATTGTTGGTGAAAAGGGAGGCTAGCCGTTGGTCAGCCGTTGGGCTTAGCTTCGGCGCTCGTAAATCGTCATAAACGATGGGATTGGGAGCGTAATCCCGCGATTTGTGGCCGCATCTAATTAGGTATCGGCGCTTCCAGATCGATATCTTTGTTTTTCGCGAGCCGCCAGTACCGATGGGTACCGATAAATATCGATATTAATGCAGACAATCGATTATCGCCTTGCCACAGATTTATTTTTCGCTTTTCCCGGGATTATCACTAGGTAGCGCCTTTGAATAAGAAGACTAAGGAAGGAGCATAATGCTATCCATGTATTCATGCATGGTGGGCGGAAAAGCCACCATAAAAGCTCTCTAGGGTGGGGATCCTTGACAGTTCTGTTTGACGATTCATTTGACACATTTGAATTTGATTTGAAATTTTGTGGATTTCTCAGTCTTTACGGAGCTTATTTTATGTTATTTATTATTTATTCTACTACTGATAGTTGTATAAAGGTAGTAAATCTAGATGGAAATTGTGGCAGAACTTAAATTAACAGTGACACTATCGCGATTTATCGAAAAAGACTCTAAAATAGTTGGTTGTGTAGCGTGGGGTAGATCTCGGCAAAAATTGAGTGAAATAATGGAACACCTTTTCGCTAGTAAGTGACTATATAATATACATACGTGTAGTATACCGATCATTTATGAAATTCACTTAAATTAACTAAATTACATATTTTTCTTGCATTTTAGCTTTTATTTATTACTTGTCAAAGATTAGATGTCAAAGAATTTAGATACGTTAATTTGACTTACCTGCTTCAGTAGCGTATCGGATGTTTGTGTTAATAAATACTTATTATAACTTATCTATTTTTATTAGAATTATATATTTTTATAACAATTTTAATAACTACCAACATTTATTCACAACGTAAAATAAAACAACAAATTATTGAGTCTACTCCACGTCTACCCTACATCATAGTTTTACATTTTTTAAATAAAATTAGAACGACACTGATAAACCGGAATTTAAGTCGGCCATATTTGAGGCCCATCGCGGTGTACCTAAGATTTTTGATATGCTCCTTCCTTAGTCATCTTATTCAAAGGTAAATACATACAAACTTATGAACTTATGAAAAGTAATACAAGAATTTTCAAAAATGATTCGCCAATCTTAAAATTCTTTTTATAATAGAAAAATTTCTCTGATAGACTCCAAGTTAAATCACTAAAATTTACTGTAGGTTCTATGCTCAGAACCAGAATTAGAGTACCTACTTCAAAATTCTAGTAGTTGTTATTTTATGATGGAGTATATGAAAGAAAGTGCTAGTATTTATCTGGGACACCCTGTAGACCGACAAAAGACGGGGAGCACTCTACATGTTCGGTTTCGAGAACAAACAGCGGAAATCAGAGTTAAAACGCTCAAAACGGAATATAATCGCCATAATAACCAGTTATTATTCGTAATATTTCATATTCGGATCAGCGAAAAAGATCTCCCTTGGCTCGCCCGTGCATTTTACCACGACGTTTCGACATGTCGTTTCGATTATCATCAGGTTTTCCGGCTCGCGCATAAGCGACCATTAAATTTCATATTTCCTCAAACGCCCCAACGGTAAAATTCGTACTCTTATCAGTAGGATCAATATTTCTCGTATCCAAAAACGAAAATATTAGAAACATTCTTGAAATTTTTATGTAAGTTTTTAAAGTGAAAACATCGTGACACAAGACTTTGAATGACGACTGCGAGACGCATGCGAGACGGCCGTGACGCGCGAGCTAGCGAGAGGAAAAGTGATAGCGGCAGTGCTGCCACAGCTGCCCCATTCGGGGTAGATCTACCCCTTTGTAAAACAATTTAACCCCTCTATCTCGTGATAATCTACCCCGATGAAAAATAGGATCTTGACAACACTGGGTAACGATCTGTGTCATATGCGGCTAAGAAAATCAATAGGGAAAACAAAATGTTGATATTTTGGTGAAAGTTTGAAACACCCTGTGAAATATGTTAAAACAGTGTACTATCAGCCCCTGATTTTTTTTACACCATTTCAATAACACCCTGTATAAAACTGACAAATTGGTCTCTCTTTTAAAAAAAAAATTACTTTTCTATTTAGTAGATCTTCTTGTGGCAAAAATCCCAGAAATATTTTCAAGGAAAATCATCAATAAAGAAATCTTAATAAACGCTCTTTTGAGAACAATCCCCTATTAATACAGTATAAGTAAGTTAATAAATATCCTGATCAAAAAAAAAAATCTGCTAAAATACAACCAGATTTTTAAGTAACATCGTCAGGTTTACGTGAACTAGTAACCTAACTCTTCAACGGACAAAATTATGAAAAATAAGAAGCAAAAACCTGTTAAAGCTAAGCAGAACTACATAGGAATATCTAATTGGTAAATAATACCAGCAGAAACAGGCGAGGATTAAGTTTCTGCGAAGGGACAGAAGCTTTTTTAGAAAATTTGTCACGCTAACCATAGCAACCAGTTAGAGAGAACCGTCTCACGCCAGTAACACTCACCTATTTTCATCTCTTTCTATTCTGCACGATTCAATCCAATTAAAAACTGATAGGAGTGAGATAAACGCAGTTATTTTTCACTCACACTTTAGTTTGTTAGAAAGAGAGTGAATAATTATGGAATTGAATTGTTTTATAACGTTATTTCGGGTAAAAGACTAGCAAAAAATGGACGTTAAATGTGATTTGTGGTTTTGCAGTGGAAAAATACAACTAAATCAGAAGTAACTGAATTTTGACTTGTAAAAATTGTTACGTCCTATCGAATTATTAAAATAGATTATATACGGTTGTATTTTTTTTCAATTCAGGAACCGTATAACTATCAGTTTCGTGTGATTTTTTGGATTCAACTTTAAGAGAATTTGTTTCTTTAGAAGTTTTAAAAGTCACGTAATTTTCGAGCAAAATAGACAAACGATGATTAAGGCTTGATTAAGGTTTGCAGAGCTTCAGCATTTACCATAAAATAACGAGCAAGTTGTTACAAAACCATATAAATAATTATATATCACTGTAATCACAAAACTTCAATCTACTTCCGTATTGTAACGGAATTTTAAATTATGTCCTTGTTTTTGAAAAAATTTAGTCCAAACATAAGGAGTATTTTGTAGATGTTTGATCATCAAAATCTTAAAAATAAGGAAGTTGTCTAAAAATGTGCTACAATATGGATATAGTATGATCCTTTATTTTTAATTTCCTTCTTCATTTGTGTAAAAATACCTAGCTAGTTTTACATAAAACGTTGTAAATGCCGATCTGATTTGAAAGAATTTTAAGGATGATTTTTCATTGGAGAAGACCTCATCAGGTTGCTCAACTGGACCGTCATTGCTCTTAAGTCATCAAACTCATCACAAGTAGCCCATATACGAGCCCTAACAACTATATGTTGGGACAAGAACTTTTTTTGCAATAAAAATAGTAATTTGTTAAAACGACTCAATTTATTTTGTTTATTATTTTAAATTCAAACATTACAATATGATCTAGACAATTTTACTATAACTTTGCAAACAAATCACTTTTGATAATAGCTTATTTTGCCAAAAATCAAGCTAAATTTGCTGACAACTATATATTGGGACAGCACAACAAGAAATTTGTTTAATGCGGAGTTACATCACCTTTCGCCTTAACAACTGCCTGAACTCTTAATGGCATTGTATTTACCAATGATTGCCACATTTGAGGAGAAAAATTATGCCAAATTTCCTGCAGTTTTGTCCGCAAATCAAAAATTGTTCTTTGAGGTTTCTTAAATATTGCTTCATTTTATGCCACACAGTTTCTATAACATTGAGGTCCGGTCTACTTGCAGGATGGGATAGAACTTTTATATTATTATTACCAAACCAATTTTTAGTTGATTTTGCTGAATGACACGATTCTCCATTTTGTTGGAAAATATAGTCTTCGTTTAGAAACAATTCTTGAGCACTAGGCAAAAGTGAGGTATCAAATATGTTGATATTTTTGGGCGTTAACAGTGCCATCTATAAAATTTGATTTGCCCAAACCTCTTGCTGACCAAACCATAATCCCCTTAGGAAATTTAACAACCCTCTCTAAGCGATCTTTATGAAAGGCTTTTGCTTTATTTCATATTATTCGTTTTCGATGATCTCCAACGCAAACATCAAATTTAGACTCATCGCTAAATATGACCTCATTCCAATCATTTTGTGTCCACGATAATTTAGATTTTGCCCAATTGTAGCGATTTTTGTTTTCAATTTCTGTCAGTAGCGGTTTTTCTTTGGCCTTAATAAGAATTTGTATCAATAATCTTCAGGTAATTGATTATCCACACAAAATAAAGTTTACTTTGTAAAACCCCAGACCGCATTTATGGATATAATTTCGGCAACATTCTTTTGATATATTTAAACCAGTTACAGTATTCCATTTAACTGTTACTTCGCGAAGAGTACTTCTTCTCGCAGACTTTTACCTCTAACATCTACATTGATAGATTCATTCGCCGTATTTTTTTATTATATTAAAGACCGTGGGTTTTGGAATACTTAAATCAACAGAAATTTTTCGACTTGTTTTTCCCGTACTGTATTGACGAAGGATAATTTCGCGTAGTTTCTGATTTGTAGCTTTTCTACGGACCATTACTTTGAATTAAATTAACCAAATTGAAAATTAAAAAAATTAAAATTACTTACAGTAAATCTCACTACTCAAAGTATCGAGTCACTTACAAGCTGTCAATGCTGAAGTAAACAGCCACATTTGTGACGTTTATAGCAAATCCGCCTATGATGATATTAATTATTTAAAAATACTTGTCCCAACATTTAGTTGTCAGCAAATTTGTCCTTTTATGAACAAAATCCGCTACTGTAAATATGGATTGATTTACAAATTCATAAAAATATTGTCAAGTTGTTTAGGATATATGGCTATGTTTATATTTAAAAAATTAAACATATATTTTTCAGTCATTTTCAAAAACCAGGGCAATAATTCCAAGATATGACCTTCTCCCAACATATAGTTGTTAGGGCTCGTATACAGGGTGTTTCAAAACAAATGCGAAAAACTTCAGGGGTGATTCCTTGTTCAAAATAAAGGGTAGTTTGCTTCATAAACGTTGGGCCAAAAGTCAACCATTAGGGAGATATCGCGGTACAAAGATGGCGGAAAAATAATGTTCTTATTTTTTATCTTGAAAACGAAAAGAGATAGACTAATGAAATTTTATGGAAGCATTACTGTTATGAAAACACACTTTCTGGTAATTTTTTCACTTTTTTAAAATGAGTGGAAGGGGTTGAAATAAACTACCCCTATCATTCTTGTTAACGAAATTTAAAGAAAAATCTTATCAAACACATGCAAAAAAAAATAATTTGGATAGTTTAGTTTGTTTAGAAACTTTTTTATCTCTTGTATTTTTTTTATAAAACTCACCGATTTGAAATTAAAAAATAAAATGTAAAGCATTACATGTCAGGACTAAAAATATTTTTAGATTAAGAATCTAGTGATAATAATGATAATAATAATAATCTAGATAATAACGTATTGCAGTAGGGTAATGTCAAATAAAACAATATTAGAAACATCCTAAAAATGACAGCGGCCGACTAGATTTTTTTCTAAAAAAAATTACAGCTGCCCACTAGATTCTTTATCTAAAAATGTTTTTTGTCCTGACATGTAATGCTTTACATTTTATTTTTTAATTTCAAATCGGTGAGTTTTATCAAAAAAACACAAGAGATAAAAAAGTTTCTAAATAAACTAAACTATCAAAATTAATTTTTTTTGCATGTGTTTGATAAGATTTTTCTTTAAATTTCATTAACAATAATGATAGGGGTAGTATATTTCAACCCCTTCCACTCATTTTAAAAAAGTGAAAAAATTACCAGAAAGTGTGTTTTCATAACAGTATTGCTTCCGTAAAATTTCATTAGTCTATCTCTTTTCGTTTTCAAGATAAAAAATAAAAACATTATTTTTCCGCCATCTTTGTACCGCGATATGGTTGACTTTTGGCCCAACGTTTATAAAGCAAATTACGCTTTATTTTCAACAAGGAATCATCCCCTGAAGTTTTTCGCATTTGTTTTGAAACACCCTGTATAAAAAAAAATTAATTAATTTAATAAATAAATCAATGAAATAACTCTCCTATATTTTTTTGATATTTCATAAAAAAAGTTTTGGACAAAAAATTGTACAATGAAAGAACTTATCGATTAAAACCCAACGAAACCTGAATTTCATTTTGCACCATAACGAAAAAGTCTGCGACATGACCGTAAATCATACGCGCTCTATTCACCTGACTAATAAATTAAAGAGGAAGCAATTTCTAAGTGAAAAGAAAGCCCGAACAGTTCCTTTTCTATCGGCAAAATTCGATTTTTTATCGAAAAAAAAACCCGATGGAATTCATTCATTGTAACCTATTGAATAAGGCACCCTTCAATCTAATTTGATGGTGGGCTTTAGAAATGACTATGCCGAATAATATTTGCGTATAAATTGCTGATTTTTTGCCAGCACAAAATTTAATTTTTCGTTAGCTATTCATCGGTACCGATACCATTTAATTGATTATATCTTTTTTTTTTGTGATGGTTTTTAGAAATAAACCGTTTATTTCGTGTCTTAAAGAGAAAGTATTCGTTTCATGTAACGGAAAATTCATATAATAGCCCAAAAAATGTGTTTAGATCTTACAAAATGGGCTAAACTGTTACAGAGCAGTACAACGTAACAGAACAACACAATGCTGAGTTCAGATTCAATGCAAAGTTTCTTTTAAAATTCTTTTTTCCTTAATTATTGGCAGTATTATATTTTTTATGAATAAAAAATAAATATAACCATAATCATCACCATTTTCAGCTTATTCAACCATTTTTAATTATGGTGTAGCCTCTCTTACATATTTAGATACAGTGCAATCGCGATAGTATGAACACGCAGTCATATGAACCACTCCGTAATATGAACACAATATTTTTTTCATTGACTACTCTATAGTATGAACAGCCTGAAATCTCGGTAATATGAACAACTTGTTAGATCTTGCTTTTTTCCTATTTTGTGACTGTTAGAGAGGTTCAAATTCATTGTTATTTATGTAACAGAGGTAAACGCAGCTAGTTTCCTAAACAGAGTCTATAAAGTGTTTAATAACTCTTTAACTGTAATAATTTAAAATGGTTAAAGTGAAAGGCAAATCAAAATGTCTCTCTCTTCATGAGAAAGCGAAACTTTTTGATGTTGATAAAGGGTTAGGCGTGACGGTTTTGGCAAAAAAGTACGGTATTGCCAAATCAACAGTGTGTTTAATTAAAAACAAAAAAAGAAGAATTGTCGAAAGAGTTGCGCGTCTAAATTAACAAAAAAATGCACATTAAAAAAAGAAGAACTTCCGGAAATGGAAAAACTGCTTTATAAATGGTTCCTTGCACAACGCGAGAGAAATATGCCAGTTTCTGGAGAGATGATAAGGCAAAAAGCTTTGAGTTTAAGTTCCAGTTTAAAAGTTAGCAGCTTTAAAGGAAGTGATGGGTGGTTGCAACGGTTTAAAGAAAGGTATGGGGTAAGATTTTTAAAAATAACCGGAGAAAAACTGTCAAGTCAGCCAGAACTTATTAATCCATTTAAAGAAAAACTAAAAATGGTGAAGTCAGGAACACTGTCTTAAGGTCTGCATAGGTCCATACAAAATGAAAGTGGGTGAAACATACAATAATTACTGCATCATTACTGCATACCATGTGGTAATTACTGAGTACCATGTGGTAGTTACTGAGTACCATGTGGTAGTTACTGAGTACCATGTGGTAGTTACTCTATAAATAAAAAAATAGTTCTCAGGACAGATACTCAATAAAAAAAACAACTTACGGTCTGAAAATCAGCTTTACATAAATATATTCAAACCATATGCCGATCCAAACCAGTAATTAAATACTCAAATAAACGAAATAACAAACGGAAATAACTGAAATAGAATTTAGTTAGATAGGGCTATATAAAATGGCGGATAAACTTACGGTGATCATTCCAAGAAGAAACCAAACAAATACGATCTATACTCTGGATTGCATACTTTACAAGGTTTTCAAATCTCCAAATCGGATACCCATGCAATGGAAATCGAAAAGTGGATTCAGAGTGCTTTTATCCAGCCATCGTCAGTAATTTTATTATTTGCATTTCTGATATAATAAAATTAAAATAAACAAATAGTTTACAGGACGTATTGGAAATAAAAATGCGAAATTTACCGAATTTTACAAATTTACCTTGATTTTTATTGAACTCAAAAAAATATACACATTTTTATTATTCTAAACTGTGAATTAAAAAAAAAAGATAAAACCATTTTTACTTAATAAAGGGTATGGCCTCCTCTACTGTTCATTACAGCCCTACATCGTCTCTCCATGCTCCTGATCAGGTTGTCGATCTCTTCTTGAGGTACAGCCTGCCACGCTGCATTCACGGCCCGAACCAGATCCCTACGAGTTTCACGAGGCATACCCATTCTCAAAATTCTTCTTTGGACCGCGTCCCATACGTGCTCGATGGGGTTGAGGTCAGGAGATTGTGCTGGCCAGGGTAAGATGTTTAATTGATGAGCATTGATAAACTCACTTACCACTCCGGCTGTATGAGGCCGTGCATTGTCATGCATGAGAATGAAGTTTCTCCCAAAATCATTGGCATATGGTAACACGACAGGCTCAAGAATTAAATCACGATATGTGATTCCTGTTAGAAATCTTTCAAGAAAAACGAGATCGGTTTTTCGGCCTAACTGGACTCCTCCCCAGACCATAACTGTTCCACCTTGATAAGGGTGCACTTCCTGAACATGATCCAACCGAATAAAATTTCCCGGTTCTCTCTATACCGTAAGCCTTTCTCGAATCGGATGAATTCCAAAGCGTGACTCATCCGTGAAGAGAACATTGGCCCATTGTTCATTCGACCACTGAACATGATCTTGAGCCTACAAATATCGTACCTCTCGATTTCCTCTCTTTAAGGGTTGAGCCTTAGCTCTCCAGGGGCGTCTGCTTCTTAAATTGACTTCTCTTATTCTATTGCGAACAGTGTCAGGACTAACGGTTACGTTATGTGTTTCCTGGAGAATTAAACTAAGCTCTGGTGCTGTAAGAGTCGGTCGGCGTCGAGCATTTAATTGTAAAAAAGATCTTGCTGAGGGGTAATAATGCGATGTCGCCCTGTGTGCCTTTCAGCAACATCACCACTTTCACGGTAGCGTGCACTTAATCGCGATATTACACTTTGCGTTGCATTTAATGCTCTAGCTACGTCGATTTGACGCATTCCAGCTTCGAGCATCCCATGGCCCTTAGCATTTCGTCTCTGTTAAGATCTCTACGCTCCGTAATGTCGTTTAATACTAAACAGAGTTATTTGAATGAATTCTGGCCAGTTATCATAAAAACATAGACAGTACAGGTTAAATTCGAACCATTGATGCTAGGTGCTTTTTATACATTTGACAAAAAATACTTCTGCAAATATCCCAAATTTAGAAATATCTAGTGTGACTACTTCGTTTCAACCGAAGTAGAAAGAATCGGCCTACAAATATGTGGTCGTTTATTCAAAACATTTATTTTTAACTTTAATAAAATGATATCCCTAGATTTTCCGGTGTGTGTAATTTGAGAAATAAATAAAGCTGTCTCTTTAGTTGTCAGTTTTGAGTCAATATTTTTTAATTCTCTTACGTGTCGATTGCTGATTGAATTGGACCCAGAAATGGCTCAAAACGAAATAAGTACATTACCAACAGATATTCAGGTTGAGGCGACAGACGCCATATCCAAACTACTTCCATTTAAATCCCGAATAACTTATGAAAAGGAATACTAAAATTTTCAAAAATGGAACCAATTAAAAAACGTGCGAGAAGAAATAAAGTTTTTAACCTATCCGCGCTATTAAAGTATCATTTAATCTACTCTTACGGTTAAAGTACTATTTTATCTATTTTAGGCAATTTTAACAGCTGCTATGGAAAAAATAAATATAGTTTATAATTTTAACCCAAAAATGTTGAACTGAATTCTTTTTTCCATGATAAAAAAAAATTCGCATTACTATTAATCGATTTCAGCACCTTGCCAAAAAATCACCCAAAAAAACTCCTTTAAAATTCTTATTTTCCATTCTCTTGGCTTTTATCTCTTTTTTTCAAAAATATGCCACGTGTCCTATCCATCTGCCTACCTTTTCCTGCATTATTCAACAGATTTGGCCGATCGGTACGGCAGGCCGGTACAACATCAATAACGGAAAAAAGCTAATAAATTTTTTGTAAAATACTGCCCGAGGTCTTGACTCTTGATCGATACCGATCGATCGATATAGTGGACATCGATGGTATGGGCGCATGGTGGAAATTAAAATATACAGGGTGATAAGAAAGATATTTTCTCTATTTTACTTTGAAAATTTCCAAAAAATTTCATTGTGCGATCCTTACCACTTGAATTTTTACTCTCAGCCAAAAATAATTTCTTCAAAAATAATTTTCACTGATTAGATGTGATATGAGTTACATAAAAAGACCTATAGAATCAATGAAGTGAACAATTTCAAAAAACTTTTTCACAACCTCATCATATAATATGCTAATAAATAACTTTATGCTATCATTACCTATTACGTTTAATTCTATAACTATATTATTTCCCCGGACGGTCTATTAATGAATAAAACAACCGCGTGAACCTTTACCAGCTGTTCCTTTATCCACCTACCCTTATATTCATAGGGGTAGTAACTGAGAGCCCTTATTAAAGTTGCAGGTTCGCCGCTTGATCAATAAACCACGTGCTAACTGTATTATGTCCAATGGTCAAACAAAGGGCCAGGCTGCGTTTCCGCGATTAGTCGCCCCGCGAGCTTCGTAGCAAAATGGCGGCCTACCTCGTGCCTGCCCTTAATAACTGGCATTACGCTGCGCTGTCTGTGAGGATTATTTATTTACTTGGGAGCTTGCCTATTGGTTTCGTTGTCCCGGTTTGTAATTCTAGGTTATACTCGCTTGATTCGATTGAAAATAAAAAGAAAACTAAAATTGTCTTTTATAGTTGTTTCAGGCGAAAATAGACTGAATTCTATTTTACAAGTTCTGTTATACAGTGTGGTCCAGACTGTATTCCGAAAACTTCGGCAGCATATTCTACAGATAAAAATAAGTTAAAAAGTTCGTATGTCCTAAAATGCTTAGTTTCGGAGATACAGGGTAGAAGTTTCATTTTTATTTCGATATTTTCGAAATAATTTCTGAAATAACGGCAATATTTGCATGAAAATTAGTGTTTGGGAGTTTTTTCACATGAGAAATTTGATGTTGATATCAATATGACCCCAACTTATAGGGGGCGCTATCTACATGTGTTTTTCTACAACTGTTTTGAAGAGTAATAACGTTTTGTCCCGTACTTGTATAAAACTACTGAGTGAAAAAATATACGTTTTCAAAAAATGTCTCTTGATAAAAATCACTACGAGGAAATATGTAGGTGGCGCTTTCTATATAAGCGGGAGTCATATTGACAGCAAAATCAAATTTCTTATGTCAAAAAATTTCCAGACACCAATTTTCATCCAAATATTAACGTTACTTCACAAATTATTTGGAAAAAATCGAAATATTAATAAAACTTCTACACCCTGTATCTCCAAAACTAAGCATCTTACATTTATACGAACAAGACATACATTTATACGAACTTTTTTACTTATTTTTATCTGCAGAATATATGTGCCGAAGTTTCCGGAGTACAGTTTGGACCACCCTGTATTGGCAAAAAACGTGTCGCTAATGCGTTAATTATAGTGTACGTAAAAGATATGATGATACAGACCTTGTAAATAATTTTTTCGTTTTTTTATCATCATTAACATACCTACTTATGAATTATTACAAATTACAAAATAATTTTTTCTCTTTTTGCTTGAATTAAGAATTTATAATGTAAAATTGTTTTTTTATATTAATTTATTTTTTTAATCCTAACGGTAAACCATTTTTTAAAGTAAGGAAAGAAACAATATACAAATATAATCTGATATTAGACACATACATATGATTATCAAAGATATATGGATATTTAGGTATAATCTGGAAGAAACCCTTAAACACTGTTAAACAACTTTTAAAAAACACTCATAAAAACATTTTTAAAACATCAAAATAAGTTAGATACAATTTTAAAACAAGAAAAATATACTTTCATACAATACATTCTAAGGATACTTCTCAATCTAGTTCTAAATGTATTAAAACTAGGGAATGCAATCCCGCTCCAAAACCTCAATCCCGCAAACCCGCGGGATTAAAGCAATCAATCCCGCGGATCCGCAAATTTGCGGGACTGTAAACAATCGTCATACATTTGGTCCTAAATGGTACAAAACGCATTGTACATTTTGCATAGGCCCACAATATATTGATATAGCGTGTATCTTA
Organism: Sitophilus oryzae; assembly: GCF_002938485.1. Classification (NCBI taxonomy): domain Eukaryota; kingdom Metazoa; phylum Arthropoda; class Insecta; order Coleoptera; family Curculionidae; genus Sitophilus; species Sitophilus oryzae. The sequence goes on along the minus strand of NW_022147487.1, from coordinate 31,019 downwards.
AACTAGTTGTACAGAAATTTGGACCGATGTGTACAGAGTGTTTAAAAAATATATTTAATATTAAATAAACTTAAATTTTATTATAATTTATCTACTTATTTTATAAATAAAAATATTATTCTGATGTTGATTTTTTTTAACTTGTGTTAGTTATCTGCTTTTAGATACACTCTATTACAATAATTTTTTGGCATATGCAGAATGTACAAAGCTTTTTGTACCATTTATGGCAATGCGTATGATTAAAAATGCATATTTTTCAAAAAAAATATCGTATTCTCCTTAAAACAAAAAAAATTAAAAAAGCCAAATTTTCACACTCTTATAAAACACCGTGCATACGAGAATTCACTAAATATATTTTCGAAACCCACATAGCATCTTAATCACAATGATGCATCTAAAACCTGGTCCAAACCGCATCCCAAAATCTTTTTTAGTTTCAGAGATATTTTTTAGAGATATTCAACTTTAAATTTACCCTAAAATTTTGCTTGTCCCGATAATTATGTCCGGCGGTTTATTTGACGATATTGTCCACAAGTACTAACCGCTTTTCTTCACTTACGCACATACGCCAGAAAGAGAAAGAAATCTAACAACTAACCTGTTTGTTTCACTTATTTTTAATGGCCGAGCCGTAAAGGGAATCCCCCGGGCTAACGAAGCGGTTTGATCTTGATTGAGATCGATTCGGTTACCCAGTAGTAATGTGTCGATCCCGCAGATCCCGCACGGCAAATCCCCCAACTATGATCCCGCGGAATTTCAGAGGGATCCCGCATTTGCGGGATCCAGCATTTGCGGGATTGCATTCCCTAATTAAAACATACCCTTAAAAAGTCAATGCTCTCATTTCCATTGACGTATGATATTAGCCGATTAAGAGGCATATTCTTAGAATAATATATATATATATATATATATATATATATATATATATATATATATATATATATGTATATATATAACTATATATATATAAACGGGACTTGGTTTAAGTATTTGTCATTTTAACTACAGCCCTATTGCTGCCTTCCCGTTACCCTACGCCACACATCTCGATTTAGAGCGTCATCAGCTTCTAGGTTACGAGCTTCCATTGCTTCCGTAACCGTTCCGTTCCAAGATTTTCTAGGTCTACCTCTCTTTCTTCTGCCCTGGGGAGCCCATTGAAAAACTCTTTTTGGCCACCTTTTTGTTCTCCGGCATACGCAGAACATGTCCAAACCATTTTAAGCTGGATTTTCCGATTCGATCGATCGAGTACTGTCTCCTCCGATACATTCATGATACGCCTGACCTCGATGTTTGTCTTTTTTTCCATCCTAGATATACCTGCACTTCTTCTAAGGTAGTCCATTTCAACAACTTGGATTTTGCGCTTCGCGTATGCACTCAGAGTCCATAGCTCTGAACCATAGCAAAGAACTGACTCCACCAATGTTCTTCCAAGTCTCTTTATAGTTGTTGCAGATAAGTTTCGGTCCCACCAGAGGCTGTTAAGAGATCCAATAACTTGTTTGCTCTTCTGAATTCGGGTTTGTATTTCTTCTTTGCCTAAACCCTCGTTGTTGATAGTAGCACCCAGGTATTTAAATTTGTGTACTTGTTGAATCTGGACGTTATCATTTGTTGTATTCTTGATAAAGAGCAATACGTAACTTTAGCCATTCCAAAGCTGGCGTGTGGACTCGATGGTTTGAGTTGGCGTACAATCCGGAACATGATTGAAGTCTTGTTCAGATTTATGGGAATCGAGATCCTCGTTTGCTGCTACAACCCAAAGCTGAGATCGGGGAGAAACTGTAGACTGCTATTTCTACCAGACTTCGCAATGTACCAGGGCCAGCTTTGCAAATACCTTCATTCACCGTATGCATCTCGGGACGAGCATGTACCTAAGAAGGGGCAGTGTTGCGGGCCGGTGTGGACTCGACCTAAACTCACAATATGGCCCGCCCTCGGATGACCTTAACATCGCATAGACGCCGCAATGATTCATTCGTTCGAGAAGAATCGAGTCCCACTGGAATGGACGAGTACATACGAGAACATTCGAAAACCTTCTCTACGCACCTAACGATCTATGGACAATTCTAGAGTTATTTACCTGCCGGTATAAAGCCGGCGGCCGTGGCCTACAGGGGGCAGTTATAAATATACCAGTGCAGTTGACGCGCTAAAATTCAAAATAAATTCTTAGTTATAAATCGTTTGTAAATAGTTCTATAAGTCTTTTATCGCTATTGTTTTTGTTAATTAGTGTTAAATAAATAGTGTTTAAATAAATTGTGACTTTCTATCCACACGGAACCGACGAAAAACGTAACAGTATGAACAACCTAAAATTTTTTGTGTTCATATTATCGCGATTGCACTGTACTTTGTAAGTAGTTCCTTAGAACTATTGGCAATGGCTATGTCATCAGCAAATACATAAAGTGATAAAAAATAGTTATTTTTTATACAAGACGATAAATTGGTATTTTATCGTCGACCGAAAAGATTAATTTAATTAATTTCGGGAGACGATAATGCAATTTTATCGTCGTGTATAAAACAATATTTTTTCCATAGCGCGTTACGTTTTAAAAAATATTCAGAAATTATTATTTCAAGGAATTTATTACGAGTAGAAAAAATATTGTGCTGGGTTGGCATTGGCTTCTATGTACACACATCGGAAAAGTCTAGGGATATTACAATTTTATCCAGCCATCGTCATTTTATTATTTGCATTTCTGATATAATAAAATTAAAATAAACAAATAGTTTACAAATTGGAAATAAAAATGCGAAATTTACCGAATTTTTCAAATTTACCTTGATTTTTATTGAACTCACAAAAATATACACATTTTTTTTATTCTAAACTGTGAATTAAAAAAAAAGATAACACCATTTTTACTTAATAAAGGGTATGGCCTCCTCTACTGTTCATTACAGCCCTACATCGTCTCTCCATGCTCCTGATCAGGTTGTCGATCTCTTCTTGAGGTACAGCCTGCCACGCTGCATTAACGGCCCGAACCAGATCTCTACGAGTTTCACGAGGCATACCCATTCTCAAAATTCTTCTTTTGGACCGCGTCCCATACGTGCTCGGTGGGCTGAGGTCAGGAGATTGTGCTGGCCAGGGTAAAATGTTTAATTGATGAGCATTGATAAACTCACTTACCACCTGGCTGTATGAGGCCGTCCCAAAATCATTGGCATACGGTAACACGACAGGCTCAAGAATTAAATCACGATATATGATTCCTGTTAGAAACCTTTCAAGAAAATCGAGATCGATTTTTCGGCCTAACTGAACTCCTCCCCAGACCATAACTGTTCCACCTTGATAAGGGTGCACTTCCTGAACATGATCCAACCGAATAAGATTTCCCGGTTCTCTCCATACCCTAAGCCTTCTCGAATCCGGATGAATTCCAAAGCGTGACTCATCCGTGAAGAGAACATTGGCCCATTGTTCATTCGACCACTGAACATGATCTTGAGCCCACAAATATCGTACCTCTCGATTTCCTCTCTTTGAGGGTTGAGCCTTAGCTCTCCAGGGACGTCTGCTTCTTAAGTTGACTTCTCTTATTCTATTGCGAACAGTGTCAGGACTAACGGTTACGTTATGTGTTTTCTGGAGAACTAAACTAAGCTCTGGTGTTGTAAGAGTCGGTCGGCGTCGAGCATTTAATTGTAAAAAATGATCTTGCTGAGGGGTAATAATGCGATGTCGTTCTGTGTGCCTTTCAGCAACATCACCACTTTCACGGTAGCGTGCACTTAATCGCGATATTACACTTTGCGTTGCATTTAATGCTCTAGCTACGTCGATTTGACGCATTCCAGCTTCGAGCATCCCATGGCCCTTAGCATTTCGTCTCTGTTAAGATCTCTACGCTCCGTAATGTCGTTTAATACTAAACAGAGTTATTTGAATGAATTCTGGCCAGTTATCATAAAAACATAGACAGTACAGGTTAAATTCGAACCATTGATGCTAGGTGCTTTTATACATTTGACAAAAAAATGCAAACACTCCTGCAAATATCCCAAATTTAGAAATATCTAGTGTGACTATTTCGTTTCAACCGAAGTAGAAAGAATCGGCCACAAATATGTGGTTGTTTATTCAAAACATTATTTTTAACTTAATAAAATGATATCGCTAGATTTTCCGGTGTGTGTAATTTGAGAAATAAATAAAGCTGTTCTCTTTAGTTGTCAGTTTTGAGTCAATATTTTTTTTTTTTTTTTTTTTTTATTTTTTTATTTCGTTTTGAGCCAGAAATGGCTCAACGAAATAAGTACATTACCAACAGATATTCAGGTTGAGGCGACAGACGCCATATCCAAACTACTTCCATTTAAATCCCGAATAACTTATGAAAAGGAATACTAAAATTTTCAAAAATGGAAGCAATTAAAAAACGTGCGAGAAGAAATAAAGTTTTTAACCTATCCGCGCTGTTAAAGTATCATTTAATCTACCCTAACGGTTAAAATACTATTTTATCTATTTTAGGCAATTTTAACAGTTGCTATGAAAAAAATAAATATAGTTTACAATTTTAACCCAAAAATGTTGAACTGAATTCTTTTTTCCATGATAAAAAAATTCGCATTACTATTAATCGATTTCAGCACCTTGCCAAAAACTCACCCAAAAAAACTCTTTTAAAATTCTTATTTTCCATTCTCTTGGCTTTTATCTCTTTTTTTCAAAAATATGCCACGTGTCCTATCCATCTGCCTACCTTTTCCTGCATTATTCAACAGATTTGGCCGATCGGTACGGCAGGCCGGTACAACATCAATAACGGAAAAAAGCTAATAATTTTTTTTGTAAAGTACTGCCCGAGGTCTTGACTCTTGATCGATACCGATCGATCGATATAGTGGAAATCGATGGTATGGGCGCATGGGTGGAAATTAAAACATACAGGATGATAAGAAAGATATTTTCTCTATTTTACTTTGAAAATTTCCAAAAAAATTTCATTGTGCGATCCTTACCACTTGAATTTTTACTCTCAGCCAAAAATAATTTCTTCAAAAATAATTTTCACTGATTAGATGTGATATGAGTTATATAAAAAGACCTATAGAATCAATGAACTGAACAATTTCAAAAAACTTTTTCACAACCTCATCATATAATATGCTAATAAATAACTTTATGCTATCATTGCCTATTACGTTTAATTCTATAACTATATTATTTCCCCGGACGGTCTATTAATGAATAAAACAACCCCGTGAACCTTTAGCAGCTGTTCCTTTATCCACCTACCCCTATATTCATAGGGGTAGTAACTGAGAGCCCTTATTAAAGTTGCAGGTTCGCCGCTTGATCAATAAACCACGTGCTAACTGTATTATGTCCAATGGTCAAACAAAGGGCCAGGCTGCGTTTCCGCGATTAGTCGCCCCGCGAGCTTCGTAGCAAAATGGCGGCCTACCTCGTGCCTGCCCTTAATAACTGGCATTACGCTGCGCTGTCTGTGAGGATTATTTATTTACTTGGGAGCTTGCCTATTGGTTTCGTTGTCCCGGTTTGTAATTCTAGGTTATACTCGCTTGATTCGATTGAAAATAAAAAGAAAACTAAAATTGTCTTTTATAGTTGTTTCAGGCGAAAATAGAACATGGTAATTCTTTTTTAACGATATTTTTTAAGTTCTGTTTTACAGGCTGGTCCAAACTGTATTCCGGAAACTTCTGCAGATAAAAATAAGTAAGTGCTAAGTTTCGGCGATACAGGGTGTAGAAATTTCATTTTTATTTCGATTTTTTCTAAATAATTCCTGAAGTACCGTCAATATTTGCATGAAAATTAGTGTTTGGGAGTTCTTTCGCATGAGAAATTTGATTTTGATGTCAATATGACTCCGACTTGTAGGGGGCGCTACTTACATGTGTTTTAACTGCTTTGAAAAGTAATAACTTTTTTTCCGTACCTGTATAAAACTGCTGAGTGAAAAAATATACATTTCCGTGACTTTTTACGTAAAAAATATCTCTTGGTAAAAGTCGCTACCAGCAACCGTTCTCAAGATATTTAAAATGGAAATAGTCAATACATTGCCTGCATATTTTAATATTGGTAACCTTACCTTCCAAAATTTAAAGAAGCTGTAGAAAAAGAGAGAAATCAAATAATTTTCCTAACATGACAAAATTGTTTAATTTTTTTATACCTACGATTTTCCTAGAATGTAACAAAGAAAAAATTCACAATGTGGAATAATTTTCGCTAATTCGTACAAAATTACTAAAAAAAAACGAACAGAGGGGAAGATTGTTCGAAAATTGAATGGAATTGCAGTGGTGCTCGCAATGGCGCATTTCCATGGAATTTTATGCACTCTAGTTCGCCATTTTGTAACACCGCGCAGCAAATTGCTCTAATTATAGGAAAAGGTAAATTTAGCGCTGCTGCACGCGAGAAAACGCCACAGAGTACGGACAAAAAATCGACAATTATCACGATCAAAACAATAATTATTTATTTAAGTAGTTATACAAACATAGAGAAAAAATGGTATCTTTATTATTATAATCGGATGGTTATTAAACTAAATTACGGAACCAGCTACTAAAATAATTAAAGGTAATATCGCATGATCGGAATGTAAGTTTGTTTCAAGTCGATTGCGTACATTATATTTATTCATATTGTGAGTAACATTCTAGGAATATCGATCGCTAACATAATTATAAGAGCTCATAAAAATTATAATATTTAATCAATTTTGGTTTATTTGGTTCTATTTCACTCGGCTAACCCCGAAGTGAAGTAAGAGTTTTTTTTGTCAGTTTTGTGGTCTATGGATAACTGATATCAACATATTTGATAGTTGTCATGTGTTCTTTATACATACACCGGAAAAATCTAGGGATATCATTTTATTAAAGTTAAAAATAAATGTTTTGAATAAACAATCACATATTTGTAGGCCGATTCTTTCTACTTCGATTGAAACGAAGTAGTCACACTAGTTATTTCTAAATTTCGGATATTTGCAGAAGTGTTTGTGCATTTTTTGTCAAATGTATAAAAAGCACCTAGCATCAATTGTTCGAATTTAACCTGTACTGGCTATGTTTCTATGATAACTGGCCAGAATTCATTCAAATAACCCTGTTTAGTATTAAATTACTTTACGGAGCGTAGACATCTTAACAGAGGCGAAATGCTAAGTGCCATGGGTATGCTCGAAGCTGGAATGCGCCAAATCGACGTAGCTAGAGCATTAAACACAACGCAAAGTGTAATATCGCGATTAAGTGCACGCTACCGTGAAAGTGGTGATGTTGCTGAAAGGCACACAGGGCGACATCGCTTTACTACCCCTCAGCAAGATCATTTTTTACAATTAAATGCTCGACGCCGACCGACTCTTACAGCACCAGAGCTTAGTTTAATTCTCCAGGAAACACATAATGCAACCGTTAGTCCTGACACTGTTGGCAATAGATTAAGAGAGGTCAACTTAAGAAGCAGACGTCCCTGGAGAGCTCAACCCTTTACGAGAGGAAATCGAGAGGTACGATATTTGTGGGCTCAAGATCATGTTCAGTGGTCGAATGAACAATGGGCCAATGTTCTCTTCACGGACGAGTCACGCTTTGGAATCCATACGGATTAATTTAATAACGAATATTTTAGTGATTAATTGCTTTATTTGTTTCATAGCTTATTTTACTTATTACATATTGGTAAAAACTAGTCCATTATGAAGATTATTATAAACGTTATTATGGGTTATTTATTTATTGATATACATCTTACGTCATAAGTGGTAATGACAAGTAAGAGGGTGCTATTAAAGCACGAACTAGTAGTCACAGAATTTGATAAAAACTAACTTTGAAAGTGGTATATGGATACCTGATATTATGCCATCGAAAGACAATAAATACGGATGACATCTGCCAATCGTATAGGTTTCAATTCCGAATCGGCCTGCTGTTGTCCGTCGCCGCGCAGCTACTCGCGATACCGAGTGTTTATAAATTCACCACACACTTCAAAATGCCTTCTTTTAAATCGGCTGCGTGCCGGTAAAAAGCGGCAACAGTATTTAAAAAGTATTGAATTTCGCTTTATGGTCATCGTGCTGTCTGTTTCTTTTTGACTTGGTACATGCCATTGTGTTTAGATTGGTTGTACAGGGTTTTTCTGGTAATTTCGTGATTTGTTTTACTTGTAAGCGTACGATTGTCGAGTACTTACCATCGATTTAACATCATGTGAGTTAAAAAATATGTATACATATATTAACAGATTGCTAAATTACAGCCAGCATAGATAACTAATGAAAGAGGCCGCCTTTAGACGGTTTTACATATGTATTAACATGAATACCGCCGAAACAACGAGGTAATTTTTTAAGTAAGGCGGTTGTTGCCTAAAATACAGGGTAGTTTTAACTGTATTACGGAAATTTCAACAGCATATTCTGCAGATAAAAATAAGTAAAAAGTTCGTATAGTGTGGGTCTTAAAATGGGGCTTAGTTTCGGAGATACAGGGTGTGAAGTTTCTTTTATATTGCCATTTTTTCCAAATAATCTAGATAAGTAACGTTAATATTCGGATGAAAATTAGCGTCTGGGTGTTTTATGACATGAGAAATTTGATTTTGAGGTCAATATGATTCCTACTTGTAGGGCGCCTACATATTTTTAAACTGGTTTGAAGAGTAATAATTTTTTGTCCGTTTGGTTTGGTTACAAAAAAATTGTGTTCTTTTAAGAACTTTATTAGAATATATTCAACGGTAAAGTGGTAAAGTGGTAGTAATGGCCCTTTACGTGCGTTAAGTGCTGGTTAAGAAGGTGAGTTTTGTTGATGTAAATAATAAATGTTTTAAAATTTATAATTAATTTATTTTTGTTTCCTAAAATATTTTGATAAAAAAAAATATGTAAAAGTAGCCAACTCTGTGCCTGTCAAGGTTAATCACGTCACTAAGAGTTTATTTGATATGAACTATACTTGAATTAAAATGTAAACAAAAATACACACACCCGAAAAGTCTATGGATATTACAATTTTATCCAGCCATTGTCAGTAATTTTATTATCTGCATTTCTGATATAATAAAATTAAAGTAAACAAATAGTTTACAGAACATATTGGAAATAAAAATGCGAAATTTACCGAATTTTTCAAATTTACCTTGATTTTTATTGAACTCAAAAAATACACACATTTTTTTTTATTCTAAACTGTGAATTTAAAAAAAGATAAAACCATTTTTACTTAATAAAGGGTATGGCCTCCTTTACTGTTCATTACAGCCCTACATCGTCTCTTCATGCTCCTGATCAAATTGTCGATCTCTTCTTAATGTACAGCTACCCACGCTACATTCACGGACCGAACGAGTTTCACGAGGCATACCCATTCTCAAAATTCTTCTTTGGACCGCGCCCCATACGTGCTCGATGGGGTTGAAGTCAGGAGATCGTTCCGGCCAGGGTAAGATGTTTAATTGATGAGCATTGATAAACTCACTTACCACTCTGGCTGTATGAGGCCGTGCATTGCCATGCATGAGAATGAAGTTTCTCCCAAAATCATTGGCATATGGTAACACGACAGGCTCAAGAATTAAATCACGATATGTGATTCCTGTTAGAAACCTTTCAAGAATAACGAGATCGGTTTTTCGGCCTAACTGGACTCCTCCCCAGACCATAACTGTTCCACCTGGATAAGGGTGCACTTCCTGAACATGATCCAACCGAATAAGATTTCCCGGTTTTCTCCATACCCTAAGCCAAATCACAACCAAACCAAACGTAAAACTTTTTAAAAAATGATATAATAAATATGTTGTTTGTCAATTTTTAAATTAAGATTCATCTCATAAATCCATCACAATCTGGCAGCGCTGTCCCCATCGCTTGTAACTCAAAGTTGATGACGTGCACCGGAAATTATTTTGCGATTACTATATAGTCTAAGATCCGGCAAGATTATTAGGGTCAGAGCTTTTCCTACTAATTTATACGAGTCGGGCAAGAATGAGTGACAAAATAGTGTGAGTGGACCGGATGATTTTTTAAATGTAACACACCGTATATTATATTATTGTATATCACTTTACATAGTCCTAAGATATTACTAAATATGATTAACAACAACAAACAATAACATACCAAGCACAAAAAGTAGAATAAACAACAGAACAATAACATAAAATAAACTGAGAAAAGCCTAATAAATTCTCAAAAATTCAAATCAAATTCAGATGTGCGAAGTGAGACGTAAAAAACCTGTTAAAATATTGAAAAAAGACTTCTCTCATGGTCTCTTTTTTAATGATTTTTCTTTTTTTCTAGTGCATAAATACAAAAATATTTTTCCTCATTTTATTTGATGTTGTGCTGTGTCAAGCAACGTTTCGATGTTTGCCCTGGGCAAACAAAAAATTAATCTTCGTGACCGTTCCAATTGTGACCAAAGTCCAACCGCAGGCATTGTTGTGCGCGTCCAGTAAACACAAAACGTCCTACCGCAGCCACACACTATGGATAATACCTATTGACAACGACAATTTCCATTAGGGATGTCTAATTATATCGATATTTCATAATATCGACTTTATTTTAAATATTTCCGTAGTTTTTAAACGAATATTCTCAACGCCATTACATGAGCTCATCGAACAAACCTACTGTTTGACCGGCGGATCTGAAGCTACGGAAGGAATGCGAGAAAAAAAAAATCGATATTGCCACGTTTATCTTTAAAATTGCAAAATTGCCAGACATGAACTATAAATTTAATATATTTTTATTATATATAATGTGTTTAGCATATATTCTGACGTATATTACTAAGGAATTTTAACGTAGTTCATATTGTTCGATATGTTTTATTTAATAACTTATTTCTTTCATTCTGTATAATCTTCTTATTATGAAAGTTGAAGATTTTTCAACGATATCATTGGCAAACCGGCATCGCCGCGCATGGCCATTCATCGAACATGATTGGCGA